>NW_006288115.1:49147-54175 GCF_000327345.1 Myotis davidii | reverse complement strand
ACTACAAAGCCACCATAATCAACACAGCCTGTTACTGGCACAAGAGGTGCCTTATAGATCAGTGGAAGAGAATGCAGACCCAGAAATCAACCCAAGCCATTACGCTCAATATTTGACAAAGGAGGCAAGAACATGCAATGGATTCAAAACAGTCTCTTCAATAAATGGTGTTCAGAAAATTGGACAGATACGTGCAAAAAAATGAAACTAGATCACCAACTTACACCATTCACAAGAATAAATTCAAAATGGATAAAAGACTTAAATGTAAGTTGGGAAACCATAAAAATCCTAGTAGAAACCATAGGCAGCAAAATCTCAGACATCTCTTGTAGCAATATGTTTACAGATACATCTCCTAGGGCAAGCATGTTTGATATGCTTGTCCAAGGGCAAAGAAAACTAAGGAGAAAATAAACACATGGGACTACATCAAAATAGAAAGCTTCTGCCTAACAAAAGAAACTATCAACAAATTGAAAAGGGAGCCCACTGTATGGGAGAACATACTTGGCAACGATACATTTGATAAAGGGTTAATATCCAAAATATATAAGGAACTCATACAACTTAACAAACGGAAGACAAACAATCCAATTAAAAATTGGGCAAAGAACCTAAATAGACACTTCTCCAAAGTGGACATACAGATGGTCAAGAGACATATGAAAAAATGCTCAAAGTCACTGATCATCAGAGAGATGCAACTTAAAATGACAATGAGTTGTCACCTCTCACCTGTCAGAATGGCTTACATCAACAAATCAACAAATTACAGGTGCTGACGAGGATATAGAGAAAAGGGAATTCTAGTACACTGCTGATGGGAATGCAGACTGGTGTAGTCATTATGGAAAACAGTACGGAGTTTCCTCAAAAAATTAACTATGGGATTGCCACTTGACCCAGTGATCCCACTTCTAGGAATATATCCTAAGAAACCCGAAACACTGCATTCAGAAAGAAGTTATGCACCCCAATGTTCATAGCAGCACAATTCACCATAGCTGAGCTCTGGAAACAGCCCAAATGCCCATCAGTAGATGAGTGGATAAAAAGCTGTGGTACATTTATACTATGGAATACTATGCAGCAGAAAAAAGAAGGATCTCTTACCTTTGAGACAGCATGGAGGGACCTGGAGAGTACTATCCTAAGCAAAATAAGCCAGTCAGAGAAAGACAAGTATCACATGATCGCACTCATATGTAAAATCTAAGTAACAAAATAAACTGATGAATAGAGTGGATCCAGAGACATGGAAGCATGGAACAGAGTTCAGAATCTCAGAGGGAAGGCAGAGGAGGGTGGGTTGGTTGGAGGTAATCAATCAAAGACCTTGTATGCATATATGCATAACCCATGGACACAGACAATAGGATGCTGAAGGCCTGGGGTGGGGGATGGGAGCAGGCTGACAGGGGTCAATGGGGAAAAAGAGAGACATATGTAATACTTTCAACAATAAAGATTTATTTAAAAAAAATAAAGATGGTTAAGCAAAGTCTCTTGGCCATAATGGAAAGGGAAAAAAAAAGTCGCCCTAACCAGTTTGGCTCAGTAGATAGAGTGTTGGCCTGTGGACTGAAGGGTCCCAGGTGATTCTGGTCTCAGGGGCATGTGCCTTGGTTGCAGGCACATCCCCAGTAGGAGGTGTGCAGGGAGCAGCTGATCAATGTTTCTCTTCTCATCGTTGATGTTTCTCTCTCTCCCTCTCCTTCTCCCTTCCTTTCTGGAATAAATAATTCTTCTTTTTTAAAAATATATTTTATGCCCTGACCAGTTTGGCTCAGTGGATAGAGCATTGGCCTGCGGACTCAAGGGTCCCAGGTTCGATTCCGGTCAAGGGCACGTACCTGGGTTGCGGGCACATCCCCGGTGGGAGATGTGCAGGAAGCAGCTGATCGATGTTTCTCTCTCATCGATGTTTCTAACTCTCTATCTCTCTCCCTTCCTCTTTGTAAAAAATCAGTAAAATATATATATTTTTTTAAAAAAAGTCAACGGGAAACTTAATGTTTAGAAAACATGTAAAGTACTTTTTTGCCTCACTTAGATCTAAATGAAAGATCAACTGAGAGTAATTATATATTCCCCAGGAAGCAAGTATTAAGAATTTGTTTCTTTGCTTTAATATTTATTTGTGTTTATATAGACACATTCTGATTAAAATAATTTTTTTACAATTTCATTATTCTTTATAATTTTGTGAATTATTTTTAACATAACATAACTTTGTGAATATGTTACTCAAGCAATTAGAAAAATTAGTCCAATTACTCATAATGCAATTAAGGGTAATAGACACAAAGAAATATCTATAACATGTTGTGATAACTGTTTGCAATGTAATTTTGCATGCTGCACTATGGAAAAGCCAAAAAATAAAGAACTGTTCTGTGCTTTGGTGCCTGGCATTTCAGCTGGGTATTAAAAAATGAATATACGTGTACTAACTAGAGAAAAGGGAAAGAAAGAGATGTCATATAGATAGAAGAACATTTGTAAATGCTTGGAGGTTTAAATAAGCCAAGAATTCTTAATTATTTTAAGTTTAAACACTTGAAATTGCCAAAATAGTCGAGTACCAGTAAGCTCATTAAATAAAGCAAAATATCCTACATAATAAAAGCCTAATATGCTAAGTGTCCAGTCATCCGCTCAACCAATAAAAGCATAATATGCTAATGATATGCTAAGGCCTCTCAACCACTCACTATGATGTGGACTGACCATCAGGGAACAGACGTTCCAACCGGTAGGTTAGCTTGTTGCTTTGGTCCAGCCGAGCGGGACTGAGTGAGATGGGCCAGACACGCCCTGGAGCCCTCGGGGTCCCTCGGCCTGGCCTGTGCCCTCTCGAAATCTGGGCTGAGGGAGCTCCCCCTCACTCCCCGAGTGCACAATTTTTGTGCACTGGGCCTCTAGTCTTCTATAAATCTACCTATTCCACAGCTACTTTACTTTAAAAGGTCCAGACCTTACCACAGGACAGTGAGAACAATGCCATTGGAGTGTTAGTACTCACATGAATTAGTTTATTTGCTTTTATTATCTGACTCAAACTTCTTGCTACATTCTTTTTGTTTATTTGATTACCAACTCATGTAGGAGCCAAGTTTTGGTAACAGCCTGAATCAAAGCAAAGAGTTGTATCTCTTGCAGTAAGAGTCTGCCCACAGGGTCAAGGCTGTCCCAAAGTTCTACTCTCTACAAAGAAGCCTTATGGGCTGTGATGGAAATAATGACTAGGCACCGACAGGCCAAGGGTTCTGTGTTGCTCTGAGGTATGAAACATTACCTGTTTGGTGAAGTGACATTACATAACTGCTGTACCGCCTCTTCCACTAAGTGATTCACCAGTTTCACGCGGCCCTTCGTCACCATCATTATCCTGGTCATCACCAATTACATGTGCAGAGCACCCACACGGAGATGACACTGTACCTGGTGCCTGACAGAATGCAAGGAAAACAAAGAGCAGCCCTCATAGAGTAAACTGTTGGAGCTGTGCATTTGAATATGAAACACAGAACAAACATACCTGTACGTCTGAGCCTACCTGGGTCACACGCGATAGAACGAACTCATTGAGCTTCACAGGGGTTATCTGTGTTGCAATCGCGAATGGAGCACATGGTCTTTCCACAAGAAAGATGCTGAGGGGGGTCCCACTCTTTGGGGATCCAAGATTCAGACAAAATGATAGGAGGAAGGGCACATAATAGGGATAAGACCACAGCTGTTTAATGGTGATTCACCTTACTAACTACATATAAGAGGTTGTCCAGATCCTGGAAAACTGGAAGATATAATTACAAGAAGAAAAAAAGGCTTAAGAAAGATAAAACACCACCCTTGCCAGTTTGGCTCAGTGGTTATATCTATAACATAAGGCCCGTGGACTGAAGGGTCACAGGTTTGATTCCCAGTCAAGGGCATGTACCTCAGTTGCAGGTTCGATCCCTGGCGCCAGTCAGGGTATGTGCAGGAGGCAACCAGTCAATGTGTCTCTCTCACATAAACATTTCTCTCTCCCCCTCCACCTCCCTCCCTTTCACACTCTCTAAAAATCAATGGGAAAAAATATCCTCAGTTGAGGATTAAAAACAAGCAAACACACAAAACAGATAAAAACCTCAGAGCCCCAATGAGCCCATTACTCAGAAAATACATTTTGCGAACAAACCAAGGACAGGACTCACCGTGATGTGGCTGGTGTGCCTGGACTCTCACCCGCTCCGGGAGATTGCCTCAGGAATGCTGACCACTCTCAGGTCCCAGGAATGGGCAGAGCTGTTTTTTGTTTGTTTTGTTTTTTAATATTTTTATTGATTTCAGAGAGGAAGGGAGAGAGAGAGATAGAAACATCAATGATGACAGAGAATCATTGATCGGCTGCCTCCTGCACGCCCCCTAATGGGGATCAAGACTGCAACCCGGGCATGCGCCCTTGGCCAGAACTGAACCTGGGAACCTTCAGTCCACAAGCCAACTCTCTATCCATTGAGCCAAACCGGCTACGGCGGCAGAGCTGTTTTTAACATCATAGAAAATTAACTACTTTGTTATCAGACTTCAAAATCCTGGAAGGAGACACAGGAACCATGGCCGCTGCAGCCCTTATCCCTGCCCGTCCTTCCTCCCTGCATGTAACCTTTCTTCCTTATCCATATATAATCAGCCGGTTAGCAGGGGAGGTTAGACCTGAGTTTTCAAGATGAACTGTTGCTCTCCCATGCCGCCGGCATTATTGGAATAAACTCTCACATATGATTCAACCTTGTTTCTGCTTAATTTGGCTCAAGTAGTGACGGGCGGCCCTGGACACATTTTGTGCCTCCTTTCAAAAGAATTGGGGCACTAACCGGTTTGGCTCAATGGATAGAGCGTTGTCCTGCGGACTGAAAGGTCCCAGGTTCAATTCCGGCCAAGGGCATGTACCTTGGTTGCGGGCACATCCCTAGTAGGAGGTGTGCAAAAGGCAGCTGATCTATGTTTCTAACTCTCTATCCCTCTCTCTTCCTC
>NW_006288115.1:41933-48961 GCF_000327345.1 Myotis davidii | reverse complement strand
TAGGCACTGAGGCTGGTCCTGGACAGTCCACTTACTTGGCGTGTACCTGAGTGGTACCACGCTGATGGCACCCAACAGAACCTAACCCCTAGGGGCCACAAGATCTCCCTGGGAAGCCAGGCACACAAAAAAGAATGTATGGACAAGTTGATGATACAAGTTTAAAAGAGGAAGAAAGTAAGCATTTATGAAGTGTTCTGTGTGTTATCTGCTGGTCCTAATAGTATCTCAGATAATCCTCAAACTAGTTTTTATTCAATGTATGGATGGAATGCCCTCTCGAAATCACTGTCTGTTCAAGCACAATATAGCATAATAACTAAAAGGTTTGGATCAGGACTCAGACGGCTTGAATTTGTATCTAAGTACTGCCAATAACTTTCTGTATGACTGGGAAAATTGCTCAGATGTTCTGTGTCTCAGTTATAAAATTGAAATTCTAAGAATAGTACCCAAAAAAAAAGGAATTAGTTTATGCAACTGTGGGGCTGGTTAGGCAAGCCTGACATCTGGGAGGCAGGCCATCAGGAAAAGCGTGCTGGAACTCCGGGCACCGCTAAGCCCACAGGTGGGATTTCTGACTCAGGGAAGTTTCAGCTCTGTTCTTAAGATGCTTCGACGAATTAAATCAGACCCGCCCAAACTATCCAAAACAATCTCCTTTACTTAAAGTCAACTGATATGAAAACAAAAGAAACAATAAAGTCAACTGAGACGGGTTTTAATCACAGCTTTAAAATACCTGCATGACAACACCTACGTTACTGTTTGATTGAATAAAGGGGACTATAGAGCCTACCTAAATTGGCACATAAAACGCCATAGCACCCAAGTAGTAGGTAAGGACAGTATCATCACTTGTGTTCTAGAAGCACAGGGCACTTAAATCTTTTGCCTAAGGCACACAGCTAACGCACGTTTTGTTTTTCAATTATAAAAAGGTTAGAAATCCTTACCTCATTATTGTTTCAAGAAGGAAATTAAATCAAATCAGTTCCAACTGTGTATGTGAAGTTCCTGGCACACTGGGTTCTCCATGTTAGAAAACAGCGATTAGAGCACATTTTGCTTATAAAAAGAGCTGGCTTACAGGTTAGCTGGAAAGGAACATTCTCCCTACAGGTGGGAGCACAAGCTGGAATAACTTTTTTCAGCAAGTAGTTCCAGTTCCAAGAATTAGTTTTATAATGTTTGTACACACCTGTAAAGATAGGTATGCAAAGATATTCATTTTGCAATCTTATTTATAAATAAAAAACAAAACAACAACAACACTAAACTTCAATGGCCCTGGCTGGGTAGTTCAATTGGATAGAGCATTTTCCCAACACACCAAGGTTTCTGATTCAATCCAGGTCAAGGTACATACAAGAAGCAACCAATGAATGCATAACTAAGTCGAACAACAAATAGATGTTTCTCTCTTTCTCCCCCTTCCTCTCTCTCTAAAATCAATCAATAAAACAAAACAAAACACTTAAGTGACTATCAAGAGAAAAGGAAAGTGTTAAATAAATTACGATATGGTCTGAAAATCAATCAATAAAACAAAACAAAACACTTAAGTGACTATCAAGAGAAAAGGAGAGTGTTAAATAAATTATGAATAGATCTGTTGACATAAGAATGTCCAAACACATATAAAATGTTAGTATTTGAACCAAACTGAGGACATGTCTGGAAGCAAGATCTCAACAGTCTGAGAATAGCAGTTTTTCAGTTCTTTTTATGCATTTGGAATCAAAGGCGGGAACATAAGGAAGATTGCATGAAATCCATTGGTAGGTTAGGGAGGCGGGAGGAAGCAAAGAGGAAATCCCTATGATTAGATAAAAAGTAAAATGAAGAGATACAGATCTCAGTTACATTGGTGGGTACAAGACAGTTAGCATTGACAGTAAATGAGATGGTATTCGTGTAACAAGATCATGTGCTCCTTGAGAGTGGCTTCTGAAGGGTCTAAAACAGTGGTTCTCAACCTTCCTAATGCCGCGACCCTTTAATACAGTTCCTCATGTTGTGCTGACCCCCAATTTCATTGTTACAAATTGAACATAATTAAAGCATAGTGATTAATCACAAAAACAATATGTAATTATGTATGTGTTTTCCGATGGTCTTAGGCGACCCCTGTGAAAGGGTCGTTTGACCCCCAAAGGGGTCGCGACCCACAGGTTGAGAACCACTGGTCTAAAAGATAATATTATTCTGGCATTTCCAAGATATGTTAACCTAGGTGTACAAGAACAATGGACAGGGCCTGCTTAAAGCAACAATGAACCTTTTACTAAGGAAGTTATAGGCCTGAGGCCTGACTGCTCACCATGACCTGCTCAGTTAAGAATTTACGATCAGCCCTGGCCGGTGTGGCTCAGTTGGTTGGGTGTTGACCTGGGCCCAACTCATGTCAATGTTTCTCTCTTTCTCTCTCCCTTCCTCTCTCTCTAAAAATCAATTTATAAAAATATTAAAAAAAAAAGAATTCATGAGCACAACACCCTGTGCGGTCACTTTTGGTCACTGAATATGTCTGATTTACTACATAGTCCCTTTGCTCACAGGCTGAACAATGGAATGAAAGATGTCCATAGTGTAGTATTTCATCTAAAATAGGAGTTTGTATTATTTGATAGCATTTTTTATCCTAGACATTTTGCTAATATCTTTGGTGCTGGAAGGTGATCAGTTCTGTGCCCATTATGATTTTATAGAAAGAGGAAGATGGGAGAGAGAGAGGGAGAGAAACATCAATTTGTTGTTCCACTTACTTATGCATTCATTGGTTTCTTGTTTGTGCTCTGACTGGGGACCAAACCTGTAACCTTGGCATATTGGGATGACGCTGTAACCAACTGATACCTGGCCAGCGCTCATTTAATTTTTAACATAACCCTATGAGTGCATTGATATTATCCACATTTTATAATAGACGGTAGATGAAACCAAGTCTTGGAGAGAGTAAGACGTTGCTCAAAGCTTATGCCTACCAAAGATGAAACTGAAGTTATCTATATTCCAAAGCCAGTGCAATTGGGTAGTAAATTGGGTCAAGAGGTACTAAAAATTATGCTTTTATTGGTTTGTCATTTTTCCACTGACTGTTTTAATGCTGACATGACTATAATGTAGAAAGGTTTCAAAATAGAAGCTTCAGGATATTCTGTAATTTGGGCTGTCAAAGTTTAGTATTTCCAGCAAAACACTCTTATTTATCAACCTTCTCCTCCACCTTCAATCAAAATAATAAACAGAAAGAAGAGAAAGCATAAATGGTTTTTCATTGCTTCTGCAACCCAAAAGAAAAACCAAAAAGTTAAAACAGGAAAGTTCAGGAAAAATCCCCAATTTGCTACCCTTTCATCAAAGCAATAGAATTATTCATGTCCAAATGACAACGCCCCAATGTGCTTACAAAAAGGTTTGGTTGCCTGTTGGGTGCAATGCCTAGGTCTTCGGGGTGTTCATCAGGGGGAAATGCCACAGTATTATCTAGTATTCTTGGAAATTACTAGGTTAAATACATCATTAAGATGACTTCTGCCTCCATGCTCATTTTTAGCATTTTTTTTTCATGCACCACAAATTATTTCTCTTTCTCCACAATGTGCAGCTAGATTTCTTCCAGGAGAGGGGTGGCAGGAAAAGGCCTCACTTCAGAGGATCAGGTAGGCAACCAGAGCTACTTGGCTGACCACCCCCAGATGTCTCCCACAAGGACCTCTTGCACTGCTCTGCTGGACTCCCTGGGAGTTTTAGAATCCACCAGGACCCTGAGGATGGGATGATGACTGTAGGAGCAGCGGTTCTCAACCTGTGGGTCGCGACCCCTGAAAATACATCCTGCATATCAGGTATTTACATTACAATTCATAACAGTAGCAAAATTACAGTTATGAAGTAGCAACGAAAATAATTTATCGTTGGGGGTCTCCACAACATGAGGAACTGTATTAGGAAGGTTGAGAACCACTGCTGGGGATCCTTGCTGGCTAGTTCCTGGTTTTAGGAACTCGCTAAGGAATAAGGTAGTTCTACACTCTCTGTGGCATTTCTAAGATCCCCAAGGGCAATGAAGACAGAATACGATTTCTGTGTCCCGGAAGCAGGTTTTCCTCAAACCCACCGGAAACCCACTGAGTTCTGGCCAAAGACCAAGGTCCCCAGAGAGTTGGGGCCAAATTGGAAGCAAGTCCTCCCTTAGACCAATAATTGTCATTCCGTGGTGGTATTTTCTGTGTGTCTATCACAAGGGAACCCCAACACTAGGAAAAAAAGTCTCTGTCCTCGAGAAGATTTCACTGGGGAGACGAGATATGTGACTTAGTTTTGCTTTCCTCTTGGTGAAACTAAAACACTTCTTGTATCATTCAAATTACCACTAGTTCCATTTCCCTCTTGAACTCGGAGAAAAGATTCTTGTACCAGTCCCCAAATTTTCTCAATCAAGTCCCACTCACTTTCCAGAGTCATGCAACCATCACTGGACACTATCACTGCTTGTTACATTTCACATGGATCCCATGGAGATTTAGCAACTGGGAAAGTATGTGTGAGGGGCAGCAAGCTGTGCAGAGGGGTGGATGGACTTAGAAGACTCACATGCCATATCCATAGTACAGACCAGTGATGGCGAACCTTTTGAGCTCGGCATGCCAGCATTTTGAAAAACCCTAACTTAACTCTGGTGACATGTCACATATAGAAATTTTTTGATATTTGCAACCATAGTAAAACAAAGACTTATATTTTTGATATTTATTTTGTATATTTAAATGCCATTTAACAAAGAAAAATCAACCAAAAAAATGAGTTTGCGTGTCACCTCTGACACACGTGTCATAGGTTCGCCATCACTGGTATAGACACTAATTAGCCTTGGAATGACACTGTGTGTGATCCTTGCTCCCTGGACTACGGACCTGGGATGCTGGACAAGGAAACATTGAGTCAGAACAACCAGACTACAAGCCTTACTAATTCAACATGTGGTTGGGCCATGAGACTGGGGAGATTCTACCATTTGCCTGATTTCTCCTCATAGAGTGGAGACCACCATCTGCGCACAGGATGCTGGTACTAATGAAGTCATTTAAAGGAAGTATTTGTTGCTTCCTTGGATGGGAACCGTGTTCTCTACTGAGCTCTCACATGCTATTTCATCTGGCCACGTGAGCAGTGATCTGAAGAAAGATCAGATTCCTAATTCAGAGGGTGGGTTAGTTCTCAGAGTGGGAGCTGGATTCCTCAGTGGGCCTTATGGACTTGAGAATAAAGTTTAGGTGTGCTTGACCCAGAGCTACAGGTCTGCTTTGAGGACAATAAAACCCAGATCAGAAGGCAGCAAGCACTGGGGGTTAAAGGGACACGGGGGGGCATAAGAAAGCAAAAACACATAAACACCAGAACGGAGTCAGTGACTCAGCAAAATTTTCAAACCTTCTATTGAAAACATTTCCCTGTTTTTGGCTTTTGGGAAATCATATAGGAATCGAGAGAGCTTGACTATATGGTTCTATATCCTTTTTGTGGACTTAAATTTTTAAAAAGTATGTTTAATGTATGTCTTTAGAATTGGTCAATGAACGAACCTCACTTTGTTCATACCTGAGTTTCTCAAAACCATGAGTCATTGAAGCCTGGTTATCAGAGGTAGGCTTAAACATGTGACAATGATTGATCATAGATAGGGAAGCTGCAGAGTTTTTGTCTCAGAAATAATCAAGCAAGGAAACACCCAGGAGGCACAGGGCAAACCGCCGTCCTGGAAGCTGGTGGGGTGGGAAGATGCGGAGGCCCAGTCCGTGTGGGCAGCAGCGTGCCTTCTGTGTGGCTCACCTGTCTTTTCCTCCTTTTGGCATGACACCAGATAAGCTGGCATCGAAGGCAAGAGCCTGGCCCTGGGAGCTTTGGTGCTTTATCTCAGGATGATCTCAGCGCTTCCACTGGCTTCTCCTGGTGCCTTCTGGCACCCGGAGTCGAGTGTGCAATGTAGGTGATGGGGCTCCTGGTAAGAAAATGAAGGCAGATTTCCTCAGGCTCAGCTTCCTTGCTAAGCCCTGTTGGCCTGAAGCACATCTACGTTACTCCTTCACTGGAGAGAGGAACCGGACTCCCCCCTTGATTTTGTACACCCCACAGCTGGGACCATCTCATCTGTAAAATGGGCATACAATGTGATAGGGGAAGGGCACGTAATAAGAATAGGAACACAGTTGTTTAATGACGATTCACCCTACTCACTATAGATGAGAGGTTTTCTGACAGACCCTGGGAAAGGGGAGGATGTGCTATAAAAGGAAATGCATTTTAAAAGCAGATCAAGGACAGGACTCACTTGGATTTGGCTGGTGTGCCTGAACTCTCACCCCATCCGGGAGTTTTTCTCAGGAATGCTGACTATTCTCGGGTTCCAGGAACAGGCAGAGCTGTTTGTAACATCATAGAAGATTAGTCAACTTGTTATCGGACTTTTAACTCCTGAAGGCCGGACTGCAGACCCTCCCCTCCCCTTCCGCTGTTACATTCGTAGTTCACAGCTGCATCTAGTTATCGTCTTCCTTGCCCGTATGTATCCGCCAACGGGCGAGGGGAATAACAGATTTTCTGACTGCTCTCTCAACCTGCCGGCATTATTAGAATAAATGCTCAAATATGATTCAACGCTGTGTCTGCTTAATTTGGCTCAAGTAGTGACAGGCTGCCTTGAGCGAGTTATGTCTGGTATCAACAGCACTCATCTCCTAGGGCTGTGGTTCTCAAAGTGGGTCCCCTGACCAGCAGCAGCATGCATTGACAGGAACTTGTTAGAAAAGCCAATCCAGAAACCCCTCCCAGACCCACTGGAACCGCAACTCGGGAAATGGGAGTCTGAGATCTGTTCTCACACGCCCTCAGGTGACTCTGATGCACGCGGAAGTCTGGGAACCACATCATAGGGTTGCTGTGAACAGACCCTGAAGGAGCATGTGTATCAGGCTCAGAACTGCGCCTGGCGCCTGGCCCTTGGCTGTCAGTCCCATCCTCCCACA
>NW_006288115.1:38690-41842 GCF_000327345.1 Myotis davidii | reverse complement strand
GTGTGTGTGTGTGTAATGAAAACTGCAGTGCAGAAGTCCTTTTTCTTTTTAAATTTATTGATTTGAGAGAAACTTCGACTTGTTGTTCCATTTATTCAGGCATTCATTGGTTGACTCTTGTATGTGCCCTGACCAGGATCAAACCCAAAACCTTGGTGTGTCAGTACAATGCTCTAACCAACTGGGCTACCCAGGGAGAGACTTGGAAGTCTTGAAATTAAAAAAAAAAAAAAAGCCTGTCAAACTTTCCACTAACAGGTGAGCTGAAGCATGAAATGTTGGCTGTACGCAGGCCCCATGAGCAAAGAGTCAGAGTATAGGAAGATCACTTAGAATTTAGTGCCTAGCTGTCCTAGTCAAGCCAACTGAAAGGTATGTTAAACACAAAGTTTTGATCAACCTTGCCAAGAAATTGATTTTTACTTATCCTCTGTGCAGTAGGCTCAAAAATGGACCCCAAAGATATTGGGTCTTAATTCCTGGAACCTGTAAATGTTAACTTACATGGCAAAGATTTTGCAACTGTGATCAAATTAAGGATCCCGGCAGGAGAGATTATCTGGGTGGGCCCTAAGTGCAATCATAAGTGTTTTTATAAGGAAATGGAGGGAAGTTTGACACGGACAGAAAAGGAGAGAAAACCATGGCAACAGAGGCAGAGATTGGGATGATGTGGCCACACGTCCCAGAGTGCCTGGAGCCACCAGGAGCATAGGAGAAGAGAATTGCGTTCTCCCCTAGAGCCGCCAGACAGTGCAACGCCTGGTTTTCACCCCAGGTGATGCTTATTTTGGACTTACGACCTCCATAGCAGTGAGAGAATAAATTCCTGTCGTTTGAAGCCATCGAGTTTATTGGGATTTGTCACAGCGACCATAGGAAACTAATATACCTTATTTCATGAGGTCTTCTTCGGATTGGAGGGAAAGATCCTCTGGCATCCAAAGAAGAGTGTGGATTATAGTTTTAGGAGTGGGGAGAAATCCCTCTAGGTCAGTGCCTTGGTTATCTACTGCACCAAGAGTCTTTGTCATATCCTATCTCTCTATATAAAAGGCTTCTATATATATAAAAGGCTAAGTGACCGGCCAACTGGCCAGTAGCTATGATGCGCACTGACCACCAGGGGGCAGACGCTCAACGCAGAAGCTGCTGAGCTACAGTGACTTTGCAGAGTGCCCTCTCGCACTCTGGGACCCCTTGGGGGTTGTCAGACTGCTGGTTTCGGCCCAACCCCCTGCAGGCCAGGCTGAGGGACCCCACTGGTGCACGAATCCGTGCACTGAGCCTCTAGTTTAAATATATTGGTCATGGCTGTACTCATTTACTGTAAAAACAAGATTAGTTGAGTTAATATCAGATTTTAAAATGGAAAGGCTAAACTTTAAAAAAGCCATTGGTAAAGTTACATGTATGATATGTCTGAGTAAATGCATGAACTACAAGAGAGGACAAAGAGTTTAATTAATTCTTGTTGAGTGACTTACTTAACGAATTGGCTGACTGTTTAACCCTATAGAAAAAAAGCAAGGTTACAGTAGTTCAGAAAAGTAAGTTATTTTATAAATGACTTCATATGAACATCTAATCATAACAGGCTCTTTTCCATAAAAATATAAGTGGTAATAGGTAATAAGCCACTTTACAAGTGGACAGTTTCCTGGATAATGTTTTTAATATATATATATACTTCAGAGAGGAAGGAAGACGGAGAGATAGAAACATCAATGAAGAGAGAGAATCATTAATCGGCTGCCTCCTGCATGCCCCCTACTGGGAATCAAGCCCACAACCAGGGCATATGCCCTTGACTGGAATTGAACCTGGGACTCTTCAGTCCACAGGCCGGCGCTCTATCCACTGAGTCAAACCAGCTAGGGCTCTGGATAATGTCTTTTAAGAGTAAGTTTGGCTTAGTGAATTTCAACAAATTGAAAGGGGAGGTTATCATGGGGAAGGTTTTAAGTGGCCTCACGGTCTTGAATACCACCACACTAGATTTGTTCATTCCCCTATGGTTAAAAAATTCCAGAGATGAAGTAAAGAATCCTATCCTGTCTTCCTAGTGAGCAAAAGTAATCTATTCAGATGCACACAAGAAGATACTTTCACAGCCACTGCATTTTAAATGGCAATCGGGAAGTTCTGCCAACTGCATTTTATCAAAGGCAGGGCTCAGGTTTGGTTGCTTGACTAAAACGTGACCATTTTAATAATTAGCACTCATCAAAGTTATGTGGCCATGGAAATGGGAATAGAAGAAGAAAAGGAACACGATAGTTAGTAACAACCCATTTCTGTCATGCACTACTTAGCAGATGACGTATATATCGATGTCATGAGTTGGAGTAGCACCTTCCGCTCTCTTGCCTTAATGACTTTCTCCTGTATTTCTTCTGATTTAGGTATTTCTTGGTTTGACTTTAGGTTCTGAGCATATTTGCAATAAAGAGAGTCCATTTTGTTTCATTGTGTTTGTATCACATCCCAAGAAACAAAGGGGATGCCATTCTTTGGAGCGGCACCTGCCACACAGCCTACGGTGAGGCCATTGCCTAAGGTGCAGGCGTTCATGCAGTAGCAGGTTTTTCCACCCTGTGCAATCTTATGGGGCTGTGACCCAAGGGAACTTTAAAGCCCACGTGATAGAATAACTTGGATTTCTTGCGATGGACTGAGTAAACAAAAGAACAGTGCTAGGTTCTATCTGACTATCGTACGCCGACCTATAAAAGAAAACTCTGTAGAATCCACCTCAAAACAGTCAGAGCCTCCTGAATGGCTACCAATTTCTTTTGCCTCCACTTCCGACCTAGGACAAAGCAGAGAAATCCAAATATTCTCCCCAAACCAATCACAGAAAATGCCCCATGCCTAGTCGTTCCTCCTACATCTTCCCCAAGACACCAGCCTTTAATCAGGGCTTAGGGAAGCTTCCTTGTTGTAGAATCCACCTCAAAACAGTCAGAGCCTCCTGAATGGCTACCAATTTCTTTTGCCTCCACTTCCGACCTAGGACAAAGCAGAGAAATCCAAATATTCTCCCCAAACCAATCACAGAAAATGCCCCATGCCTAGTCGTTCCTCCTACATCTTCCCCAAGACACCAGCCTTTAATCAGGGCTTAGGGAAGCTTCCTTGTTTTTTCATTA
>NW_006288115.1:37487-38598 GCF_000327345.1 Myotis davidii | reverse complement strand
GTTTACTTCCTTGATTAATTTGAAAAAAAAAAAAAAACAACTCCAGCCATATGCAAAACATTGTGCTTTGTAACGACTTCAGAACATTCACACCTAGTGGTGTTTGAGAGGAAAGGGATTCTACTTCAAAGGACATAAAGTGAAAATTTTAATAAATTGGTTTTCAAAAATATTTATTTGTGCTTCTGCAGGCTCTCAATTGAATTTTAACTAAGAATTTATAAATTGACATGCACTATGATTCCAGATAATAATAAAGATATGCTTTAGGGAGGGGACGAGGGATGTTTATTTTCTAAAATATATTTTCTACAATGAATATGTTTCTTAAATAATTTTAAAAAGAAACTTTTGAAAACATTTCTGAATTAATATCCTTAAATATATCCGTGAAAGTACATTTCTTACAGCCAAGAGAAGCACTTAGGATGCTAAGGAAGACAATGATCCATCCATAATGCCAAGAGCAGGAAAGTAAAAGCAGTCTCCGCCCTTCTCCACTGCTGTTCTCCTGATTAAGCCAAATTCTTTTGCTAATAACTCCTTCCCGTGGGTTTTCAGAAAGGCTTGAGAGGGAGCAAGAATCCCTGCCTGGGGAAGACAGGAAAGAAGAACAAAATGCCAGCCTTCCCTGGAGACGCTCCCAGTCTGTCCCCTTTCCTCCGAGGATCTGGGCCTGACCATCGTGTCTGCGTTTTGCGCATTGTCATTCCGCTCGATTCCTCCCGAACCCAGCTGCTCCCACCTGTGAACAGTGTGCACATCCGTCTCGGGCTCTTCCTCCCAGCAGCCCGCCCCGCGGTTTGCTGCGGGACAAGCAGGAACCGCTAGACCAGATGTTACTGTCTCCGCGCCCCCGAGATTTTAACCAGGACTAGGACCCGAGCGCACTCGGGGTACCCTGACATCCACTGGGGCTCGCTGTACGCTCTCCCTGAACCACCCGCCAAGCGCATGAATTCCAGGTAGTTGGTTGGTCCGGGTCCTAGGAAGGAGGGGGACCCTCCTCAGAGTTGTCCTTGGGCCCCCGCTCGCCTGCCCCGGGTCCAGGGAGGTAGGTCCGACCGAAGCCAATGGAGTTGAGACCGCGCCGCGTCACGCGCCGGGGGTT
>NW_006288115.1:30061-37169 GCF_000327345.1 Myotis davidii | reverse complement strand
GTCAGTGTCTGAGCACCTGGAGGGAGAGCTGGGCCGGTGCAGACGGTGCCAGCGGGGCTCTGTGCTCGGCCCTCGTCCGAGCCACGTGATCGTGTAGCGGGTTTGCGGGAGGGACTGAGGCTGTGGGCTGCGGAGGCCAAGTGTCCTGGGTGCCCCGCGGCCCATGTGTTCGCGGCGAGGCCGGTCAGAAAGGTTTCAAATTCCAGAAGCAGAGGCTCGAAGGCATATCGCACCCTGCGGTGCAGTGGTCAAGCAGATCGGTGTAAGGCGGAAACCTAACTCCTGGGGATCCTTGCTCTTACTTGGGAGCATAGTCCTGATAAATAATGTCCGGGGTCACTTCGGTACCTGGAGTAAATAACCTGGACCGACAGTTTCTTTGTCCTGCTTTAAGCTTCAGACCCATAAGGTGCCCTGAGGCCCTTAATCAAAACCTAAATAATCATTGCGCTATTACAACGAAGTCTGTTTCAATTCCTGCAGCACTGGTCAGCCTGTTTTTCATTTTGATGGCTGAATCATATACCGCCCCTATTTGGTAAGCCCTTGGCCTGCTTTTCTCCACCCACATCCGTAGCCTTCAGCAGACCTTCCATAAATATCAGGGAAGGTAATTTAAATGTTTTTATCCCACAGTAAGATGGCTTTGCAGAAGGATTGGTCTAATCAGATCACTCATTTCCACCCCCCACCCCCTTCCTAGGTTTTTGAAACATGAATCCTTCGCTCCTCCTGACCGCCCTTTGCTTGGGAATAGCCTCAGCTACTCCAAAACTTGATCCAAGATTGGACGCACAGTGGTACGAGTGGAAGGCAGCACACAGGAGACTATATGGCGTGGTGGGTAACATCGGAAACTGCCCAGAGGGACCCACAGAGAAGGGCCCTTGAGGTCAGGCGTTTACAGCCAGAGAGTGGCTTCCTGAGGTCAGCCATTCCAGGGCAGTAATTTAATGGCAGCCATTAATGAGCACCCTATGGGTGCACATCCCTGTGATGGCCCTTGGAGAACAGCACCCAGTACAAAGCCTTCCCTGGCTGTGGTTTCTCTTCTTCTCTGTCTGCAAATCCCCATGGTGAGGGTAGGTTGGGTTTTTTCAGTAGAAACGACAACGTGGTGTGTGCTTGCCTCTAGAATGAAGAAGGATGGAGGAGAGCAGTGTGGGAGAAGAATATGAAAATGATCGAACTGCACAATCGGGAATACAGCCTAAGGAAACAGGGCTTCACCATGGCGATGAATGCCTTTGGCGACATGGTGAGTGTGGCTTGGGAGGCTGCGCTTTTTGTACTTCCTCTCCTCAGTGCTTTAGCAAAATAAACTCTTGCTTTTTCAACAGTTTATTTACTTTTCCTTGTAGACCAATGAAGAATTCAGGCAGGTGATGAATGGCTTTCAGAACCAGAAGCAACGGAATGGGAAGGTATTCCGAGAGCCCCTCTTTGCTCAGATCCCCTCATCTGTGGATTGGAGAGACAAAGGCTATGTAACTCCTGTGAAGAACCAGGTATGGCCGTGTTCCGATCTTTTAACTCAGAAAAGCCACAAAGGAGCGGCATCCTGCTCGGGTCCACTGGAATGACATGCGTTTTGCTGGGGTGTTTTTACAGAGCATTCAAGTATATGGGCTGTTGTCAATCTTGGTATTTGTCTTATAAACTGGTGGTTGTTTTTTTTATTTTCAGGGTCAGTGTGGTTCTTGTTGGGCTTTTAGTGCAACTGGTTCCCTTGAAGGACAGATGTTCCGGAAAACTGGCAAACTCGTCTCGCTGAGTGAGCAGAACCTGGTGGACTGCTCTCGCGCTCAGGGCAACGAGGGCTGCAATGGTGGCCTAATGGATAATGCCTTCCAGTACGTCAAGGACAACAAAGGCCTGGACACAGAGGAATCCTATCCATATCTCGCAAGGGTAATGGAGCTCCTTATCTTGTTATTCCAGCTCTGCTATTGAAAGTTGAGCATTTTCAGAGATAACAGACACCTTAGTCAGCATTCACATTTTAGATGCAAACTGTCAGAACTGTCACTATACATTATCAAATTTTGCACAGATCTCTGATGAGGTGGCTAACTGTAGCCGTTCTTGCTTCTATGTAACATGGAGAATATATGCACTATTCTGCATATAATGCAGACTTCTCCATAGTGAACAATTTTTTTAAGGCAGCCAATAGCATTTTGCTTCCTGGGTTGCTGTAAAACAAAGTTGACTTAGAAATAATTAAGGTGCAAACTGCTGAGTCTGGGGTCTTAGGAGGTGGGTGGTACTCATAAGTCTCCTTCCCATTTACCTTTAAAAGGAATCAAACACCTGCAACTATAGACCTGAGTATTCTGCTGCCAACGACACTGGCTTTGTGGATATCCCTCAGCGTGAGAAGGCCCTTCTGAAGGCAGTGGCGACTGTGGGGCCCATCTCTGTTGCTATAGATGCAGGCCACTCATCATTCCAGTTCTACAATGCAGGTAGGTGTTTGTCTTTGTATTACAGAAGTTCGGGTAGGCAAAATTGGAAAACACCATCGTGACTTTTTGGTATGGAGTTCTGCTTTCCAGGACTGTAGAATTTTGAGTGTGTATATTTAACATAGTGATGTTTCCACTTTTAAATATTTTCCCATGATGACAAACTGTTCATAAATATCTTTAAGTGGCTATGTAATTAGTTCTATAGATGTAACCTAAACTTGCATGACTATCCTCCAATTAATTGTTGGACCTTTATTCCAAAAATTTCTTATTATTGTAATTAGAACTATAAAGAGCCCTTTGGCTCAAGGGTTCTTTATAGAACCTTTAGATGGCTTTCTAGGAGTAGGAAGGATTATGCTAATTAATATTAGTTAAATGAGTGCCTAAATCATATTAGTCTTGATAACTAGATCATATTGGAATTTTTTTTTTGTTAGAAAATATATTGGATTTAGTTAAATTTTGTTGATTTCTAGTGAGTTGAGTTTGACTTTTTATCAGCCATTACTATTTTTTGGCAAATGAATTTAAGCCTCATTTGGAATTTATGACATAATACTGAATTTTGAGAGGGTGGATTCCTGCCACCTGTCACTTGGAGCTTCTCATCCCCACATTGAATTTTACTCTCACAGGCATCTATTATGAACCAAACTGCAGCAGCAAAGACCTGGATCACGGTGTTCTGGTGGTTGGCTATGGCTCTGAAGGAGGAGAATCAAAGAACAATAAATTTTGGATTGTCAAGAACAGGTATAAAACCCCAAATGTTATATTTGAAATTGAAAAGGGAATGCTTGTTTGGAACCAGTATTTGGTTTCAGGTCCAAAAATGCTCAGTTTTGAAATTCCAGAAGTCTTTCTTATACTTAACAGTCACAGAATTTCTGGTGTTTGATTTTAAGATTCTGTAGAACCTTGTTAGTGTCATTATTATGTATTTGTAGCATTGCATTTGTAATTCTGAAAATTTTCTTAAGAACACATCTGGCCCCAAGGGTTTCCGGTAAAGGACTTCTTAGTTGCAGGGTTGAGAGCTGATTTCCTTTTTCTGTCTCTGATTTTTCAGCAAGGTTTAGTGAGCAGAAACATCGGCCTCTGCTGATTCTTTAGGTCTAAAAATTGTCCCAGAGTTCAGTGGCCTGCTTGCATCTTTCCTGTTGTCATTCATTTGATGTCCTGCCATTGTATTCTGCTTCCCATCTCAGGCAGAGGAGGTTATCAGGAGCAATTTTCACAGCCCAAGTTCTTTAACTGAGATGATGTGTAAGACAGCTGTGGAAATAGACTGTTACATTGGAATCCCAGTTCCACCTCAATGTCATAGCTTAGTAAGTTAAAATAAGGACCCTGGGGGAATTAATAGGCTTATTATAAATATATGTAACAGCCCTCAGAAGAGTGTCTGATACATGGTAAGCAGTATTTTAAGTATTAGCTAGCATTATTAATGAAGCTAATATGTACTTGATTCTTTGAATAAAATGCAAAACATGCTCTTCTTTCAGCTGGGGTTCAGGATGGGGCATGAATGGCTACGTAAAAATGGCCAGAGACCAGAGCAACCACTGTGGGATCGCCACGGCAGCCAGCTACCCTACTGTGTGAGCTGATGGAGTGGTAATGGAAGCCTTGAGGAGGCACATCCAGAGGGATTTTATCTTTAAACTGATCAGACCTTTATTGTGTAAGATGAGAAACTTGAATCATTAAGGATCCAAGTTGTGATGTGAATTCTGTGACATTTTTATAAGGGTAAAATGTTACCAGTACTTTAATTACTGTTATAAATAGCTTTATAATATTGAAGATTCATTGCTGAATTCTAAGACATTTGAATTTTCATTTTTTAAAAGGATATATAAAACTTTACCTTTTAAAATAAATTTTAATTCAATATGTAGAAGTGGAACTTCTTTCTGTTTTTTAACGCGTGAACTTTTTGCATAGTCGGGGAATATAATTGGGCTCTAAAGACATAGTAAATGTGCCAGTGTACAGGAGAAAGATACTGGGTAGCCCTCTGGGTCTTCTGGTTATAAACATGCAGATTTCATGTCAGCTGTCCATTGGCTGTGTTGACCTAACTCTTGAATCTAGCAAAATGTGATAAACAATCTGGAAGCATAAAGGTAAACTTGTTTTAATAAAGAAAAATAGTTTACTTTTTAGAAAAATGAATGGACACAGAGTCGTAGGTTTTAGATACTAGAAGAGGGCCTCCGCTTCTTGCTCCACATGGTGGTAACTAGGAGGATAGGTGGTCAGAGTCTCGGAGCCAGTAACTGAAGCATCCACCTGAATCACGGGAAGACCATGGGGCTACTTGGCAGTTGAGTAAGGTCCAGACGCCAGGACTGCCAGGTCTCTGGTGGCAATCCACATAACTCTGCAAGGAAAAGCCTCATTTGTTACCAGTGTTAGCAAAAGTAAGTTTCATGGTTGGGATGAACAAATCTCAGGTGCTTGTTCATAACTGAAGAAATGTCTTCAAGTTCTCAGGAAATGAGGCTGGGCTGCAAAATAGTCCTGACTTTGGAAGATGGGTGAGAGATCACTAGGTGAAATGTGGGTTTAGCTACCTCATTTTTGAATTAAAAATAAACTCATGCCCGGGCTGGTTTGGCTCAGTGGATAGAGCGTCAGCCTAGGGACTGAAGGGTCCCCCAGATTCACTTCTGGTCAAGGGCACATGACTGGGTTGTGAGCTCGATCCCCAGTACGGGTGTGTAGGAGGCAGTCGATCAGTGACTCTCTCTCCCTCTCCCTTCCTCTTTGAAATCAATACAATATACTTAAAAAAAAACACACACAAAAACTCAAAGGGAACAAAACTGCCTAAGCACATGGTTGCACAGGAAACCCCTCGTTACAATATTGAATCTTGAATCTCTGCTTAATGGGGCCATGTTACTAAATTCAGTCTAATCTGTGTTCCTTCCACTCTTACCCCCGTGCTCTTAATGTTCATTCCTTCCCATATTCCCCAGATATGTCAGTATCATTGGGAAAAATCGGGCAGTTCTTTTGGAATGTAGTGCACCTCCTGGGTCATACTCTGTACCTCACTTTTCAGGGCCTGCTGGGACTTGATTCTGGTTACAGGAATAAAGAGGGAGGATGGGAGCACTTCCTAAGATCCGCAGTGTCTTGCAAGGAAACTACATCAGGGAAGGCCATTGCCTCCATTGCTCGGGCAAAACGGGGTCAACCTCAGGAAGAAGGCTTGCTTCTGGCAAAGGGGCTCAGCAGGATTTGGGGGTCCAACATCCCCAGCTTTACCAGAATTGCTCAAATACACTCAATCCAGATTTCAGGACATTCCTTCCCAATAAATGCCCTCACTTGAGCAGCTCCTACCCTGTGAGTGGAGAATTTGATTGTCGTCGTAATTCAGCCCATTTGGAGGATGTGGCTTTGTCTTTAGTTTGCAAAAATCTTGGCTCTGTGGCTATAAGTGATAGGAATTTCTTTAGGGAAGATAGAGAACTCTGGTCATTTAGGTTACACTTGAGCCAGAAATGTGAAGTCCTGAGCTCATCCTTTTTCTTCCCTCACTCTGTCCAGTGTGGTTATAAGCAAACAGCCAGTTTCATAGTCATTAGTTTGACCAAAATGTTCTGTATCAAATACATGTGACCCAGAACCTCACCTCTTATCCGTTGGTGGGGTTTTGCCTATCTGTTGCCACATCATGTCATAGACTATCAGGGCTCTCTTTGCAATTGGAAATGGTGCCTTTAAATCTAATCAGATTAGAGAATCTGTTCCAAAAACCAATTCAGGAAACTCTTTCTTGAGATTCTCTTCCTCTAGAACCCATGTCAGTAACAAAATCTTTGTTGAAAGGAATTAGCTTATGCCACGTGGGGAGTGGCAAGTCCAACATTTCTAGGGCAGGCTGGCTGGCTAGAAACTTGGGCAATATTTCTGTGTTATAGTCTAAGGCAGAAATCCGTCTCCAGGAAACATCAGTGTTTTCTCTTAAGGACTTCAACTGACTGGATGCGTCTGATGCAAATTATGGAAGATAGTCTACTCAAAGTCAACTGATTATGGATGCTAATTACATCTACAAAATACCTTCACAACAATAACTAGACCAGTTTTCAACCAGTGTGCTGCAAGAATTTTTAAAATATGTTAGTACCTGACTATTTAGTCATGGGCACTGACCCCTTTTCCCTTAGATTGTCAAAAACAAATGACAACAGTCCTGGCTGGTTTGCTCAGTGGTTAAAGCATTGGCCTGTGGACCGAAGAAGCACCATCCCTGGCCAAGGATACCTACCCTCAGTTGCAGATTCAATCCCTGGTCCTGACAGGAGGCAACCAGTTGATGTGTCTTTCACATTTACTCACCTCTATCTCTCTCCCCTTCTTCCCTCCCACTCACTCTCCAAAGATCAGTGGAAAAAATACCCTCAGGAAAGGATTAAAAAATATAAATGACAACAGCCAACACAGCAATAGCCATATGGTTTGAATGAATCAAAATTATACCTATTTGTTGTCAGATAGGCAAAATGTATTTTTTGGTGTGGTGCAGAATTTTAGTAATTAGTTTATGTGTGCCATGAGATGGAAAAGGTTGAAAATCGCTGTCCTATTATATTAAGTCTGGACCTGTCTCA
>NW_006288115.1:26302-29978 GCF_000327345.1 Myotis davidii | reverse complement strand
GTTATTGATATCAGAGAGGAATGTAGAGGGAGAGAGATATAAACATCAATGAGGAGAGAATCATTGATCGGCTGTCTCCTGCATGTCCCCTACTGGGGATCAATCCCGGAACCCAGGCATGTGCCCTTGACTGGAATCAAACCTAGGACCCTTCAGTCCACAGGCTGAAGCTCTAGCCACTGAGCCAAACCAGCTAGGGCTCAACCAGCTTTCTAAGTGCTATTCCAGGTTGCAAGATTCTCATTTTTTTCAATCATGAAATGTTCACAAGAGGCTCACTATAAATTTTATACATTTTTAAAGCATAAATATCATACAGTATCTCTCTTCATATGATAGTCATTCAATAGTCAAATGTCATTTCAGATGATAATTTGCTGGATCATTTGGATTCTAAACCTTAGTTTTTTATGTATGGGTTGTTTTTTAATATATTTTGGATATCAACCCCTTTCCTATTGATGTTTTTGTAAATTTGTTTTTAATGAAAGACTTGGTTGTCCATAGTTTATAATGAATAGTCATGAAAATCAACTTTTAAAATGAAATAGGGCCCTGGTTGGTGTGGCTCTGTTGGTTGGAGCATCGTCTCATACACCAAAAGGTCACAGGTTTGATTCCCAGTCAGGGCACATGCCTGGGTTGTGGGTTCTATCCCTGGTCAGGGCACATACAGGAGGCAACCCATCAGTGTTTTCTCTGATATCAGTGTTTTTCTCTGTCTCTCTCCCTCTCCTTTCCTCTCGCTCTAAAATCAATAAAGGCATATCCTCAGGTGAGGATTAAAAAAGTAAAAATGAAATAGGAATGTGTTTATCAAGAAATTAATATAATCTCTGTGATTGAGAATCAAGGATAATTCAAAATCCTGGATTAAAGGAAACCCGTTGTTTGTTAGAAATACTCAATTTTCTATTTGTGCTCAAGCCTAAATAATGAAAAACTTACTGGGCAAAGACTACTAATATGGCTTTATTATGAATAACTAGAGGCCCGATGCACGAAATTCGTGCAAGGGGCTCGACCCATGGGGCCTTGCAGTCCTGGCTGCCTAGTGGCTCCATGGCCCCTCCCACTGATTGTTCCGGAAGGTTGTTCTGGAAGGTCATTCTGCCGTTCAGTCTAATTAGCATATTAGCTCTTTCTTATATAGAATAATAGACCATATGCCCAAATTCCAAATAACTAAGCCTAATTCCCTCCAATATCTCAGCAAATGGTTTTTATTTTTCAAAACTCAGATCTAGTCATCATTCTCAACCTTTGAAATCCCTTTCTTCACAGAAACTTGTAGAACCTTAAAACACAAACTGACTTATCTTCATGAATTTAGGACCTTTCTGTGAACCTATTTTTCAGTCACCTCAAATTACAGAAATGCCAAATAGTTGACTAATAAAATTCTGAACACTTTTAACATTTTTCATATTATTTATTAGATCTCTGATAATATGTTGTCAAAATAAGTAACAAATAAACCCACACGCATTTCCAAAATATTTCATTTTTATACAATCCAGGCTTTTTTGCTTAAATTAACAAAAAAGGTTTAAAATCTAAGGTTTAATAACCAAAACAATTTTGCAAAGCAAAAACAAAGTTGGAGTGCCCTAACCGGTTTGGCTCAGTGGATAGAGCATCAGCCTGCGGACTCAAGGGTCCCAGGTTCGATTCTGGTCAAGGGCATGTACCTTTGTTGCAGGCACATCCCCAGTAGGGAGTGTGCAGGAGGCAGTTGATCGATGTTTCTCTCTCATTGATGTTTCTAACTCTCTATCACTCTCCATTCCTCTCTGTAAAAAATCAGTAAAATATATTTTAAAAATAATAAAAAAATTAAAAAGAGCACATCAAAGACAGGGAGAAAATATTTACAAGATACATATCTGACAAAAGACTAGTATACAAAATAAATTTTTAAAATTTAAAGCTAAGAAAAGAACAAAAATTCAATAAAAGAAGGGACAAAAATATGAACAGACCCCTTCATGAAGGACATTTTGCATGCAAATAATGACAGGAAAATATCTTCAACATAATTATCCATCGAAGAAATGCAAGTGAAATCCACATTCAATAGAATGGCTACAATTAAATGACTTGTCACTTTTCTGGTTCCCGACTAGAGGGGTAAGCACACACCAGTGTGTTCTTCCTACTGTTGCAAAGAAAGAAAAACTTAGAAAAATGAATAAAGCAACTGATATAGACTCTGAAGGGAGAGGGAAGAAGACAGTGTGTAAGGACTGGGAGACTCAAGAGAACCCAGTGGTGACTTCCTGTAGGGTTTTTTCTTTGTTTGCTTTTGTTTTTTGCTGCATGTTTCGTAGCTTGGGCACTAGAGACCTGTAACCTAGAAACACCAATGGGCACAAAGAAAAACAAAACTTCCAGAAAAGCCCCCTCTCTCTAGAGGACGAGGAAAAAGACAGGACCGAAACATTTTGATCCTTACTGCCCACTCTCGGAAAACCTTATTAAAAAGCACCGCCTCCTTGGTTGGCACCGAGTTTGCAGCTGCAGAGATTGCGGACAGCGCCCTGCCTTCCATCCCTGGCCTGCAATCGCAGGGAGGCCCTAGCTAGCTCCTCAGCCCTGGAGACCGAGTATGGGTTCTGACATTCATCCCTGACAAGTAAGACTGAGGCAGCACCACGTGTACAGCCACGGAGACTGTGGAAAAACACTTATTTTCCATCCCCTTCCTTCAATGACTAGGTAGACCCCAACCGTCTCCCGCTGGCCAGCTGCGGAGACTGTGGGAACAGCCTTGCCTTCCATTCCTGACCTGCAGTAACCAGGGTGTGTCTCTTGCTCTCCACAATGGGCACTGCAGCTGCAGAGACCATCCGCAGAGTTCTGTCTGTCCTCACTACCCTGCGAGAAAAAGGGTGTCCCTCCCAACTAGATAATGGTGTTAGATGGGAGGGGGGGCGGGCGGAGGGGGCAGGGAGGAGGTATAGAGAGAACTGAGCTAGACGAAGGAATATTCTCTATCTGTGCATGAAGTCCTGGGCTAACCTCCGAGCAGCCCAGGAGTAATCAACAAGAAATAAAAAAGGTTTGAACACTGAACGCTTTTGTGGAACTCTGCCCAGGTTTCAGCTGGGCTTCTGAACAGCACACAGTGGAACAGATCAGAACAACATGCTTTGAAAACTACATTTTTGAACCACTGCCCATAAAATCGGGCCAAGAAGTACATTTAAACACAAAAGATTGACTGCTAAAATGGAAGATTTAAACAGGAACCAGAATCTCAATCTACAATTTCACATCATGTTGAAAAGCTAAGAAATGTCAACTCAGACGAGAAAAGTCAACCATGAAACAAACAGCAACAATGCTAGGACGCAGATGTGGGGATTATCTGACAAGGTTTTAAAGTCGCTGCCATAAAAATGCCGCAATAAGCAATGTGAACAATCTTGAAACAAATAAGAAAACTGAAATTATCAGCAAAGGAATAGAACATATAAGGAAGATTAAGTGAAACTCCATAAAAGTGAGACTGATATAACGGAAATAAAAATTCACTGTATGGGCTCACTAGCTGAAGGGAAAAAATAGAAAAGAATTAGTGAACTCAAGGAAAGATCAGTAGAAATTATCCAATCTGAATGACAGGGAGAAAAGAGCCTTAGGGACCTGTGGAACAAAAACAAACGGTCTAATA
>NW_006288115.1:24857-26251 GCF_000327345.1 Myotis davidii | reverse complement strand
GAGTGTGAAACTAAATAAATATTTAAAGAAATAATAACTGTGAACTTCCAATACTTAGCCAAAGACAAAAACCTATAAATTAAGAAACTGATGGAATCTCAGACAAGATAAACCCACATAAATCCATAGCCAGATATATCAGAATGAAATTTCTGAAAAATAAACACAAAGAAACATCCTTGAAAGCAGCCAGAGATAAATGAGGCTGAATTTATAGTAGAATAATTATTCAAATGACAGAGGATTTCTCATTAGAAACCATGGGAGCCAGAATAAATGACACATTTGTAAAGTTCTGAAAGAAAAAGCCGGTCAATCCAAATTTTTATATTAAAAATTAACCCTCTGAGAATGAAGATGAAGACACTCTCAGAAGAAGCAAAGCTAAAGGAATTTGTCACCAGCAGACCTTCCCTAGAAGAATGAATAAAGGACGTTCTTCATACAGAAAGGAAATAATAACAGGAGGGAACGTGGAACATCAGAAATGAAGAAAAAAAACAATGGAAAGAGTAAATACACAGTTCATACAATGCATGATTCTTCCTGTCTTTGAGTTTTTAAATTGTTCTTAATGTGTCAAAGCAAAAATGAAAACATTGTCTAATGCGATTCTCACTGGAAGTAGAAGTGATATTTAAGGCTATATTATGACCTCTTCATATATATATATATATATATGTATGTATGTATAGCACGTATATATATTAAAAATACAGCATTACAACTTGCTGGATGTAGCTCAAGGAGTGTTTATTAGGAAATTTAGAGCATTAAATTTTTATATTAGAAAAGAAAAAGGCCTTAAATCAACAATCTGAGCTTCTATAACAAGAATATAGAAGCCCTAGCTGGTTTGGCTCAGTGAAGGGTCCCAGGTTCAATTCCAGTCAAGGGCATATGCCCAGGTTGCGGGCTCAATCTGCAGTAGGGGATGTGCGAGAGGCAGCCGATCAATGATTCTCTCTCATCACTGATGTTTCTATCTCTATCTCTCTCCTTTTTTCTCTGAAATCAATAAAAATATATAAAAAAATATTATAGAAAAAGAAAGGCAAAATAATAGAAGGCTAGAAGAAAGGAAATGATAAGGAGTCAATAAAATTTAAAACATGAAAACAAAAGAGAAAAATCAAACCACCGTTTCATTTTTAAAAAAGGATAAATATAATTGGTAACTTTTAGTCCTGGCTGGTGTTGCTAAGTGGTTAGAGCATCGGCAAATGCACCAAAAGGTCGCAGGTTCGATTCCTGTTCAAGGGCATGTACTGGGTTGCAGGTTTGATCGTCAGCCCTGATTGGGGTGCATGAGGGAGACAACCAATCGTTGGGTCTCTCTCACATCTATGTCTCTCTCTCCCTCTCTCTCTCTCCCTCCCCCTATCTCTCTCTCT
>NW_006288115.1:20197-24736 GCF_000327345.1 Myotis davidii | reverse complement strand
GTACTGAAGGGTCCCAGGTTCGATTCCGGTCAAGGGCATGTACCTTGGTTGCGGGCACATTCCAGTAGGGGGTGGGCAGGAGGTGGCTGATCGATGTTTCTCTCTCATCGATGTTTCTAACTCTCTATCCCTCTCCCTTCCTCTCTGTAAAAAATCAATAAAATATATTTTAAAAAATTTTTATAACTTCTAGCAAGACTGACAATGATAAAGGGAAGATGCAAATTACCAATATTAGGAATGAAAGAGGAATTCTAACTACAGAACCCACAGACAATAAAAGGATAATATGAAGAAGTCTATACATAAAAATTCAACAACTTAAACAAATGGCTTAATTCTTTGAAAACCACAAACACAAAATTTACCCAATATGAAAGATTATATTAAATAAATTGAATGTGTAGTGTAAAACTTATCAGAAAATGAAAGACATAAATTCATCCTATTTGTAGACTGCAGTACTGTCTACGTAGAATAATCCCAAAGAATTTATCAAAGCATTCCTAAAACTATTAGTGAGTTTAGCAAGATCATACAATACACAGATATTGTGCACAGGTATCAATCACATTTCTTTTTTTTAAAATATATTTTATTGATTTTTTACAGAGAAGAAGGGAGAGGGATAGAGAGTTAGAAACATCAATGAGAGAAATCGATCAGCTGCCTCCTGCACGCCCCTTACGGGGAATGTGCCCGCAACCAAGGTACATGCCCTTGACCAGAATCAAACCTGGGACCCTTCAGTCCGCAGGCCGACGCTCTATCCATTGAGCCAAACCGGTTCGGCTCAATCACATTTCTATAAATTAACAAAGAACATTGGAGACTGAAATAGAAGCACAATCCTATTGAAAATGCTCCAAAAAAGTCAAAACAAGCCTAACCAAACATGTGTAGGATCTGTATAATAATAATAATAATAATAATAATAATAATAATAATAATAATAAGCTGATTCAAAAATCCAAGAAAACTAAGTAAATGGAGAGACATGCCAAGTTTATAGATTGGAAGACAGTAAGTATAGCTCAGGTCCCTAAGGTTTGAGAGGTATGCTGTTACCTCATAGCAACTGTTTTTTATTTGAAAAGCAACTTCTCATTTGCTGTTGTTACTGATGGAGACTAAACTCCTGCACATGGGGTAGCAAGTAGCTATGTGACCCAAAATATCTATCATGACTAGTATAGTCTGTTTCACTGAATCAAAATATTATGTGTACAGGGCTATTCCTCTTGAAATGGAATGATAAATACAAAATCAGATCAAAACAGGATCAGAAGGCACGAGCAAACTGTATAGTTAGTTGTTCACATTCAATGGTACTTATTCCTAAGGCCTCAACAACACATACCCTCAATGCGGAGGCCACTGTAAACATTTAACAGAGGAACAAGCACACTCCTTGGGTTACAGCTATGTCTACAAGGTCTGGTGGAATCTTCTGGAAGTGAAAGGCTGTTGCATCAAGCCCCACTCAGGGGTGTCCCTAAAAGGCTGTGTGAAGAGAACCCCCCCTAGTGGGCAAAGTTTGGGGAGGTACATGTGATTGTCCACTTTGTGTGGAAGGAGATGTGCTTAGAGTCATATTGATTCATGACCAGCGGCTCCGTGGATTAACTGGAAGGGCTAGAAAAGGATGCAACTGGAAAACTAAAAAGCGGCTCTGGAGGAGACTCTGTACTTGCAGGTGCTCCCCTAGGACCGGTGCAGAGTGGGACTCTGTAAACCTCACTGGGACATGGGGCACGAGAGGCTCGGAAATAAGTGAGGTTTGCACATTTGTTTCTTTGGCTTGCTACACTGATCCATGAGTTGGCAGTGACAGGGTTTCTGTCTTAAGGCCACAGTTCCGGTTAGGGCAGTCCTTTCTGCCAGGCTGCAGTAGCACTCCCTGCCCCGTGGCCGTCTAGTGGTGCTAATGACTCCCTCCTATCGCTAGTCACTGTCTGCCTCACCCCCTGCCCATGCTTTAGTAGATCTCCTCAAGTGTCCCACTGTTTCTTTTTTTAATAAACATATTTTTATTGATTTCAGAGAGGAAGAGAGAGGGAGAGACAGAAACATCAATGATGAGAGATTGGCTGCCTCCTGCACGCCCCCTGCTGGGGACCGAACCCCCAGCCCAGGCATATGCCTTTGACTGGAATGGACCTAGTACCCTTCAGTCCACAGGCCGAGGCTCTCCACTGAGCCAAACCAGCTAGGGCATCCCATTGTCTCTTAACAACGGACCACAGCAACCTTGATCATAAACCACACAGGAGTGGGGATTTTTTTATTTTAGTTTTTTAAAAATATATTTTTATTGATAATCAGCTTAACAAAGGAGCTGTCCCCCTCTCTCTCTCCTCTGACTCTGTCTCTGTAATATGTACTTGCTCCATTCGCTCCTGCATTCTCTCTCCAAGGCAGCCATGCCAGCTTAATAGCCACCTGGAGCGTGAGGCAGATCATGTGGGCCTGGGCACAGGGCTGGATGGAATGCAGCCAGAAACACAGACTAGGCCAGCGGGATGGGGACAGAGACATGGACTGAACCAATGGTGCAAACTGTCTGGACACTGGCCCAATTCTTTGCTTTTTTAAATTAAAAATTGTGTATTATTTTTTATTTATTTTATTTTTGTTATAATATTTTTAATCCTCACCTGAGGATATGGTTTTATTGACTTTAAGCACAGAGAGAGAGAAAGAGAGAGACATTGATGTGAGAGAGAAACATGGATTGCTTGCCTTTCATACCCCCCTGACTGGGGACTGAACCCCCAACCCATTTTTGCGAAGATGGAAAATGCAGTCTGATTAAGGGGACATGTACATGATCCTCGGGAACCGACCAACACACACAGCTCCTTTCCCAGCGGGGGGAAACCCAGGCTCCTTTCACTTTGACTGGAGACCTGGCCAGGGAGGTTGGGGGTCGTCTCAGACCTTGAACCCGGGAGAGACGCTCCAAGACCAGGCCAAGCGAGGCCAGAGGAGGCGCCCAGACGCAGGACTGCGGGGGACGCCCCCAAACGCAGTGCACCAAAGCGGCAGGCAGAGCGCTCGCCACCGCCCGCTGAGCATCGCCTCTGCAGGCCCGGGGACCCCGCCAGTGTCCGGTGTCAAGCCCGGGATGAGGTTTCCTAGGAAAGCGGCTGAAGAGTCAAGCTTTATGCGTCTGTTCACGTAGATGCGCTACCTCCCTGGTGACTGTATCCACCCCCCGCCCATCCATAGGATTCAATTTTAAAATTCATTGTCATAGAAGGAACGATTGCTGGGAAATAATATCGACCAGACACAGGCTCAATACCTGTAATTTAGAGAAAACGATGTTCCTCTATGTAACATTGTGCCCATATGTCCCTGACTTGGTGTAAAAGGAAAATCCAACAAGTTGCTCACATAGCCCAGCGGCCTGGCTCTGTGGTTGAGCGTCCACCTTGAACCCGGAGGTCACCGTTGGATTCCCAGTCAGGGCGTGGGTTGCCAATCCAAACTCCAGCACTGATGTTTCTCTCTCTCTCTCTCTCTCTCTCTCTCTCTCTCAAATCAATAAAAATGTTTGTTGGTGTTTTTTGTTTGTTTGTTTGTTTTTAAAGATGCTCACATAAGCTTTGAGCAGGGCAATGTGATTTGCTTGAAAGCCATTTTCTTATTTTGCATTGTATGTATTTTTGTATATTACGTATTTTTTAATTTGCCTTTTTCTCTCTTTCCTGAGATAAACTCTGTTGGTAACAGATATGCTTTTATAGCACTATTGTCCTCCATATTTACATTTCCCAGCCTATTCCCAAGAGTTATTTGTACCTGACTTCCCTGGGCAGCTGAGTTTAAAAGGCACATTATAGAAAGGGAATTCTTTTCTCTTTGTATTACAAAAATTTGAGAAACATAGAAAAGTAGAATATGATAATATGAGCATGCTCTTGAGTTAAGAAACCTTAACCTTTTACCACATTGCTGAAATCTTGTAAAGTGAATTAACAAATATAATTTCAGTGATAAATGCATCTCCACCAGCATTTGATGCCAGGTTTTTTATTTGAGCCATCATATTAGGTTTGTAATGGTATTTCATTTTAGTTTGAATTCAAATTTTTCTAATGTCTCATAATGAGATCTTTAGTTTGCTTGCCATCTCTGCCTGTTTGGTAAACCACCTGTTTGATTTTTATCTCACTTTAAAAATTTCTTTTTTTTATATATTTTATTGGTTTTTTACAGAGAGGAAGGGAAAGAAATAGAGAGTTAGAAACATCGATGAGAGAGAAACATCGATCAGCTGCCTCCGCCCGCAACCAGGGCACATGCCCTTGACCGGAATCAAACCTGGGACCTTTCAGTCTGCAGGTCGACGCTCTATCCAGTGAGCCAAACCGGTTTCGGCTAAAAATTTATTTCTTATTGATTGACATAGTTATATACATATTCTATAAAAATCTTTCCTCAGGTAAGTGATTGGTAGATATTTTTCTGTGTTGTGTGTGTGTGTGCATGTGTGTGTGTGTGTGTGTGTGTGTGTAATTTTAGAGAGGAAGA
>NW_006288115.1:13432-20170 GCF_000327345.1 Myotis davidii | reverse complement strand
CCGTTCTGGAGGCTGTAGGCCCACGATCAAGTTGTCATCAGTGTGGGTTTCTCAGGAGGACTCTGCTGCTGGCTTTCAGATGGCCACGGTACCCTGTGCGCACATGCCTCCCCTCTGTGGACACAGAAAGAAAGATCTCCAGGGGCTCTTCCTCTTGGAAAGAAACCAGTCCCGCTGGATTAGAGCCAACACATATGATCTCATTTCACCTTAATTACCTCCATAAAGGCCCTGTTTCCAAATATAGGCCCCATTACCCAGCTTTTTACCATCTGTCATTGTCGATCGTGAATTTGGTTGACACTTATAGAGAAAGGGCAAATATCAATATTAAAATATTTCTTCTAATCAATTTCCTTTCAATGTGCACGAATTCATCCACCGGGCCACTAGTAATATATAACCCTCCATGTATTTAGATTCTTTACATGTCTACCAATAAAGTTTTGTAATTTTTTTCATATGGATGCCAGGACATCTTTTAAAAAATGTATTTTTAATTTTAGAGAGGAAGAGAGAGGGGGAGAGAGAGAGAGATAGAAACATCCATGATGAAAGAGAATCATTGATCGGCTACCTCCTGCACCCCCACCCTGGGGATCAAGCCTATAACCCAGGCATGTACCCTGATGGAGAATCAAACCATGACCTCCTGGTTCATAGGTCAAGGCTCAACCACACAGCCACCACAGCTGGGCTCTGTGTGTTCTAATATTCTTAATAGTATCTTTCAAAAATCAGCAGTTTTAAATTTATCATATTTTCATATTTTTCTTTTATAAGTGTATTAGTCTAGTCGGGCTGCCGTAATAGAATACTAAAAAAAAAAAGGTTGCCAATCCAAACTCCAGAACAATGATTTTCAACAAAAGGTGATTTTTCCCACTGTGGGACATTTAGCAATGTCTGCAGATATTTTTGGCGTCACAACTGAGGGGGAGATGCTACTAGTGTTTCATGTAGAACCTAGGGATGCCACTAAACATCCCATAATGCACAAGCCAACCACACACACCACCCCCACTACCACCAGACATGCATGCAAGAATGATATTACAAAATGTTAATAGTTATAAATTTGAGAAACTATGCTCTAGAATATATACATATCATATTTTATAAAGTGAATCTAAAAATATCTAAATACTAGAGGCCCAGTGCATTAAATTCGTGCACTTGGCGGGGGGGGGGGTGTCTCTCAGCACAGCCTGTGCCTTCTCAGTCCAAGAGCCTGGGTGGAGTGGGCCTAAGCTGTCAGTCGGACATCCTTATCACTGCTTCGAAGGCAGGAGAGGCTCCTGCCACTGCTGCTGCACTTGCCAGACATGAGCCTGGCTTCTGGCTGAGCAGCACTCCCCCTGTGGAAGTGCACTGACCACCAGGGGGCAGCTCCTGTATTGAGCGGGATTGAGCCAAAACCGGCTCTCCGACATCCCCAAGGGCTCCGGGATTGCGAGAGGGCACAGACCAGGCTGAGGAACCCCACTGGTGCACTATCAGGGCCTGGATGCGAGAGGTTGGACAGCTGCAGAGTGACCATAGGAGGGCTCCAGGGCGTGTCCAACCCATCTCGTTTAGTCCTTATTGGCCAGACCCCAGCAGCAAGGTAACCTACCGGTTGGAGCATCTGCCCCCTGGTGGTCAGTGCACATCATAGTGAGCAGTTGAGCGGCCTTAGCATATCATTAGCATATTACTGTTTGAGTAGTTGAACGGCTGACGAGATGACCAGACACTTAGCATATTATGCTTTTATTATACTAGTATAGAATGTCTTTTAAACTGTGTTCTCTGGAAATAAAGAATAAACCAATGTTGATGATGCATTTAGAAAATATTTAAAAGTATAGTAAAACAAGAAAAACCTTAAATGAATTCCACAGAGTACAAATATTATAGTTCAATAAAACTAGAAATTGCAAATAATATGAAAAAAACCATTAAACATTTGTTTGTTCAGATGTTTGAGCAACATTGTAGCATAGAAAGCTACATACTCGTTTCCCCACAGAAATTATATATACATATACATATATATATTTTAAAGCAGCCCTGATATGGCTCAGTGGTTGAGTGTTGACCCATGGGTCAGGAGGTCACAGTTTGGTTCCTGGTCATGGCACATGCCTGGGTTGTAGGCTCGATCCTCAGTGTGGGGCCTGCAGGAGACAGCTAATCAATGGTTCTCTCTCATCATTGATATTTCTCTCTGTCCCTCTCCCTTCCTCTCTGAAACGAATAAAATATATTTTAAAAAATAAACAAATAAAAATAAAAGGGACCAAACAGATTTTGGAGCTGTGAAGTACTGTAACTGGAATGAAATGTCCACTGGAGGGATTCCAAAGCACATTTGAGCAGGCAATAGAAAGAATCCATGATTCCAAGATATGGTGATTAAAATCATTGATTCTGAGGAGCAAAAAGGAAAAAGAATGAAGAAAAGTGGCTAGAAGCCTAGGGGACTTTTAGGACACCGCCAAGTGAACAATCATACACACAGGGTGGTAGTTCCAGAAGAAGAAGGATAAGAGAGAGAGAGAGAGAGAGAGAGAGAGAGAGAGAGAGAGAAAATGGGCAGAAAGATTATTCTAAGAAATAATGGCTGAAATTTCCCCAAATTTACTGAAATACCTGAATCTACAAATCAAATAAGATAAACAAATTTCAAGTTGAAAAACTCAAAGAAACTCACCCTGAGGCACATTATCATCACACTATGGAAAGCCAAGGAGACCGTCGGAGCAGCTCGTTACTGCCGTATGTCATCATGGGCCGGCCAACAGTAATGCTATTGGCTAGAGGTGCCTGAGGCACTCGCCTGGGCTCACACTACTTGTGGCCCCCAGAGGCATCTCTCCAACCCGCCTTCGCGTTGTAGCTGGACCAGGCCTTATGGTTCTTATTATGATTGTAAGGTGTATCTCAGCAGCAACCATCAGAGAAACTGAAAAAACAAGATTTATCACTCATGGGTCCTGAAAGGCACACAGCAAAACCAAGTACTACATAGCAAGGTCATTGGTAGACACAGTTTACCAATGACGGAGTTTAGTACTGCCACACATGCCCTACCGCAAATGCTAAAGGAGTTCTTCAGGTTGAAATGAAAAAAGGTAGGCAGTAACTAAAGCTATCTGAAGAAATAAAGATCCCCAGTAAGTATGTGTACAAATACGTAAGCTAGTATTATTGTAATTTGGGTTTATAACCTTTTTTAATTTATAATGTCTTTAAAAGACAAATGCATAAAAAACAAGTTTAAGTTTAAAGTATAAAAAACAAGTTTAAGTATAAGTTTAAGCTACTGTACATACAACATACAAAGATGTAACTTGTATAATAACATAAAAGAGCTGCATGGAAGTAGCATTTTTCTATGTGATTGAAGTTAAGTTGCTATCAAGTCAAATTAGATTATTACAACTTTAGAATATTTTATGTAATAGCCATGGTAATCACAATGAAAATATCTATAAATATACACAAAATGAAATGAAAAAAGAATCAAAATGTGGCCCTAACTGGTTTTGTTCAGTGGATAGATAGTGCGTCGGCCTGCAGACTGAAGGGTCCCAGGTTCAATTCCAGTCAAGGGCATGTACCTTGGTTGCGACGCATCCCCAGTAGGGGGCGTGCAAGAGGCAGTTGATCGATGTTTCTCTCTCATCGATGTTTCTAACTCTCTATTCCTTTCCCTTCCTCTCTGTGAAAAATCAATAAAATATATATTTTTAATGTGTCACTATAAAAATCAAGTAAATACAAAGAAGAAAGTAATGGAAGAAATGAGGACCAAAAATAATGATACACAGAAAACAAATAGCCAATAGTAAGTCCTTGTTTATTAGTAATTATTTTCACTGTAAGTGGATTAAACTTTCCAATGAAATGATAGAGACTAGCAGAATGAATTTTTTAAAAATTTCATTAATTTATTGACTTAGAAGAGATAGGAAGGAAGAGAGGAGGATGCTCTAACCAACTGAGCTACCTAGCCAGGGCCAGCAGAATGAATTTTAAAATGATCCAAGTACATGCTATTTACAAAAGACTTTAGGTCTAAGGACACAAATATATTGAAAGTGAACAGATAAAAAAGATATTCCATGCAAACAGTAACTAAAAGAGAGCTGGGTGGCTATACTAATATCAGATAAAATAGACTTTAAGTCAGAATTTGTTATGAGACAAAGAATATATTATTAATAAAATGTTCAATGCACACAAATATATACATATATATTAATATATATAAACTGAACCTCAGACCTCCAAAATATGACTTCATATATTGACAACATTGAAAGGAGAAATAGATAATTCCACAATAATAGTTGGAGACCTCAATACCTCACTATCAATAGTGGATAGAGGATTAGTGAGGATATAGATGGTTTGAACAACTTATACACCAATTAGAAGCAACAGATATACTAGTATACATAACACACCAACGATAGCAGAGCACATATTTTTCTCACAGCTCTGGATTTTTGTTTTGTGGCTACCATGAGGTTTGTACAAAATGTCCCATCGATAAACTAGTCTTTTTTTTTCTCTTATTGCATCTTTTTCATTTTTCTATACAAATTCAGTCCTTTTCTTTCTCCCCCTTTGTTTTTTATCTTCACAGATTATCCCTTTTTCTGTTGTGTGTTCATTAACAAATTCCAGTAGCAATAGTTACTATTAATTTTTTTCTCTTTAACCTTTATAATTGTTTAATACCCTATTCTGAAATAGAGTTGCAATTTCCTGCTTCTGTTTGTAACCTTTCTCAAAGTATTTTAGACTTTATTTTTAAGGTAGAAAAGCTCCTTTCAACATTTCTTATAATGCAGGTCTTATGGTGGTAAATTCCCTCAGCTTTTTTTTTTCTGGGAAAGTCTGTATTTCTCCTTCCTATCTGAAGGATAACTTTGCTGCATATATATTATTCTTGGCAGGTGGTTTTTCTCTTTCAATATTTTGACTATATCATACCACTCTTCTGTTTGTAGGGTTTCTTCTGAGAAATCTGATGATCATATGCTGGAATTTCTTTTGTAAATTACCATCTTTTTCTCTGGCTGCCGTGAGAATTCTTTCTTTATCATTAACTTTTGACAGTTTTATTACAATGTATCTTAGGTAAGGTCTTTTTGTCCTGAGATAATTAGGTGTTCTGTGAACTTCTTGTACCTGAATGTCCAGTTCCTTTTCTAGGTTGAGGAAGTTCACATCATGATTCTTTGAATAAACTCACTATTTTTTCTCCCTCTCAGCTCCTTTGGGGATAGCCATTATCCTTATGTTACTCTTTCTAACGGTCTGATAGTTCTCATAGAGTTCTCTCATTAAACACACACACACACACACACACACACACACACACACACACACACACACTCCTCTTAGTTCTCTCTCTTCTTCCACCCGAATCAGTTCCAGATTTCTACCTTTGAGCTCACGAATTCTCTCTTCCATCGGGTCTGCTTTATTTCCACTGCTTTCTAGTGCATTATTCATCTTATTTATTGAGTTGAATAGCTCCAGAATTGGCCTGATTCTTTTTTTACAGTTTCAATCTCTTTGGTAAAGTACTCTTTTTGTCTATTGATTTTATTCCTGACTCAATGAACTGCCTTTCTGAATTTTCTTGTGTCTGTTGAATTTTTTCAAGACTGCAATCTTGAATTCCCTATCACTTAAATCAGTCTTCCATGTAGTTGCGCTTGGTTTCTGGAGACTTGCCACCTTTTTGTGTTACCAGATTGCCTGGGTTGTTTCTGATATTTGATATGTTTTTCCTCTGCCAACACATCTGCAGTAGTGAACTCTTTTGGTATTGTTTTTATTTTAATTCAACAGGTTGATAATTTGATGTCTTTCTTTTGTTTACCAGTAGATGGTGATATAGGACAAGTTTTTATTTTCTCTTCCTGGCGTTACTTGCACCTCCAGGGTCATGGTGGTGGGGCATTGCCATGGTCCTAGAAATGAATACCTTTGGTGACTATGGTGGTGGGTGTTTCTGTTGGTCTTGGGGCACCATCGCTGTGGTGAAAGAAATGTGGTGAGTGGGGGAGTTGGGTTCATGAGCCCACTGTACTGGCTCTTGGTCCTGTGGGCCAGTGGTCCCCCTGTGCTGCTAGATGTGTCCTGCTGCTGCCACCAGGTTTCACCACAATGCTTGGGACTACCTCAAGAAACAAAAAAAATCTCGAATTAAAAATAAATCATTATACCTTAAGAAACTCTAAAATGAAGAACAAACTAAGCCCAAAGTCAGTAAAAAAAAAAAGAAAGAATATAAATTAGAATGAAAATACAGAATAAATATAAAAGAAAAAATAATAAAACAAAAAACTGATTCTTTGAAAAGATAACCAAAATTGACAAACAGCTTGCTAGACTCATTAGATAAGTCTAATAAGTCTAAAGAGAGAAGACTAAAAACAAATCAGAATGAAAGATAAGAAGTTATGATAGGAGAACCAAAGATGGCGGCATAGGTTAACGCCGGAGATTGCTGCCTTGAACAACCAATTCAAATTAAGCTTGAACCAGGGAACGGACAACATCCAGAACCACAGGAGGGCTGGCTGAGTGGAAATTCTACAACTAGGAGTAAAGAGAATATCATATCCAGACTCAGAGGAGCCGCAGTGCTGAAGTGAAATTCTGAGGTGCGAGTGCGCGCGGAGCGGGGCTGGCGGCGCGGTGCGGAGGGCGCGGCTGTGGTTACAATCGGGA
>NW_006288115.1:10629-12287 GCF_000327345.1 Myotis davidii | reverse complement strand
GAGCAGATAAATACCACATGAACTCACTCATTTGTGGAATATAAGGAACAACATAAACTGATGAACAAGGACTGATCCAGAGATGGAGAGGCATTGATTGGACTGTGGGGCTTTGGAGGGAGGGTAGGGGAGGGTGGGGGTAAAGGGGAAAGAACAACCAAAGGACTTATATGCAGGCATAGAGGCCTAACCAATGGACACGGACAGTGGGGTGGGGGGTGGAGGGTGATGTGGGGACAGGGACACATATGTAATATCTTAATCAATAAAAAATATATTTAAAAAAAGGAGTAAAAAAAAGAAAAAAAAGAAGTTATGACAAATGCTACCAAAATACTAATGATTATAAAAGAATATGGTGAACGGCGATACACCACCAACTTGGACAACCTAGAAGTGGAAAAATCCTTAGAAGCATACACCATTTTAGTTGAATCAAGATGAACTGAAAAACCTAAATAGAGTGATCACTGGTAAGGAAGTTGAAACAGTAATCAGAAACCTCTCCTAAAACAAAAGTCCGGGACCAGAAGGCTTCATGGTGAATCTTACCAAATAATCAAAGAGGATTTAATACCCATCTTCCTCAAACACTTTTAAAAAGTGGATGCAGAGGGAATGCTTCATAATTCATTTCACAAGGTCAACATTACCCTCATACCAAAGTCAGGCAAGGACATCACAACAAAAGAAAATTGCAGGCCAATATCCCTGATGCACGTGAGTGCAAAAATCCTCAACAAAATACTAGCAAATAGGATACAACAATATATTTAAAAGATAACACATCACAATCAAGTGGGAGTCATTCCAGGGATGCAAGGATGGTTCACTATATGCAGGTCAATCATCATGATAGACCACATTGAAAAAAGGAAAGAGAAAAGTCATGAACAACTCAACAGATGCAGAAAAAGCATTTGACAAGATAGGATATCCTTTTATGACAAAACCTTTCAATGAGAGAGAGAGAGAGAGAGAGAGAAAGAGAGAGAGAGAGAGTTTTTTTACTTCTCTCTATCTACTAATAGGCAGCCAAAGAGCAGGGACCTCATTCATTTTGTTAATGCTGTTTCCTCAGCATACTATCTGCATAATAAGTTGTCAATAATCATTTGTTTTCTAAACTCATAAATTAAATTCATTTAACACCATCATAAGTAATGACCACAAGTACCATTGCATGGAAATTCATGAATGAAGAGGATTTACCCTGTCCAGAATAATATCATACCTAACGTGTTATAGCTGCTCAATACACGTTTGTTGAATTTTTTAAAAATTTTGGAACATGAGTATAATACAGGATGTTAATGGTTACCATGATGTTAATATTAATATCTATAACAAGAATGCTAAACATTTTCAGATCTGTTAAAAACATAATAACCCAGAGGGGAAAACATCATTATTGTTAAAGTAATCATTACTGGAGAACCAAGATGGCGGCATAGGTTAACGCCGGAGTTTGCTGCCTCGAACAACCACTTCAAAAGTGAAACTAAAAGACTGAACGGACATCACCCAGAACCACAGGAACGCTGGCTGAGTGGAATTCCTACAACTAGGAGGAAAGAGTAACGCATATGGACACTCAGAGGAGGCGCAGTGCTGAAGTCAAATTCTGAGGTCCGGAGTGCTCCGAGCGGGCTGGCGGT
>NW_006288115.1:3422-9576 GCF_000327345.1 Myotis davidii | reverse complement strand
AAAAAATGAGGTACATAGAAAGGGAATGGACTGACTATTCTTGGGGGGGAAAGGGGTGTGGGAGATGCGGGAAGAGATTGGACAAAAAGCGTGCACCTATGGATGAGGACAGTGGGTGGGGAGTGAGGGCAGGGGTGGGGCGGGAACTGGAAGGAGGGGAGTTATGGGGGGGAAAAAGAGGAACAAATGTAATAATCTGAACAATAAAGATTTAATTATAAAAAAATAAAGTAATCATTACTATTGTCAATATTAACAACTTTGCCTATTACAGATCAAGAATTTTTCCCCTCTCAAGTATTGTCCTAAATAAATATTTCCTAGTCTACAGAGTAGTGTTTTAAGATTTGCGTTTTTTAGTCTCAATAATATCTGGCCTCCTTGCAATATTTTCCAGCTACATAAAATAGCTGGATTTCCTGATTCCCACAATGGAAACATGGTTGGCTGCTATATTCCTCAAAGAGAAAAACAAAAGAGAGCAGGTATCTGCTTACATCTTCACCTGGACAGCTTTTGGAGAAATTTGAAATATCCAGCTAGAAGGGTATCTGAGGGATGGTCTGGTTCAGCACCACATTTAGGAATGAGTGGTTTCTTCCTCCTTTTAAAGGATGAGGCTGGCAGCTAATATTTGACTATTCTGCTCCAAATAAATATTTTTCCTTAAAAATAACACTGGTAGACACACACACACACACACACACACACACACACACACACACACACATATTTTAAAAAACTATAAATGACAAGCCAACAGCTAACATTACACCCAGCAACAAAAAGCGGAAAGCTTTTCCTCTAAGATCAGGAATAAGTCAAGTATGCTCACAATCGCAACTGTGATTAACAGAGTACTAGAAGTTCTAGCCAGAGCAATCAGGCAAGAAAAAGAAATAAAAGGCATTTAAATTGGGAATGAGAAGTAAATTGTCACAATTTACAGATGACATGATTCTATATATAGAAAACCCCAAAGACTCCACCAATAGATTCTTAGAAACAATAAATAAATAAAGTCGCAGGATACAGAATCAATATACAAAAACCACTTGCATTCCTATATAACAATGAAATACTAGAAAGAGAAATAAACAATCCCATTTACAATTGCAATCAAAAGTATAAAATACGTAGAAATAAACTTAGCAAGGAAGTGAAGGAGCGGCATGCTAAAAAGTTACACAACGTTGTTGAAAGCAATTGAAGGAGACAAAAAGAGATGAAACATTATTATATGTTCATGAATTGGAAGAAGTAACATTGTCAAAATGGCTGTGTCATCTAAAGCAGCAATTTTCAACCTTTTTCATCTCATGGCACATATAAAGGAATTACTAAAATTCTGTGGCACATCAAAAAATATAGTTTTGCCAGTTGGACCCAAAACATAGGTATGCCTTGGCCAGCGGCTCGGTTGGTTGGAGCATCCACCCATACACGGAAAGGTTGCCGGTTGATTCCCTCATTAAATGTCCCACATTTAATGTCCCACATTAAATCAGAAGGTCATATGCCTGGGTTGCATTGCAGTTCGATCTCCTGTCAGGAGGCAATCAATTAATGTTTCTCTCTCACATCAGTGTTTCTCTCTCTTGTCACCCCCCTTCCTCTCTCTAAAAATCAATAAAAACATATCCTCAAGTGAGGAATTTTAAAAAAAAAGATTTTTTTTAACACATCCTCAAGTGAGGAATTTTAAAAAAAAAGATATCATTGTGATTGATTTACAAAACAATAATAGTAGTGGTAATTACCAACTCTTTTTGCTCCAAAGTAACTTTCTTATTTGTGTTTTTATTGTTATTATTATTATTATTGACACTATTACAGATGTCCCCCATTTTCCATCTCCCCGCTCCCCCCGGACCCCTTGCACAGAGTCTCCAGCCACCTCCTCGCCTTTTTAAAAAATCAGGTACCTTGCTCTTCCTGCCAGTGCAGTCCTGGGCCAGCATTAAGTCCTGGAGCTCCGGGCAGCCTCCCCACCCGCCAGCCTCTGCGGTCCAGCCACTGGGTGGCGACCTCTAACTTTCGGTCTCCTGGGCCTGGAGGCACCAGATCATGCCCACCTGGCCGTGGGCCATGTCCTGCAGGGCCACGCATGGCCACAGCCCGAGAGCTTTTGCTGAAGCCTGGCGCGGGCTGCCAGCACAGACAGGCCACAGTCCCACTGGCCCCCCACCTTCCGCGGAGGGGGTGACCCTGTCCCTCCCTGTAAGGGCCAGGGCTTTGGGATGGAACAGGGGGCTCCCCGCCCGCAAGCTCAGGCCGGGCCACCCGGAGCACTCGCACACCAGCGGCCTCACGGGGCCCTGACCTTTGAGAGGCATCTGGGCCAAGACCTGGTTGTCCTTGCGGATCTTCCGCGCCAGGCCCTAAATCCGCGCCTGTGCTGCGGCCCAGCCCCTCCGCTCATGCTCCTCCTCGCTGCTTCCCTGCTGCCTTCCAAACTCAAGGCTAAAAGAACACTTTGGAAGCCTTTAAAATCAATCGGGAAGACCTGGGTTCAAATACCGGCTCAGTCCCTTTGTAGGTCTGCGAACTTGGGCAAACCACTTACTATCTATCCCTTTCCAAACTGTAACATGAGGAAAATAAGGCCAATGCGTGATTGGACCCACTGGCTCACACAGGACTTGGCAGCTATTACTGCTTTCGTGATGATTACTTTTGGACTTGAGCCCTTAGCTGTGGGAACAACAATGTCCCACATGAAATCAGAAGGACCTATGGGCAGACATTGCATGGTGCCACGGACACGTGGGGAGGACGGAGGTGGAGTCAGAGCGGGTCTCCAGTGGGGGCGATGATCTACTTGAGTCTTCAAGAATGAGGAGACCAATGAATGAAGACAGCGGGGAAGGATATGCCATGGGCAGGAAGGAGCCGGGATAACTGCAGTCTGGGAGATGTGGTCTGCCCTCTTCAGGGGCCTGAGAGAGTTCAGTGTGACGGCAGGAAGGCGGCTGGAGGGAGAACGTATGGACACTAGTTAGTACTAAAAGGCCCACCATGCAGTGGCAAATGGTTTGGAAGGGTTTTAATAACAGAACTGATAAAAGTACATGACAAAAAAAGAACCATAGTTATTTACTTTTTTATTTAGTCATTTGTATTTTAGAAAGGAAGTTGGCTAAATCCAGTTTCCCAAGGGAGGTGTGTGTGTGTGTGTGTGTGTGTGTGTGTGTGTGTTGTTATTGTTTTATTGTTGGTTTTTTTGTTTTGTTTTGTTTGTTTGTTTTTTGCCATTAGCTAGTACTGGGTACTGAGTCACTTCCTAAATCACTGGTAGTACTATAGTTTGCTTTTTGTGACTTAATTGGTATGGGTGTGCCAAAGCATTGGGGATTATAAAGCTCCTCAGATTTCAAGGTGTAGCAAAATGTGGGAACTTCCAATAAAATTATGAAGACCTTATAATTATGCTGAGGGATATGGATTTTATCCATAGAGACATTTTTGGTTTTGAGGAGCCACTGAAGGACTTTTAACAGTAGAATGACTTGATTAGATCTGTACATTTGGAAGATCTTACGGGTTGTTTGGGAGAAAATGGATTGGGAAGCTAAGACTGGAGGCAGTGAAACCAGTTAAGGGGCCTCTGTAGATAAAGGTAGCCAGATGGAAGGAAAGAGTTGGAAATGACAAAGAGGTAAATGTGTGGTAGGCAGCTAGACAGACATAAGCAGAGCAAGGATTGTGCGTCAATTTCAGAAGGTCACCAGGGCAGAATGTCCAGACATCTACAAAGGAGAAAAACTGGTAGAGCAAGTATCCTTGCTAAAAGGCTAATATGCAAATTGCCCCCTTGACCTTGAGTTTGACCAGGGGGCGGGACTGGCAAGCCAACCTCCCACATCCGGTTTCCCCTGGCCGGACCCCACCCGTGCACGAATTTGTGCACCAGGCCTCTAGTTAGAGATAAGTATTGTTAATCAGAACCTCACCCCTAAGACCCCCTCTCCACCCTAGAATGCCTCTGGTCACAGGTCAGACTCTCTTATCTTTTCTTCCTTGGCATGTGGTTAAGCCATGTGGTAGACCCCCTTGGAGGAGAACAAGGGGGCTAGAGGAACACCCCCTCTAACTTCCATACAAGGACAGAAGACAACTGGACAGACCCCGATAGATCAGTTTGATGAAGAAAGCAGTTACAACCGCACCCCCACCCCCCACACATGTATACTGTGTGAGAGGTTAAAAGGAGCCCGAGCCCACGCCCCAGGGCAGTTCTTTGAGCCACAAACTTCAAATTTCTCTTTAAGTGTACTTCCTCTCTGCTTGCCTGACAAGTCTCCAGCAACTGTGAGTCTTGGCTGTGAATTCTTTTCTTAGCCAGAACTCAAGCACCGAGGTTGCGCAACCCAGGCCCTGTCTGACGGGTCAGACACCTGGTGCCATTCCCGCCGCCTACAGCATAGCCAGTTTCTTTCTTAATCAATGTCTAGTATTGATCAGACAGGATGTTATAGTATTTAGTGCCATTGGTAGAAATAATTCAGCTTCCTCACTTTGGGGCAATTTAATTGGAACTTTAACATAACCTTAAATGCAACTATTCAGCACTGCTGTCTTGTGCTCTATTTTTTGTGGGTGGGGGGAGGTTAAAGGGTAAACAATGCTCTAAAATATCACATCAAAACATGCCGTTTTAATGCCTAATCTTCAAAAGAAGATGATTAGTAAATTAATGTCATACATGTCCAAATATGCATTGCAGGGCTGAGATCAAAGAAGTCCAGGTATTTGGAAAGGTTTTAAGTCCCCAAAGCAAAGGTCACTTCAACTTTTCTTTTTTTATCCTTACCCGAGGATATTTCTTCCTATTGATTTCCAAGAGAGTGGAAGAGAGGGAGGTAGAGGGAGAGGGAGAGAGAGAGAGAGAGAGATCAATTGTTTGCATCCTGCCTGCACTCTGCCTGGGGGCCCAGATCCACTGGCAACCCAAGTGCAAGCTGTGACAGGAAGGGAACCAGCGACCTTCAGGTGCTTGGGATGATGCTCTAATCCACTGAGCCATACCTCCGGGGTCAACTGTGTCTTTCCTGAGCCAGTCCATGCAAAGGGTGAAATGCAAGGACAAGTGGGGAGATGCATGTGATGGTGTCCGCTGGGCACTTCAAAGGCTCTGACCGCTGTGTTGGCTTCAAAGGACACGGAAGGCCTGGGAGATGCTGCCCTGCGTCCCCTCCGTTGCCCCACAAGGGCAGGGACTCCCTCCCAAGAAGGCTTCTGGGAAAACACTCACTGTTTGCTCCCTCACAAGGCAGCGTATTGGGGTGCAATCCCTGCTAGCTTGGGCTCTGCTCTGGAAGTGGGGGTGCGGCCCCAGCCAGGTCAGGGCCTCGGTGTCTGGAACAGGCTCCTCACGCAGGGTCAGCAGGTGCCCAGCACCTGCCCCACAGCTGGAGGCCCAAGTGCTGGAGAGTCAGGAAGGGCGTGGCCAGTGCTGAGGCCCCGCCCCCTGCCCTTGGACCTCTCCTCCCGCGCGGGACTGGCACGTGCACAGCGTCCAGTCTCCGTTGACGTTTCCAAGAGCGTGGCCAGTGTTGAGGCCCTGCCCCCTGCCCTTGGACCTCTCCTCCCGACCTGGACTGGCACGTGCACAGTCTCCATTGATGTGTCCATGGAGACATCAGAGCTCCTGGATGACCTTGGCTCAGTGCATGTTTCTCAAGAAGATTAATGATGAGCTAGTAATTGGTTAAAATATTAGTTTTTGTTATCATCTACTTTCTTGCTTTTTAAAATAAATATGTGAAACTGAAAATTTTCCTCTAAGCACTGCTTTATCTGATAAAAATATATATTTAAAATATGGTACAAGTTTTAAAATGACATTGGTAAGAATTCTAAACACTTGACAGATGGCTCTTATTTGCGAGGTTGTGGGAAAGAACCTGGCACTCAAGATGGCTGGCTCTCCCGTATATAAAGGCAGAATCTAGGCAGTTCAAAGTAACGTTAACACCCTGTGACAGTCATTTCCGCTAGGATGAGTGCAAAAGACTCCTGTGTGCCCCAGCTCCACCCCTGCCCCCTTAGGGTCCGTCTTCAACAACAGACAGGGTTATTCTTTTAAACTGTACGTCAACACTACCCTTCAACCCAAATGGGGAAACCAAAACCCTCAAAACCCTCCAACCAA
>NW_006288115.1:1938-2632 GCF_000327345.1 Myotis davidii | reverse complement strand
TACATCGCATGGATGTTTTTCTCTTTCTCCCAACCTTCCCCAACTCTCCCTGAAAAGCAGTGGAAAAAATATCCTCATGTGAAGATTAACAAGAAGTTAGTACTACTCAAAATGTTCATGCAAAACGTCCTCTCAAGGCCCAAATTTATAGGTGAGTTTCCAAAACCTACCTGTGACACGACCTTCTCATCTGCGTGATTAGAAAAGAAAAGGAGCAGGAAAATGCCCATTTCCTTTTATGAGGCTGCGAACACGCTACACAATTGGGAAGGGAAGCACCAAGTACTGTCTAAGTTCTGGAGATAGATAAGTTCTGGAGACCTAAGGCTCAACACAGTGATTATAGTCAACACTGTATTATAAACTAGAAGTTGCGAAGAAACTAATTCTTAACTGTCCTCAACACACACAAAAATAGAAATATGTGACCCAATAAAGGTGTGAGCTAATGCTACTGTAGTAATCATACACAATACATAAATATATCAAGCCAATAGGTTGTGCACCTTAAACTTAATGCCAATTATATCCCAAGTAAAAGAAGAAAGTACAGTCCAATCCAACTTGGATACAAAAAGAGAACATCCTAAATGCAGTATCAGCAAAAAGCTTTAGGAAAATTTGCAAAAAGCAACTTACCACCCTGTTAGCAACTAGGGTTTATATAGGAATTCTAGTTAATATTAGAAAACCA
>NW_006288115.1:0-1194 GCF_000327345.1 Myotis davidii | reverse complement strand
TTTAGCTTTGATGTGTCTCAAAAAGCCCTTTTTGTAGAATTTTTTGGTAACTTACTTGTAGGAGAGAGAACAATGTTTTCCTCCTGACTCACAAACTAAGTTTCCCTGGACCAGTCACTGAAGGTTTGAAGATGAATCTCCAAAAGAGTCAGAAATTGATGACCTTGGAAGAGCCTTCCGGTCCTCACTCTGGGGTCCCGTGAGCTCCTGATGTCAGCAGTGTCCCGGGTGAGGGACAGCGTGCCCACAGCACAGCATCTGTAAAGGGTGGAGAATGTTCAGGGAAAGTGGAGACATTCCTCCCCCTGCTGGTTACCCCTCCCCCCAGGCCTCACTCACAAGCTCTCCAAGGACCTGGCCCTCCCTGAGCCCTGGCCCCTGGCTCTCCCAGCTCACCTAGCTCCACCCGCCCCCACTGGCCACCCTGTGGAGGCTTCTGGGGGTGGTGTCAGCACCAGGACTGGCCCATCCTGGCCAGAGCAATCAAGGGCTGCTTCTGTCTTTGCAGATGCACAGCCTGCTCCTCTGGGCTCCTCTGCCTCTGCTCTGCAGCTCCGCCCAGAGGCCTGTGGTCAGAGGGTGCTCCTTCCAGGGGAGACTGCGCACAGAGCCCGCTTCCTATGGGCGTTCCTTGTTTCCAGGGAACTGAAACACAGACCTGAGAAAGATGCATCTGAGGGGCCACGCCCTGACTCTTAGAACGCATTGTACATCAGACCTAAGAGCCTGGCCGAGCAGAAGGGCCAGAAACCTCTGCCTGCCCCTGGGATAGGAGACACTGGAACCCAGAGTCCATTTCACACGCGGTACAGCCCACCTGTGCGCTTCCCTTCTGCCCCTGGCACTCGGCAGGTCGCTGTGCCCTGCCTGAGAGGGCTGAGGGCTGGCGTGGGCGGGTGTGGCGTCTACACAAAGCCTGAGGTTGCCAGCCCGGGCACACCTTGCTTCAGTGCTTCACCGGTGGGCGTGTTTTACACATCGAAGGCGGGAGGCTCCGCCAGCACAGAGATCCCCCCTCGCTGTGTTTCCGCGAGATCCCCCCCCCCTCGCTGTGTTTCCGCAAAGCCTGTCTGTGCAGCCCCCCAGCCCTCCTGTAGGTGCGCACGCGCGGGCCCAGCGCTCCCCCAGCCTGAGCTCGGGGTCCGCTGCTGGGCTGCGAGGGGACGGAGGCCACACAACGAAAAGGACAGAAGG
>NW_006288114.1:7407-8913 GCF_000327345.1 Myotis davidii | reverse complement strand
AAAAAACACCAGAAGTAGTTTGCTTTCAGCTGGCAGAGCCAACAACACAACTTCACTCTCTTACCCAGGGGTATGATAACTCTTCAGCTCTGTATCATGATTTAGGTCACAAAAACCACGACTGCCTTTCCCTTCCACAAGACATCACAGTGATCCATTACAGTGACGTTATGTTGATTGGACCTAGTGAGTATGGAGTAGCAACTACTTCTAGAGTTACTGGTAAGACATTTGCATGTCAGGGAGTGGGAAATAAATCCAATAAACATTCAGGGGCCTTCTACCTCCATGAAATTCCTAGGGGCACAGTGATGGGGGCATGTCATAATATCTCTTCTAAGGTGAAGGATAAGTTGCTGCATCTGGCCCATCCCATAACCACAAAAGAGGCACAATGCCTGTGGGACTCAATGGATTTCAGACACAACATATTCCTCATTTGGTGTGCTACTCTAGCCCATTTACCAAGTAACCCGAAAGCTACTGTTTTGAAGAAGGCCTGGATAAGAGAAGGCTTTGCAACATGTCCAGGCTCTTGTGCAAGCTGCTCTGCTAGTTGGACAAATTGTCCAGGAGATCCACTGATGGTTGAAGTGGCAGTGTCAGAGAGAGGTGCTGTTGAGAGCCTTTGGCAGAACCTTAAGATTCTGTAGCAAGGTCATACCTTCCTATGGCTTCCTATTCCTACTATGAATAACTATTCTCATTTTGAGAAATGGTCTTTGGCCTGCTACTGGGCCTTTATAGAGGCCAAACACTTAATTATGGGCCATCAAGTTGTCATGCACCTGGGCTGCCAATCATGAATGGGTGTTGTCTTTACCTAGCAGATAGAGTTGGGCACTCCATCATCACATGGAAGGAGCACATATGAGATTGGGCTTGCATGAGGACGTCGCCCAAATGCCCGTAGTCCCCATTCCTTCTACATTATTTCTGCCTCCCAGCCTGCACATATGGCCTCATGGGAAATTCCTACAATAAGGTGGCTGAGATAGAGACTGCACAATATGCAGGCACCACCGAAAAGTGGACAGCTGCAGCACCTCAGCACCTTTCTGGGGTGCCCCTGGAGGAGAGTGATGAAGGGAAATCCTCCAGGGGGCAGAACTTCCAGTGCACCCGGTTTTTCACTTTGCTTGGAAGAAGTAGTGACCAGATGAACGATTAGATACAGATTCATGAACTATGGTCAATGGTTTGGCCAGATGGTCAGAAACGTGGAAGGAATATGATTAGAAAACTGGTATCTAAAGGTCTAAGAAAGAGTAAGTGTACCCAGCTCTCTAAATGAGTGAAAAGAAAGTTATTGTGTCCCATGTGAACGCTCACCAAAGGATGGCCTCAGCAGAGGACAATTTTAACTAACCAAGTGGATACGATCACCAGTCCTGTGCATACTAGTCAGCCTCTCTCCTGCCACCACTGTCATCACTCAATGGGCTCATGAAAAGAATGGCTAGGGAGGCAGGGATGGAGGTTGTACATGGACTCAGTAACCACAAG
>NW_006288114.1:5106-6187 GCF_000327345.1 Myotis davidii | reverse complement strand
CTTGTCCAGCTTCTCACTCTCCCCCCAACCACTTAGACATCAAGTCTGAGGAGGACACAGAGAAGAAGGTGGAGTTGTTGCCCTCTGTTGCCACCGCTTTGGCCAGGTAGGATTTCCTGGTGCCTGGGGTCCAAAGAGCAGTATCCCTCGCCAAGGGTACGCTTGCCTGTGAACAAATGTGGGAATTTAATTGGCAAAATGACAGCTTCTTCAAGGGCCTCCTTGGCCAACTCCAGCCCGGCCACGTCACTCCACCGAATGTTGTGCTTCTCCATCATGACAGCACCCGTCAGTTGTTCTTGCAATTTCTTTTTCTCTGGATTACCCCCTGCACTGTCACTATCGCTGCCCTTGCTCTCACTCTGATTCTCTGTGACCAGCTTCTTGCCGTGCTTCTCTTTGTTCCATAGGCAACCCTCCAGCTTCTCTGCCGGGTCTAGGCACTGCACGCACTTGGCTCGAATGCCCTCCTTGGCCTCGTCGCTGTGTGCCTCATATTTGATAACATGTAGGAAACACTCCACCGCAAGCTGGTGGAGCCAGAGCGCCTCCTCGTAATTCTTGGCTTTATCCTTTTCTGTGGCTTTTGTCACCAGATCAATGGCTTTCTGGAGGGTTGACGTTGTGGATGGAACTCTGTGGGCCACACTTCGCACTGCTCACAACACAGCAACAACCACAAGACTATCGGGGGAAATACTTAAATTTCCATTTTATGAAGAACCAAGGTATTAGTTATGCTTTTGTAAAAAAAAAAAAAAAAAACACACACGCACACGCACACACACACACACACACACACAGGTTGCACAATTAGGGTGCATGTTGACATTACCGTATGTGGTCACTGTGATTAGATTGTGAGATGCGGAGACGAAGCTGGGTTGTCCGGATGACCCCAGTGCAGCCACAGAGGTCCTTACCAGGGAAGGCAGGAGATCAGAGTGAGTGGGAATTTGAGGATTGACAGAGAAGTGCAGTGCTGTGTGGAAGGGGTCAAGAGCCGGGGTGCTGCTGGCCGCAAGGAGCTGAAAAGGCACGGAGTGGATTTCTCCTGCAGAGGCCAAGGGGGGCAGAGCCC
>NW_006288114.1:0-4976 GCF_000327345.1 Myotis davidii | reverse complement strand
AAAAGGCAGGCTTGGATGTGCATAGAGGTGATTTTGCTGAACTTTGATAATCTGCCAGTGTCTTCATCAGATTTTCCAGGGAGCTTATGATTAGCTGTACCCAAAGTACACGGACACCTTGAATGCATTAGAGTAATCCCAATAGCTTCATCTTTGAAAAGATTTTGAGCTAGAGCTTTGGCTAATTTTATTTTCCAGTGGAAGTCCAACCCTGCCAAGGATTCAAAATTGGAAGCATTCCCCAAACCAAGCCTATTTATTTCAATACATTATCTTCCTCGGTCGGGTTTTGCCAAACAAAGGAATTGTGCACATTTTTAGTTTGTAGCTTATGGAATAAGTTTCAGGTAGGCAATGATTTGCATTTATGAGGATAAGAGGGATATAGCACAAAAGAAACTAAAGTCACACACCGAAGGTAGCATAAACAGATTTCCAAACCCCCCCACCCCCGACCCCCGTGCTCACCACAAGAGGGCGACGTTCCCCGCTCGCGCACAGGAAGGCCTCTGCTTCCCACTGACCCCTGAAGTTCAAACAGGGGACCTTCAAAGCGGGATTTACTAAAGGCAGAGAGAAGGGAAGGGAAATAAGTGGCTGGTGTCACAACCCATGATTCCCATGTCAATCTCCTCACCTTCAGCGAACACTACCGTAAACAGGGACGCCTCTGAGCCTGTTCTGGGGCTGCCCTGAGGGGAGGCGGTGCTGTTACCCCACCAGCAGAGGCTTCCTGGTGGCCACTCTGCTCCCATCTTCTCCCCTCCCCGCTCAGGAGGTCACCTGTCCGAGGGGCAGACCGTTCAGGGGCAGCCTGAGCACGCTCCCCGGCAGCATCTCCCGCGTGGAAGGGCCCATGGTGTTCAGATGTGGCAAGCCACACTGTTCTGAGCAAATGTGGTTTCCAAGAGGAATGCACGTCAATCGGGGAGGTTTCTAACGACAATCGGGCCTGGAGTGACTGAGGTGCACGCGCATGTGTCAGAGGCATAGTGCCTGGGAGTGATGGCTGACCGCCCCGCGCTCTCAAATATGGGGAAACTCTTACAGGCCGTTTTGCTCCCAGGCCTGAGTGAAGGTTTAGGAAGTAGGTCTCCTCCAAGGTCCACTCTAGTCCACTCGTAGATTTCCTTCGGCTGAAAACGAAATGCAAAGGAATGTACTGTTTATCGTGTATATAAGCAAACGGCACCATCCAGTTACTCCTCTGGTGACCATCAAACAAGATTATTCCTTGCCAAATATTTATTTGCCTGCTCTTCTAGATCAGCGTTGGGAAACCTTTTTTCTGCCACGGGCCATTTGGATATTTGTATTCACTCATGGGCCACACAAAATTATCAACTTAAAAATTAACCTGCTATATTTGGTCAAACATTTCATTAACTCAGCCCTAGTGTCTTGGCAGGGCCAGGCCAAATGGTTTCGCGGGCATTATATGGCCCATGGCCAGACGTTCCTCACCCCTCTGCTAGAGAAAGGTTGATTCTTTACCACTTTGGCTTTTTACCTTCTTGTAAAGATATGGCTTAGCCAACCTGACATATAACACAGGACAGGAATTCTAATTCACGGGTTACCGAGAACGACAGAACCACTAAATCTCCTTGAGAATTAGCTCTAGGCGACCACAGTCACCATCATCCGTAGAATCAGTATGATTTCTACATTTCTTACAGCACTTACGATGACATGTAGGAAAACAGCATAAATGGAAATTTGTTATCAGCATTTAAAGGCGACTCACAGAATCTGGGGCAGAGGCACCGCCCAAGCTCAGGAATGAACTGGAACCAAAGCCTCCGTTGCCCCCGAAAGCCGTTCTCCCTCTCGCTCTGCAGGTGTGCTCTGCCGTCTCCCCCAGCAGCCTGGACTCCCGTGCGGCCCGGGGACAGAGCAGAACGCGTCTTCTCAAAGGTGCACTCACATCTGCCCTGTTTAGGGGACCAGCCAGGCTGAGGGAGAGCCGGAGAGCCGATAGCCCACAGCATGATGGAGCAATGGACATGAACAGCACACTACCACCGACTGTTCCTAATCAAAAACTAATATTAGTCAAGGTCCGGTGAGACCTTGCATTTGGTGCCTTAGAACAGCCTGTAGAACCAGTGAGTATAATGAGGTGGGCTGCTCGCTCCCAATTGCACTGGACAAAATGGGGAAAGAAAAGGAGGAGCAGAGATGTGAAGCCCCAGCTGAATAAGCAACTTGAAGTGTTCTGTGTCTGCCCCGAAAAATCCTTGTGTCCTGAAGCTGCAGAGCTGAATTGCTGAAAAACAAGCTAGAGTTTTGTTCTGAGATAGGAGAATTACACACAAGTGGAGGCCCCAGTCACTGCCATTAAAGGGAAACACTGATTGGAAAGAAAGATGATCCTGAAAATTGACATGGGGGTACATGGGACGATCCTGAGGAAATGGAACACTGACCCCTAAATTCTGCTGAGTCTGTTTTGCCAGTAGAAGCAGCCAGCGCCCCCCCCACCACCACCACCACCCCTTCCATTCCCCTGCCACACACACACACACCCTGGAGATGAGCCCTGCTTTGCCCCCCTTGAGGTAGCTGCCTTGAAAGGCAGTGCTGATTCTCCTCAAACCCACCCACCACTTGTCTCTGCTTCTAGACTTACGATTGGACTCAAGTCCCAGCAGGCCTTAAAGTTGAAGTAAGAGGTCTGACGCATGAGGGCGTGCACCACACTCCAAAAGGAGTCCCTGATTGTTCTAATCTACAGACAGGAATTCAAGAATATGTGTGGGGGAGATACTCAGAGGAGGGATAATGGGGGAAGGAACACAGGTTGGACCAGGCTGAATTTATTGATGTGGACCCAGTAAGCGAAGATTCTGGATTTAATGTTGCAGTTCAAGGACTGAGGAATGCCTCTAATGACATGCTCAGTTGTTTGGACCAAAAGGGGGTTGAAATGCAGGGTTGCCTTGGTAGATGTGGAGGAAGGGATCCAGGCCTGAGGAGATGGGAGGGTTGGAGTGGATTTGTCCCTTCAGACCTGCTCCCCCACCTGGGAGCTCCCAGAGGACACGGCTCACCCACCTGGGAGCTCCCAGGTGGGGGAGCCGTGTCCTCCGGGAGCTCCCAGGTGGGGGAGCCGTGTCCTCCGGGAGCTCCCAGGTGGGGGAGCCGTGTCCTCCGGGAGCTCCCAGGTGGGGGAGCCGTGTCCTCCGGGAGCTCCCAGGTGGGGGAGCCGTGTCCTCCGGGAGCTCCCAGGTGGGGGAGCCGTGTCCTCCGGGAGCTCCCAGGTGGGGGAGCCGTGTCCTCTGGGAGCCCCCAGGGGACCCGGCTCACCCACCTGGGAGCACCCAGGGGACACGGCTCACCCATCTCGGAGCACCCAGGGGACACAGCTCACCCATATGGGAGCACCCAGGGGACACGGCTCACCCACCTGGGAGCACCCAGGGGACAGGGCGCACCCACCTGGGGGCTCCCAGAGGACGGCTCACCCACTGGGAGCACCCAGAGGACACAGCTCACCCATATGGGAGCACCCAGGGGACACGGCTCACCCACCTGGGAGCACCCAGGGGACACGGCTCCCACCATGACTGTGAGAAATAAATCCTCGAGAGCGAGCTCCAGCGTTCTCCTCTCTGTGTTGGAAATTACAGTGGAACTGCTGTCGCCAAATGGGGCAAACTATATGTTTGGGCATATTGGATCCTGCTGGGGGCAGGGATCAAGTGCTGGCCTGTACTCACGGGCGGCCAGGTGGGCACAGTGACCGTAATGGACAGCAGAATCGAAGCAGCAATTAGAACAGGCTGACTCACAGAGACCATGACCTTAGCTAGTTGTCATGATCTCTTTAGAGGTGAAACGGATGGGCAATCTACTAAATGGTTCCTTGATCTGTAAAAGCAGAAGAGTTCTAGGTCAGTGAACAAAGGTCTAATGAATTTTTTTAAATGGCCCCTCAAACAATTCTGAGATGTGAGCCAGTTTCCGACCCAGTCCACTGAATGAAGGGGCCAAATCCCTTTGAGGAAGGACCCTGGTACACTGGCAACAGTGTGCACTCTTTATCTTCCTCCCAGTGTTCCCTAAGCTGCAGCCTATTACCAGGGTGATTGTGCACTAGGAAACAGAAAATAATAGACTTTTTGTGGATTACAGACACTGGCTCTGAACTTAAATTATTCCAAGGGACCCAAAATGTCACGGTGGTCTACCATTAGTAGGGGCTAATGGAGGTCAGGTGAAAGTGGAGTGTTAGCTCAATTCCATCTAACATTGGGTCTAGCGCAGTGGTTCTCAACCTTGGCTGCACCTTAAATCACCTGGGAATCTTTTAAAATCCTGATTTCTGGGCTTCATCCTCCAGAAATTCTGTTTCTTTTTTACTAATGTTGTGGCCCCGCCCCATAACAAAGAAACAGAACTTCCGGAGGATGAGGCCCAGGATTTTAAAAAGATTCCCAGGTGGTTCTAATGTGCAGCCAAGGTTGAGAACCACTGCTCTAGTGGGTCACCAGACCCATCTTGTAGTGACTTCCCCATTTCTAAAATTCCTAATTGGAACAGGCATACTCAGCAGTGGCAGAATTCCCACATTGGCTCCCAGGTCTGTGGAATGGGGCCATTGTGGTAGGAAGGCGAGCAGAAGCTACTAGAACTTGTCTCTACCAAGGAAAACAGTGAACCAAAAGCAAAGCTGCATCCCTGGAGGGACTGCAGAGATTAGAGCCCCCATCGAGGACATGAAAGATGCGGGGGTGGCGGTTCCTACCTCATCATTGTTCATCTTACCTATTTGGCCTGGCAGAAAACATGTGGGTCTTGGAGAATGACAATGGATTGTCGTAAACTTAATAAAAGGGTGACCTGTTGCAGATGTGGTTTCATTGCTGGAGCAAATACATCCCTGTTACTTAGTAGCAGCTACTGATCTGGCAAATGCTTTCTTCTGAGTACTTATGAGAAAAAAACACCAGAAGTAGTTTGCTTTCAGCTGG
>NW_006288113.1:5042-5632 GCF_000327345.1 Myotis davidii | reverse complement strand
ACATCATGGATCGGCCGCCTCCTGCACGCCCCCGATTGGGGGTCCAGCCCACAACCCGGGCCTGTGCCCTGACCGGGAATCGAACCCTGACCTCCCGGTTCCTAGGTCGACGCTCAACCATAGAACCACGCCGGCCGGGCTGGGTGGGCATCCTCGTTCAGCAACCCTCCCCGGGACCCGTGTTCCCTCAGCTACGGGAGGGGGTGTCCCCAGGGGCAGCACGTACAGCAGCGATTTGCAACTGGGGTGCCACGGGAATTTTTAAAACACTGGAGGCCCAGTGCATGGATCATGTACCCGTGGGGTCCCTCGGCCCGGCCTGTGGGGATCGGGCTGAAACCGGCTCTCCGACATCCCCCGAGGGGTCCCGGATTGTGAGAGGGCGGTTCTCAGGTGACACCCCCCGGAATCGGGCTCCCTCCTCTCTGGTTCATCGCAGCGCGGCAGCTCCTGTGTGGAGCGTCTGCCCCCCGGTGGTCAGTGCACGTCGTGGCCCCGGTTCGAGCGGGTTGTTCTGCCCTAATGGTCACTTATGCTTTTATTATATAGATATGCCATTATTATTGAGATATTTTTGCATGTGTGTGTTC
>NW_006288113.1:0-1027 GCF_000327345.1 Myotis davidii | reverse complement strand
CCCCCACTTCCCCTGTGAAGGATTTTTTGTTGAAGGGGCCGAGAAATGTCGATAGGTGTCAGCCCTGGAGGCTGCAGCTCCCATCCTGGGAGCTGGGAGGTCAAAACTGTGCAGACAGCAGAGGTGGACCGACGGTGGGCGTGAGGGCCGAGACCTCGGCTGTCCTCAGATCCGGACATGGAAGGTGCTGAGGAACTTGGGTGCCTGACGATCATGTCCTCGAAGTCGGACAGGCCCAGCTTGCCGTCGCCGTCCAGGTCGGCCTCCTCGATGACCTTGTCGCACACCAGCACCACCTCGTCCTCCTCCAGCTCCGACTTGGTCAGCCGGGCCAGCGTCATCTCCAGGTCCTCCTTGCAGATGAAGTTGTCCGTGTTGAAGTCTGGGGGGGAAGGAGGGACCCCGGTGCGGGGGGAGGGGGGTGCTCAGACGAGGGCCGGCCACACTGAGCACCTCCCCCGGCCTCTCCGCGAACAGGACGGGGACCCAGGGTCCCTGTCCCCAAGGGGGGTGTGGGAGCAAGGGGCTCGCCCACGGGCAGCTCTGTACCCCCCTGCGGCCTCCGTAGCCCCACAGACACCCACAGCGGCCGAGACACGTCAAACAGCCACATCTGAGCCCGGCCGGCGTGGCTCAGTGGTTGAGAGTGGACCTAGGAACCAGGAGGTCAGGGTTTGATTCCTGGTCAGGGCATGGACCTGGGGTGCGGGCTCGGTCCCCAGTGGGGGGTGTGCAGGAGGCAGCTGATCCGTGATTCTCTCTCATCACAGATGTTTTTCTCTCTCTCTCTCCCTCTCCCTTCCTCTCTGACATCAGTGAAAATAAAAGGTGGCCGGGGACAGGTCTGTGCGTGGGCCTCAGCTCCTCCCTGGGCCTCGGGGTACGCCCAACCCCCTGTCTGAGGACACACCTAGGCACGGGTCAGCACGACATGTCCTGAGCTGGGCGGTGCACAGCGCCCCCTGGTGGCCGACGGGGCCGGGATGGAGGGCTAGGTGGTGCATGGCTCCCCCTGGTGGCCGGTGGG
>NW_006288112.1:0-428 GCF_000327345.1 Myotis davidii | reverse complement strand
CTGCTCTGTGCATGACAGGGGGCAGCACTCCAAATCCTCAATCAGCCCTGTTCTGAGCCCGATCATGGGCTGCACCTAGGGATTGGGCCTGCCCTCTGCCACCCGGGAGTAGGCCTAAGCCAGCAGGTCGTTATCTCCCAAGGAGTCCCAGACTGCAAGAGGGCACAGGCCAGGCTGAGGGACCCCCTTCCCCCCAGAGTGCACAAATTTTTGTGCACCGGGCCTCTAGTATATATAAAAGCCTAAGCGACCATCGAAACCAAAACAACTGAAAGGACAACCAAACAGGCTATATGGGGCAACCAGGCCTGCAGGGAGGTTTGTGAGGACCGACCAAATGACTGAGCAGCAGACAGCATGGGGCAACCAGGTCGGCAGGGGTGTTAGTGAGGGAGGACCAAACGACCGAGCAGCAGGCTGCGTGGGGC
>NW_006288111.1:0-1521 GCF_000327345.1 Myotis davidii | reverse complement strand
ACCTTTCTAAGACAAAGATAAACTTTTTAAATTTTTTATTATGGTTTTTAATTTTTTTCTTGATGGATGAAGGTATTATATTTGGGTCCTTATCCCCCCATTGCCCCCCGAACCCCGTAATCATGCCCTCTCCACCCCTTTGCCCCCCGAACCCCGTAATCATGCCCTCTCCACCCCTTGTCTGTGTCCATCGGTTTGATGGTCGGATCGATGCCTCTTCTGTCTCCGGATCTGTTTTTATTCATCGGTGTATGTTGTCCAGTAGATTCTGCAAATGAGTGAGACCCTGTGACATTTATCTTTCTCCGACGGGCGTATTTTGCATCGACCAAAAATCATAAAATGTTTTTAAAATCATTAAGGTTTCGTTAAAATCTTATTATTTTATTTATTCATTATTTTATGATTTATTTTTTAATTTATACTTCTTATTTTTTTATTTTATTGTGTTTTTTTTTAATTTTATTTTATCCTGGGGTGGGGATGGACACAAAATAAATTTAAAAAAAAAAAAACACCAAAAATATTCTAGGGTTTAAAAAAAGGTTTAACAAAAAAAATAAATAAATAAATTTTTTAAAAATGCAAGAATATCCTTGGATGAGCATTAACAAAAATTAAAATTAATTTTTTTAAAAAAAATATCCTCAGGTGAAGATTAAGCAAATTAAAATAAAATAAAAATATCCTGGGGTGAAAATTATCAAAAAGTAAAATAAGTTTAATAATAATAATAATAATAAAACAAGATATCCTCAGATGAGGATTAACAAAAAAAAAATTGAGTGAATTACAAAGAATAAAAACTTCCGAGGTGAGGATTAAAAAGGTAAATTAAATAATTAAACAATGAAATGAATATAATATCCTCGCGGGAGGTTTAACAAAAAAAAATTACATAACTTTGTTAAAAACACAAGAATTCCCTCGGATGAGCGTTAACAAAAAATGAAATTAATTTTTAAAGAAATATCCCCGCCCTGGCCGGTGTGGCTCAGTGGATAGAGCGCCGGCCTGCGGACTGAAGGGTCCTGGGTTCGATTCCCGGTCAAGGGCACGGACCTGGGTTGCGGGCACATCCCCAGTGGGGGGCGTGCAGGAGGCAGCTGGTCGATGTTTCTCTCTCATCGATGTTTCTAACTCTCTATCCTTCTCCCTTCCTCTCTGTAAAAAATCAATAAAATGTATTTTTATAAAATAAAAGGCTAAGTTGACTCCCACATGTGTTTGTTTCAATCTGTCATTGTCGGTCGTGAAATCGGTCATCACTTCTATTATAGAGAAAGGGCGGATGGCGATATTAACATATTTCTTCTAATTAATTTCCTTTCATTGTGCACGAATTCATGCACTGGGTCACTCGTCCTAAGTAATAAAAGCCTCATATACTAAGTGTCTTGTGGTCCTGCCATCCGTCCAACCAATCAAAGCGTAATATGCTAATGATATGATAAGGCTGCTCAACCAGTCGCTATGACAACCAGGGGCCAGACGGTCGACCGGTCGACCAGTCGCTATGAC
>NW_006288110.1:0-2006 GCF_000327345.1 Myotis davidii | reverse complement strand
AATAGCGTAAGTGTCCATCAGCAGATGAGTGGACTATAGAACCAGGGTACATCTGCACAATGGAATGCTATGCTGCTGTGAAAAAGAAGAAACTCTTATCATTTGCAACAGCAAGAATGGACCTGGAGAGTATTATGCTAAGTGAAATAAGCCAGTCGGAGAAAGATAAATATCACGTGATCACACTCATTTGTGGAATATAATGAACAACATAAACTGATGAACAACAGAGCCAGAGACATAGAAGCATCAAATAGACTGTACAACCTGAGAGGGAAGGCAGCGGAGGGTGGGGGGTAAGAGATCAACCAAAGGAATTGTATGCATGTATATAAGCATAACGCATCGACACAGAAAGTAGGGGAGTTTGGGCATGTGCTGAGGGATGGGAACAGTCAGGGAGAGGTTAAAGGAAGAAAAAGGAGACATATGTAATACTTTAAGCAGTGAAGAATTTAAATTTAAAAAGGGGAGGTCAAGGTCTAAGCATTATGGCCAACTCACCTACTGTAAGGTTTTTCTTATCATCATCAGCAGCAGCAGCATCATTATAATCACCTGTGATGTGAAGAATGCCTAGGTGGGAAGAAGCTGGGTCAGCAGAGCAGGTTATCCCTGCTGGAGCTTATCACATGCCTACACCTGCAGCCCCCACACTTCCACTTCTGGGCCAGCTGTGCCAGCTTTGCCCTGAGGACCCATTCATCAGAATCACCTGGGACGCTTGTGGAAACTCAGAATTCCTGACCTCACTCCATACCTTCTGCACCAGGCTCTCTAAAAACGAAGCTAGAACCTGATGTTTCCATAGGCACCGGGTGATGGTAATCCACTCTAGTCTCACACTGGAGAACTGCCTTGTCCATGGAAATGAAATCACCTTCATACCTTTTGTCTTCCTCTCCCAGACACATCTCTTCCCTAAACAGCTAGGCCCTTTCTGCCCTACTCCTGGGTGGTTTCACATTCCACTTACAGAAATGTTCAAAGTTCTGGAATTCCTAACAATCATGTTTACTAGGTGTTTGACAAGGGCCAGGAGCCCATGTGGGAAGGAGGCGTAGGAAAAGCAGTCCCATTATAGGAGACCCAAGACGATGGTGAAACAGTATCCAGGGAGAAGGGAGTCCACGAGGGGAATAATAAAGTGTGTGGTTGTTGATGATGACATGAGGAAATTCCCAGTAGGACACACTGCAGTGGAGCGAGGCATGGACAGCAGGTAGGGAGTGAGCAGGGTGCAGAAGAGTCAGTGAGGGGACACGGGGTGGGAAGAGGGGACACGCGTGAGTGAGGGGTTATGAGATGGCAGAGACCTGACGTTGTGGTCAGGTCAGGAGAAGGGTCCAGGTGAACTGGAGAGAGGGAAGATAGATTTGGCTCAGCCACCTTATCAGACATTTATCTCCATCAGCTCTGGAGCTAAGGTCTCACTTCCATTTCATAGATAACATGGAGGACAGAGGAATTCTTCTTTTCTCCAATGCCACAAAGCGAGCAACTTATTGAACTCTTCATTGAATTAGTTTACACTATTAGGTGTTAGGAGCATGAAATTAGTTCATGGAACTGCAATGCTTACTCCACTGGGCCACTCTTTCTAAAAGTTCTTTCTAGTCATTCTTACACCTGAACTGTAGAAGCAGATAAGATGCGTACACGCCCCAGTGGGCAGGAAATGTCTTGCAGACACGGCTGTGAGGTTAGCCTCTGGAATCTAACTCCATTTAGTTGACACTTGTCAACACTTTCAAAACATAATTTTCAAGTTTCACTTCAGCCACTGACTCCATAAGATTGAAGAGTTCATACTGATTCCATCCACAGCCAGTGACAGGAGGGCACTGACTGCAGGACCCATCCTTCACCACATGTTGCAGTGACGTCTATAGTGAACAGTGACTGTGTACGCGGGAGAAAGAGAGACAGAGAGAGAGATAGAGAGAGAGAGAGAGAATGAATGAATGTTATATGTGGTGAGGGGAACCTCAATCTACAAGGAGACA
>NW_006288109.1:0-293 GCF_000327345.1 Myotis davidii | reverse complement strand
GCACCTAGGGATTGGGCCTGCCCTCTGCCACGCTGGAGCAAGCCTAAGCCAGCTGGTCGTTATCTCCGGAGGGGTCCCAGACTATGAGAGGGCACAGGCTGGGCTGAGGTACCCCCCCTTCCCCCCGAGTGCACAAATTTTTGTGCATCGGGCCTCTAGTGTTTATATATTTGACATCATATTTTACATCTCCTTTTGTGTGTGCATCCCTTAATGTATTACTGTGTTATACATGCTTTTACCACCTTTGTATTTTAATCTTCCTTCTAGCTCTATAACTGGTTGATCTGCTA
>NW_006288108.1:0-271 GCF_000327345.1 Myotis davidii | reverse complement strand
TTCTTTGGTTGATCTCTTCCCTCTCACCCACCCACCTCCACCTTCCCTCTGAGGTTCCACAGTCTGTTTTAAATCAGAGGTGATACTGGCCATGCTGCCCAGGGTCCTAGGGACCATCTGGAAGATGCCAGCTCCTCCCTGAAAGACTTTCCAGAGGCCAGGATGGTACAAACCAAAACTTTCCATAGAATGGTCTTGTTAAAGACTCCAAATCAAATATAAGTTTATCTTTCTAAGATAACCGCAACAATTTTACCAATACATTTTTTTT
>NW_006288107.1:0-327 GCF_000327345.1 Myotis davidii | reverse complement strand
CCATGTTAGACACCTACCAGAGTCCGCTTCCTAATAAGTGCTCAATGAACTGTTATTACTACTGACAGCTGTGGGTGGCAGAGGCTCTCAGCCTCATGTGAGGGGACCTGAGGCACAGAGAGGAGTCATGACATATATAGGGAGGTAGAAGCAGAAGCAGAGACGCAAAGTTCCTGGAGCCCAGATCAGGACAGTTGCCCAGTAGTGTCAGGGCACCATTCTCCAATGAGAGGGTGGGGCAGGCTACAGTGGGCTCACTGGTTCCTCCTGACCTCTCCTCGTTAAGACTGGGTCTCTTTTTTTAAAAAAAAAAAAATTATTTTATTG
>NW_006288106.1:0-242 GCF_000327345.1 Myotis davidii | reverse complement strand
AAGGAGACTTGACCTTGGGTGGTGAACACATAACACAACAAACAATTATAGAATTGTACACCTGAAACCTATATAATTTCATTAACCAATGTCACCCCAGTATATTCAATAAATTTTTTTTAAAAAGAAAAAGTAAAATACATGACAAGAACTAAAAATAAATAAATAAATAAAGGACCTACAACCAAGTGTATTCTACCCAGCAAGGCTATAATTTAGAATTGAAGGAGAAAACAGTTTCC
>NW_006288105.1:0-285 GCF_000327345.1 Myotis davidii | reverse complement strand
AAAAAATCAATAACATATATTTTAAAAAAAAAAAGCGTGTAGAAGATGGGGGGAAAGATTATCATCAAATGAGCAACATTTAAACTGACAGTTCACCTCTCGAAAGCAATAGCATAATCAAGAATACAATAAGAGGATATTTTTAATATAGTAAAAATAATAACTTCCAACTCAGAATTCTATATTGATAAAAAAGAATACCCTGCAATGATGAAAGCAAAACAAATACATTGTTATATTGTTTTAAAAATCGAGAGGCTTCACAATCAGCAAAGTTGCATTAAA
>NW_006288104.1:0-309 GCF_000327345.1 Myotis davidii | reverse complement strand
ATACGCAGGATGTATTTCATTGTTACAAATTGATCATAATTAAAGGTTAGTGATTAATCACAAAAACAATATATAATTATATATGTGTTTTCCGATGGTCTTAGGCACGACCCCTGTGAAAGGATTGTTCGAACCCCAAAGGGGTTGCAACCCATAGGTTTGAACCTCTGTTCTATGTGAATTTCTGAATTGCCAAGTGGTGTTTATGTGTAATATGAGGGGCATAGAGACAGTTAACTTGTAGGGAGTTGTTTCCATCTCTCCGTGGCCAACAGGGGGATGTGGAATTTTATACAAGTGATAAGTGTC
>NW_006288103.1:0-294 GCF_000327345.1 Myotis davidii | reverse complement strand
GATGAGAAAGAATCATTGATCGGCTGCCTCTTGAACCCCCTCCCACCCACTGGGGACCAAGCCCACAACCCGGGCATGTACCCCTGACTGGGAATTGAACTGTGACCCCCTGGTTCATACATCAATTCTCATCCCCTGAGCAATGCTGGCTGGGTCACAGTCACATTTTGATGCTTCCTGCCTGGGTAAGGCTGAGATCCTCATTAAGACGGGGAGAAGCAAGACTAGGAAATAAGAGTAGGCTGGAGCCCAGCTGGCTTAGCTCAGTGGTTGAGCATCTATGAACCAGGAGGT
>NW_006288102.1:0-276 GCF_000327345.1 Myotis davidii | reverse complement strand
GGAGCTTTTTGTAAAAAAAAAAAAAAAAAAAAAGAGAAAGAATTGAATAAATGCTCTTATTTATTTGGTAAATGTTCATTATTGCTTACTCTCTGTTAGTAAGTAGTAGCAACAATTTTCTACCTTCTAAATATAAATGTATTTTATCTTCATAGCAAATATGTTAGATAGGTATTATTATTATTCCCTTTTATAGAGATGAGACTTAAACACAGAGAGATGAAATAACTTACCTAAGGTCACACAGCTAGTAAGTAGTAGGGCCAAAGATTCAAA
>NW_006288101.1:0-490 GCF_000327345.1 Myotis davidii | reverse complement strand
TCATAGCAGCACAATTTACAATAGCTGATATTTCGAAATAGGCTAAATGCCCATCAGCAGATGAGTGGATTAGAAAACTGTGGCCCATCTACACAATGGAATACTATGCTGCCATAAAAAGAAGAAATTTTTACCATTTGCAACAGCATGTGTGGAACTTGAGAATGGAACGAAAGAGCATCATGCTAAGCGAAATAAGCCAGTCAGAGAAAGATAAATGTCACATGATCTCACTCATTTGTGGAATACAATTAACAACATAAACTGATGAACAAAAATAAAACCAGAGTCAGAAACATAGAAGAGACTGTCCAACCTATGAGGGAAGGTTAGGGTAGAGGGGGTAAGAGATCAACCAAAGGACTTGTATACATGCATATGAGCATAACCCACGGACACAGACGGGGATAGGGGAGATGGTGACGGCATCTTCTGGGGGTGAGTGCAGCCAGGAATTAGTCAATGAGGGAAAAGGGAGACTTATATAATA
>NW_006288100.1:0-280 GCF_000327345.1 Myotis davidii | reverse complement strand
CCAATAAGTACATCAGGAAATGAAATATGTAAGTTTGTTATAAAAACATTCAATAACCTAAACACTGATATCTCTAAAATTGTGTCAGTCACAGCAGATGGGGTGCCAAATATGGTGGGAAAAAATGTGAGATTCCTGAAATTCTTTATGGAAGCTATTAGACATCCACTTGTACCTTTTCAATGTATTATCCATCAGGAGGTGTGTGTGCCAAATCCGGATTCTCAGAATTGAATGGTTTAATGTGAGTTGTAACAAAAATTGTGAATTTTATAGCTTC
>NW_006288099.1:0-667 GCF_000327345.1 Myotis davidii | reverse complement strand
TGATCGTGATCGTGATCATGGTCGTGATCAGACTGCCCGGCAAAAGGATCTAACTTGCTGCAGCACATAATTGTGATAAGAAAATTGGCCCACCGGCAAGGAGACAGCCGCGACCCAGGAGCCGACTTGCCTGTGGCCAATGATTTAGATTTGAATGCTGGGCCGCAGGCAAGGTGCCATTCTGCGACCCAGAAACCGCCTTGCCTGCTACCTTGGTTCTGATTGCAATCAGGATCACGATCAAAATCAAGATCAAAACATGGCTTGGAGGCAACACTGATTCTGGGTCCCGGAATGCCACCTTGCCTGTGGTCCGTCGTCATGATTTGAAAATTGGGCCGCAGGCAAGGCGGCATTCAAGACGCAGAAGCCACCATGCCTGCGACCTATCTTTCAAATCAAGATCACGATCAGGATCACGATATGGTGTGCAGGCAAGGAAGCTTCTGGGTCTCAGAATGCCGCCTTGCTTGTAGCCCAGCTTTCAAATCATGATCACGGGCCGCAGGAAACGCGACATTGCGAGACCCAGAAGCCTCCAAACCTCCAGCAATGATTCGTGATCGTGATCGTGATCATGGTCGTGACCAGACAGCCCGGCAAAAGGATCCACTTTGCTGCAGCACATAATTTTGATCAGAAAACTAGCCCACAGGCAAGGAGACTG
>NW_006288098.1:0-363 GCF_000327345.1 Myotis davidii | reverse complement strand
CTCTCTCCCCAGTATTGAGTGTCTGAGCCCTTAAGGTGTGACAGTGTGAGGGCATGATGACCATTTGCATATTTGCTCTTTATTATATAGGACTAGAGGCCCAGTGCATGAAAATTGTGCATTGGGTGGTCCCCTCAGCCCAGCCTGCAGTCTCTCCAATCTGGGACCTCTTGGGGGATGTCCCACTGCCGGTTTAGGCCAACAGGGATCGGGCTTACACCGGCAGTTGGACATCCCTCTCACAATCTGGGACTGTTGGCTCCCAGCTGCACACCTGCCTGCCTGCCTGGTAACCCCTAATTGCCCCCCACTGCCAGTCAGGTCGCCTTCAACTGCCCCCTCCCTGCCAGCCTGGTTGCTCTT
>NW_006288097.1:0-277 GCF_000327345.1 Myotis davidii | reverse complement strand
AAAACACATGTCCACACAAAAACTTATACATGAGTGTTCATAGCAGCATTTTCACAGTAGGCAAAAGTAGAAACAATGCCATAGCCCATCAACTAATAAAGGGATAAAATATGTGATATATCAATTCAATAGAATATTATTCAGTCATAAAAAAGAATGGAGTTGCCCTGGCTGGGTCGCTCAGTAGGTTGGAGCATCGTTCTATATACTGAAAAGGTTGCCGGTTCGATTCCGGTTTTGACACGTATGGGAGGCAACTGATGGATGTTTCTCTCTC
>NW_006288096.1:0-774 GCF_000327345.1 Myotis davidii | reverse complement strand
TCCAGGGTATGCCTGGCCCATCTCGCCCAGTCCACCCCGCCAACCACTTTCTAATTAATTTCCTCTCAATGTGCATGAATCCGTGCACCAGTATTTTATTGAATCCGTGCACCAAGGGACTAGTATTTTATAAGGCTTTTTCAGAAACAGACCATCCTTGGGGCTAAGGGTCAGGACCATATTGAAGGCCAGAGATACAGGGTTTGGTATGGAGATGGAGAGAAGTACTGTATGGGAGGGCCACATGTGAGGAGCATGAGACTGAAGTCATTCTTGCTATTGTTAACTTAATTATTAACTCCATTTCTGTTTTCTTTTCAGGTTTGTCTGGGGCTGTTGCCAGCCCTGCTTCAGGAGTGCACGAAATGAAAATTGGCCCCATCATCTTCCAGGTGGCCACTGGAGATATTGCTAAAGAAGCAGCAGATGTGATTGTAAATTCAACAACAAAGACATTTGATCACAAAGCAGGTACTTTACTTGTAGGACTTTTGCTACAGTAATGGTCACAGTAGATCCCTTGAAGGAGGGTTTCTTTAACGAAACTATTTCGCATTTGCTATAGGCAAACTGGTTTCTACAACTTTGGCTTAGTAATATGAATTAATAATTTTAAAATTATTTTGACATGGTTTCCTATAATTGGTAACAGTTATTTCATGAATTTTTCTTTTTTTGATCAAAAATGCCCAGGTTGTAATGTAAGATTCCTTTAATGATGGGGAAAGCCTTTAGATAATGAGGCAATCATTGTGATCTAAGTGTACTGTATTG
>NW_006288095.1:0-405 GCF_000327345.1 Myotis davidii | reverse complement strand
GTTTTCTTTTGAGGTGGGTGTTTTCTATGTTTAAAAGAGTGTACATAGATATTTAGGTAGCCAACAAGGCTGTCTGGAATAATATGAAAACTTGCTTACCAGCCTGGCCAGTGTGGTTCAGTAGTTGAACATCAACCTATGAACCAGGAGGTCAATTTTCGATTCCCTGTCGGGCACATGCCTGGGTTGCGGGCTCACTCCCCAGTGGGGGACGTGTAGGAGGCAATCAATGATTCTCTTTCATCATTGATGTTTCTACCTCTCTACCTCTCCCTTCTTCTCTGAAATCAATAAAAATATACATATTTTTAAAAAGTTGCCTAACAAACATTACCTATTCCCACCTCCTTAATTAAAGTGTCCTAACATTTATTTGTTTGTTTGTTTGTTTGTTTTGGTTAATCA
>NW_006288094.1:0-252 GCF_000327345.1 Myotis davidii | reverse complement strand
ATACATTCATATAGCATATAAAAATGTTTTGCAAAATTCATGAAGTGAAATCGGTTAATGTTTATATAGGTTTTATTTATTTTTATTTTTTGCAGTTTTTTGGTAGTATTAATTTTATTTTTTAAAATCTTCATTGTTGAAAGTATTACATATGTACCTTTTTCTCCTCCATTGACCCCCTCTAGCCTCCCCTACTACCCGCTCCAGGCCTTCACCATTAGTTATGCATATAGGCATACAAGTTCTTTGGTT
>NW_006288093.1:0-225 GCF_000327345.1 Myotis davidii | reverse complement strand
GACCACTGAAATGACGGGGGAATTTGAGATGTGTCTGAAGGAAACACCTCCTCCCTGCCATCTGCTGGACTATAATGGAACTAGAGGAAATGAGAGAGAGAGGTCAGTTTGGGAAAAATTTTAGGAGTTAAAACGAAGTTCTCTTTTCTGTAACCAGAACATCTGATACTTCTGCATCCTTTCTACCCTCGGCCCTCCTGGATGGTGCAGCTGAGGCTTTGTGAT
>NW_006288092.1:0-688 GCF_000327345.1 Myotis davidii | reverse complement strand
TGGGACTGGGGACTGGTGAGTGGGCAGAAGATGACCCTGATCGTAGGCTAGGTCTAGGGGTCCTACCCGTGCACAATTTCGTGCACTGGGCCTCTAGTACACACACACACACACACACACACACACAAATATATATTAATTGATTTCAGAGAGGGAGAGAGAGACAGAAACTCAATCATGAGAGAGAAACATCGATCGGCTGCCTCCTGCACGCCCCCTACTGGGGATTGAGCCTGCAACCTGGGCATGTGCCCTTGACCGGGAATCGAACCCGGGACCTCCTGGTTCATAGATGGACATCCAACCCACGGAGCCATGCCAGCTGGACCCCATCTCTCTCTCTCTCTCTCATTTCAGAGAGGAAGGGATAGGGAGAGAGAGATAGAACCATCGATGCCTCTTACTGGGGATCGAGCCCACAACCCAGGCCTGTGCCCTTGACCAGAATCGAACCCGGGACCCTTCAGTCCCCGGACCAATGCTCTATCCACTGAGCCACACCAGCGAGGGCCCCATCTCTTTTAATACATATTCTTATTGATTTCAGAGAGAGGCAGGGAGAGGGAGAGAGAGAGAGACGGAAACATCGATGATGATGGTGGTTGGACGGTATTACGAATGGATTTAATGCCACTGAGTCCACGAAGTTTCTACGTTCAAATTATGACGATGCTAAATTTCATTGTGT
>NW_006288091.1:0-1657 GCF_000327345.1 Myotis davidii | reverse complement strand
TGATGCTGTGTGCAGGAGAGAAGGCTTTCCCGCAGAACCCTGCCCAAAACAGCAGGCTTGTAAGTGAAAGAAATAATTGTTATTTTAGGTCACAAAGCTTTGGGGGTGGTTTGTTACCCCATAACAGATGATGCGAATAATTTCTCAAATGTATAGTCTGGAATAACCAAGGGTAACTTGAAATGAGACCTAAGCTTATGTGGTGTCTCTAAAATTGGTTGCTGAGTTGCTATTGTTAAGTTCTTAACAGTCTGGTTCTCAAAGACTTCACTTTATAAATGACAATAACAATACCACTTACTACTTGGAGCTGTTTTGAGAAGTATATGAGGTAACGGAGGAAATAAATATTTTTCTGCCTTATCATTTTTACTCCTAAGAATTTTGTTGATACATACAACCAGTATTCATATAACTTGCATTTGGGGGGGAGGGGGGTATATGACTTCTTTTTGTGGCTCTTTCTCCTTTAAATATTAGGTATATAAATGTTTGAATACTCTTAAACATTGTCCCAGTTATGAGATTTTATTTTGAGATATCTAATAAGAAATGGAACTAGATTAAATTTTGCTCATGGAAGGAGTTTATGAATCTTTTGGCATTCAGCACAAAGAATACATTATTTTTATAGTGGCGCTGTGGTAAGCAACTGTAATACAGGCATAAGAATTGGATAGTAAATGTCTCTGTGATGATATGATATGGCATACTCAGATAATCCGTGATAGAGGTAAACACAAGTGATATGGCATGTAGGAAGGGAGAAAATATAAAATTAAAATAACCAAATCCATGGCCTCTTCTTCTTCTTCTTCTTCTTTTTTCTTTATTGTTAATTCTCATCCAAGGTCCATGGTCTTCTTATACTTAAAAAAATAACTAGTTAAAAGATGTATTTATATATACCTGTTCTAGGACTTAAATGTGTTACTTGGGACTGTTTTGAGAAGTAGGTGAGATAACGGATTCACTTCTTTACCTGTTTTTCTCTGTTTTATGCCTTATTAATTTATTCTGGTATATGATGAAACATAGAGATGCCCTAGCCAGTTTGGCTCAGTGGATAGAGCATCCTCCTGTGGACTGAAGGGTCCCAGGTTCAATTCTGGTCAAGGGCACATGCCTGGGTTGCAGGCTTGAGCCCTAGTGGGAGTATGCAGGGGGCAACCGATCAATGATTCTCTCTCATCATTGATGTTTCTATCTCTCTCTTCCTGTCCCCCCTCTCTGAAATCAATAAAAATATTTTTTAAAAAAGAAAGAAAGATACAGAGGAGGAGGTAAAAACACTTTGTGATACATAAATTTCAGGGATGTTTTAGCCATGAATTTAATTTTTCTTAGTTTTTAACAGCATTATTACGGGACTAGGGGCATGGTGCATGAAATTGGGGGTGAATTTAATTTTTCTTAGTTTTTAACAGCATTATTACGGGGCTAGGGGCATGGTGCATGAAATTTGGGGTGGGGGCGGCCCTCAGCCCTGCCTGCACCCTCTCGTAATACGGGACCCCTCAGGGAATGTCCAACTGCCGGTTTAGGCCCAATCTCGCAGGGACCGGGCCTAAATTGGCAGTTTGACATCCCTCTCGCAATCTGGGACTACTGGCTCTTAACCGCTTGCCTACCTGATTGCCCCTAACTACTCTGCCTG
>NW_006288090.1:0-1048 GCF_000327345.1 Myotis davidii | reverse complement strand
CTGTTGATATGTGGCTCTGTTTACTAATGAGTTCGCCTACCACTGGTCTATGTCATTTATTTTTGCTCTGATCTTTATTATTTCCTTCCTTCTACTTACTCTTTGCATTTCTTGTTGTTCTCTTTCTAGCTCTTTAAGTTGTGAGGTTAAATAGTTTATTGCTCATTTTTCTTGTTTCTTGAGGTATGTCTGTAGTGCTGTGAACTTCCCTCTCAAGACTGCTTTTGATGTGTCCCAGAGATTTTGGGTTGTTGTGTGTTTATTTTTATTTGTTTTCATGAAGTTTTTTCTTTCTTTCTTGATCTCGTTGGTAACCCATTCATTGTTTAATAACATGCTATTTCGCCTCCATTTGTTTGAATGTTTTGGGGTGTTTTTACTGTAGTTGATTTCTAATTTCATTCCACTATGATCTGAGAAGATGCTTGATATGATTTCAATCTTCTTGAATTTGTAGAGACTTATTTTGTGTCCTAACATGTGGTTTATCTTTGTGAATGACCCATGTGCACTTCAGAAGAATGTATATTCTACTGCGTTGGAATGAAATGTCCTATAAATGTCTATTAAATCCATCTGATCCAGCCCTAACTGGTTTGGCTTAGTAGATAGAGTGTCGGCCTGCAAACTGAAGGGTCCCAGGTTCGATTCTGGTTAAGAGCATATATCTTGGTTGCCTGTGGACTGAAGGGTCCCAGGTTCGATTCCGGTCAAGGGCATGTACCTTGGTTTTGGGCACATCCCCAATAGAGGGTGTGCAAAGGCAGCTGATCGATGTTTCTTTCTCATCAATGTTTCTAACTCTCTATCTCTCTCCCTTTCTCTCTGTAAAAAAAATCAATAAAATATATTTAAAAAAAACACACAAATCCATCTGATCCAGTGTGTCCTTTAGAGTCTCTGTTTGCTTGTTAAGTTTTTGTCTGGAAGATCTGTCCAGTGAAGTCAGAGGGGTGTTAAAGTCCCTTGCAATGACTGTATTGTTGTCAATATCTCTGATAAAGTCCTCTAGAAGTTTTTTTTAATATATTTTTTATTGTTTTTTTAC
>NW_006288089.1:35139-35397 GCF_000327345.1 Myotis davidii | reverse complement strand
AGCCGTGTGGCCCAGTCCTGGCCCCTTTGCACCGCTTCTCCGGGTGCCAGTTTCAAACGCCAGGTCAGCGCTGCACTCCCCTCCCCAAAGGAACTGCCTCCTGCACAGACTGAATCCCAAAGTTCAACACCATCCAAAGCTGCCCAAACAGCCCTCGCTCCTCCCAGCGCCCTCACACTCCGGCTCCACGCCCGCCTCAGTGGCTTCAGGCCCGAGGACGGTGCCAGGTGCACCCGGGCGTGGAGCTGCCTCGCACCC
>NW_006288089.1:30159-35049 GCF_000327345.1 Myotis davidii | reverse complement strand
ACCGCTCAGGGAACACCAAGGAGTGGGTGCCAGGAGAGGTGTGGGCCTGGCTATTGCCAAGCACCGACCTTGAAGCCAAAACGCATTCCTTTCCAGACACCCATTCTATGCTACCCTATTCTGCAGAGAAAAGCGCTTGCAGCCCACAGAAACGGGGTGGGGAGTTGATTGGCCCAGGGGGTGGGTGCCATTCAGGCCCGCTCCCCAAATCCCCACCCTCCAGTTCAGGCCTGGGGCGGGCGGCAGGGTCACAGGGGAAGACTGGGAAGCACACGCCCACCCCAAAGTCCGAGGGCTTCCAAAAACTTGGACGATCTCAGCCATGTGCTGGACAACCTACCCCCACACCCCCTCCCCGCACGCCCAACCCCGAAGGTGGGGGCAGGCTAAGTCCTGGTGGGGAAATTCCACGTGCAGCGTCCACAGGGCACAGCCACCTCCCGGCCCAAAAGCAGATTCATATTCATGAGAGCGATAAATAAAGACAGATCCCCACTGTAAGCCACTTGGATTCGCATCCGTCTCTGCCGGCCTTTAGGTTTTAGGGGACTGGAGACAGATGCTTGCATCTCTTTTCTCCTCTTGTCTGGTGACCGTAAAGAAAAACCATTTAGAGCGTGGCCATTTGTTTGCCGCCGCAGTAAAACCTCGCGCGCATTCATTTTCATTTCGCCCCCGTGCACAAAAAAGTGCACACTGGTCACCAAGGGCCCTTCTTTATCAAATACGCATTGTACAACATGCAACTGCAATAAAACCATCAGCCCTCCCCATAAAACTATCAGCAGGTTCCTCGGCCGCCCGGCTGCCTGCACTCGCGCCAGCAGCGCTTGCTCACGTCCCGAGGACGCCCCATCACCTGAAACTCACCCGGCGGAGCGGCGCGGGGCTGGGGGGCCGCTGTCTTGGTTTAATCCATTGCGGCGTCCGTTGCAGTTTAGTGCGCAATAAAACACCGTGGCAGCGGAGAGCGGGCGCCCATCCACTCCCCGGCACTAGCATCGAATTAAACCACTTAGTTTGGCAAACACTGAACGCCTAAATGCCCCTATAAAGACTTTATGAGTTTGTTACTTTAATTACTGACTTGTTACAGAGCACATAAAGGGGGTAATGAATGCAATAAAACTAATTATCTACACATTTAATTCATATAAAATATCCAGGGTTTGTTTACACCACACGGCGATTCAACTAAGCATTCCCCCTCTTGTCCACCGAGAGGAAGGATTTAATGAAATAGTTTCCCTTATTCTGCTAGAGCCTAACGAACCAAATGAAAATTACCCTCCGCTTAAATCATGGGGCCACCGAGGTCCACAAATCACCGTTTGCAGAATTCTTTGTTTGCCTCCCCGCTAGCACCCATAGAGCCTGAGGAACTGGACAAGCAAAATGCCCAACCTAGCACCTGGGCATTTAAAGAGTAAGGATTCTCTCACTGTAGTCGGTGAACCTAAAAGGCAAACAGACAGCCATCCTCGGGTCTGTGGGGGGTGCTGTGAGCACCTAAAACAGTGGAGGCAGAAAAAAAGAGAGGGAGAGCACCCTAGAGGGGTGGAAAAGACACATTTGGGGATATTGCAAGTTCACTTGCTAGTTAGGGCGTCATTAAAATGAACAGCCGCACAGAACCCCCAAACCAACAAAATGCTAACCTCACGCTAAGGCAGAAAGACAGAGCTGAGCGCAAAGAAGCCATCGTTTGAGAATTCAGATGATTTACATTCAAGAGCATTGTTCTTCTATTTGTTTTTTAAACGACGGTGTAAGCTGAGTGTCTAGAAAAGCACATGAAGCCGCGACAAGAAATGCAATTTATAAGATGCTCTTTTTTAAAAACAACAACAACAACACCCTCTACCAGGTGTATTTTAAAGAAATTCGCTTATCGTTCACATAAACCCCCTTGGCTCACTTACTCTATGTTACAGGGCGCCTGAGTCTTGCCAATGTCCCAGTCCTTTATAACATTTCATGCACTTCGGGGGGTAGGCTTGTTGTTAAATTGAGCGTGTAACGCTCTTACAAAACAGGTTTTCTATGACATCAAGGTTTCTGCTTCCTAACCGAGGGGGGAAAAAGAGGACGAAGAAGGGGGAAAACACACACACACACCATCTCAATTTATGCCTAAGGTATATGATCAGTTAAAAAGGCTTAAAAGCTCGGGGAAATTGGATCAGGGAGAATCGTCACCCAACTTTCATTATTTCCAAGTAGTGTGATTGAATTAAAGGGCAGGGAGCTGGTTAGAAGGGAGGATCAGGGGCTCAGTGCGTAATGGTGTGGTATTAAATTCTAATTAGAGATGCAGGAATCAATGATAGGGAGGTTGGACAGCTCAGTTCCCCAGTGCCAGCCCAATAGACGGATGAGTTATTGTCATGTAAAAAGCGCCAGCAATAAGACCAACCGCTTTGCTATTGTCCAAGTGGAAAGAGCCAAGTTTATTATGAGGACTATATGCTCTAGAGACCTCAGACAAGGCATCTCATAGGAGGCTTTTTCATAAAACTAGGCTCTGCTGGTAGTAAGGAGGCCAGTTTGGAGGCAGGCGTGGAGCTGTGCACATCTCCCCACTCCAGCCACCTTCTCCATACCCATCTTTTATTTCATTTTTCCACTTGGCTGAGCCATCCAGAGCCTTTTCAATGTATAAAATGGAATATTCTTACCTCAATTCCTCTGCCTACGAGTCCTGTATGGCTGGGATGGACACCTCCAGCCTGGCTTCAGCCTATGCAGACTTCAGTTCCTGCAGCCAGGCCAGTGGCTTCCAGTATAACCCGATCAGGACCACTTTTGGGGCCACGTCCGGCTGCCCGTCCCTCACGCCGGGATCCTGCAGCCTGGGCACCCTCAGGGACCACCAGAGCAGTCCGTACGCCGCAGGTAAGGACCGCCAGCTTTCTCAGCGGAGGAAGCTGCCTTTCCGCCCGTATATAGGAAGCCTTGATTGCATTTGAAAATGGAAATGTGTTTAGTATTTACCAAACGAAATTTGCTTACACAAATGAAAGAATTTATCACGTTAGAAGCGATTGCAGGGAGGGGTAATTCACTTACAGGGTTACACTATCCTAGTCACACCCGAACCGCCAACAAAATTATCTTAAGCTGCCAAAATGATAGGCATAATTTATTTACTTTGCGATGAGACGTAAAGCTTAGAAAATAATTAAATAACAAAGAGTAAAGCTCATTACTGGCAGTGTCTCTTTTTTTAAAGAACCCGACAGCGGCTCACACCTCTTGGGCTGGTCATTTTGAGGATTACTTCTTTAATTTATTATTGTTATTTTTGCAGCACTTTCCCCCCAACTTTTTGGGCTGGGTCAACTCCTGAGAATGGAAAAGTTCCAACCGCGGGAGCGTTTGGTAACGTCTTCCCTGGCTCCTTGATATTCCCACTGAGGTTTTCGGACTTTTTCCCTCTTCTCTCTTTTCTTCCCCTCATCAAAGCGTTCTCCCGCGCCCTGGCTCTCGGGGGTCTCTGATGCTGTAGGTTAACACACCCAAAGGCGCTTGTGCCAGGAGGGCCCTCGCCAAACCCCGCAGTTGGCGCAATGTCTGTATGTAACGAATTTTTCTCGGCAGCTCGTCTCGGCCTCTCCCCCGCTCTGTTGTCGGTGGCGGCCCCGGGGACACCTGACCTCGAAGTCCCCACCGCCCGGCTCCGCGGCCCCCGCGCGCGCTGCAGACCGTTTTGCTCACACTCCGTCCTCTTTCTCGCCTCCAGTTCCTTACAAACTCTTCACCGACCACGGCGGCCTCAACGAGAAGCGCAAGCAGAGGCGCATTCGCACCACGTTCACGAGCGCGCAGCTCAAAGAGCTGGAGAGGGTCTTCGCCGAGACGCACTACCCTGACATCTACACCCGGGAGGAGCTGGCCCTGAAGATCGACCTCACGGAGGCGCGCGTCCAGGTACGCGCTCCCGGGACACCACCCGGCTGGGGCGTCCGGGGCTGGCTGTGGGCGCGGGAGCGGGTGGTGCCTCCGAAGGTTCAGGGCCCGGGGCCTCTCTCTCTCTCTGGAGGGGCCCGCGGCTCAGGGCTGAACAGAGAGGCCGGGCGTGGAGGGCTGTGCGCGAGAGGAAGGGCCTGGGCGCACGCTCCCGGCTACACACGTATTCACAGCTGCAAAGTGTTTGCATCCGGGCAGTGCCCTTTGGGGAGATGCGGGCGCTGCCCGCATATTATAAACATATGTGTTTGCTAAATGCCTCCTAATCCACGCGCTTTTAACTTGGAGCGGGCGCGTACAGGTGCACTTTCCGGGGAACGACGACTTGTATCAGGTTCGCAAAGGGGCTTCGACTCCATGAAGGTCAAGAACCAAGGCTTTCTCTGACCTTCTAGGGACAGGGCTCTCTCCAGGGGAGCCGGCCAGTGGAGGGGCAGTGCGCACCTGCACGCGCGTCTCTAGGCCCAAAGGTCAGGATGCGAAGCGAGCGCCCAACCCAGAGACCCCTCCTCCCACCAATTAGGGTTTATTTAGCTTAGACTCGAGGCCGAGGGCCGCTGGCGAGTTTGGAGTAGCTCAAGGAATAGACTGAACCAAGGTCCGACAAAGTAAGGGCTTTTATTTAAGGCCGTCCTGGGACCGGCCGCCTTTTGACCTCTTCTGTAAGATTCCGTTTCCTTGGCACGTTCAAGTCGCCCTAAGAAAATTCCTCCGAAGATGCACCAGCAACAAGGGGGTGGGAGCAGACGGGGTGGACTGGGTGCGCGTGGAGGGTACCCGCGGGGCGTGGAGTTGAAAAACGAACTCAAATGGGCCGTGCACCCTCCTAACTCGCGCTTTTCTTTCCCGGGGTTTCTCTCCCCCCTGCCCCTCCGCCTCCCCTCCCTCCCGGGCCAGGTGTGGTTCCAGAACCGCCGCGCC
>NW_006288089.1:23504-30091 GCF_000327345.1 Myotis davidii | reverse complement strand
CCCATCACCTCCATCCCGGATTCGCTCGGGGGGCCCTTCGCCAGCGTCCTATCTTCGCTCCAAAGACCCAACGGTGCCAAAGCCGCCTTGGTGAAGAGCAGTATGTTCTGATCTGGGACGTGGCGGCGGCGGCGGCGGGCCGGGGCCGGGCGGGCGAGTGGGCGAGCGGGTAGGCCCCAGGCTACTGTCGTCGCTGCCGCCCTGGCTTTTTCATGGAAAGCCTAAAGTAATCGCGATAAGAATAAAGAGAACACGGCGTCGCCCCCATTGCAACCCCACTCTTACCCCAATCCCGAACCCCCAGCAAAACAAAACAAACGAAACAGAGCAAAGCAAAGCAAACACTTCCTGGCTCCGCACCTGCCCCAGGGCCGCGCAGACGGGCCAGGGCTCCGCCTGTGGACCGGGAGGTGGGAGCGGCGCGGCCGGACTCGGGGGCACTCTCAGGGGGCTGTGTCTGCGTGTCGTGTGTGTCTGTCTCTGGGAATGTGTATCTGTGGCCCGAGCCGGTGACAGAAAGAGATGGATGGGGGGCATAACCAACTCAGTGACTTGCTTAGAAAAAGAGAAAAATAAACAAAACAAAACGAAAAAACCCAAATTAAAAAAAAAATTAGGAAGGCAGCAATCGTTTTTTAAAAAAAGATTTTAAAATCTAAGGGTAACAAGTAAAGGGAGAGAGAAGGGAGGCTGCAGCAAGCACTGTCCGGCGGCTCTGTTTTGTGAACCCTTATTGGGGTCCCTCCTGACGGCACAGACTCCCTTGGGGCTCCTCCTTAGGGGGGATTTAGGAGCCTTCCAGTCCCGCTTCCCCTCCTGTCCTTGGGTTCGGCGAAGACTCCTGCAGACTGTCGCCGCGGCCAAGGGGACGTCCTCGCGCCCGCTTGCCTGTCCCACCTGGCCGAACACCATCCCGCCATCAGCGCTTCCGAGCCCCACGCAGCTGCAACTCCCAAACCCCCGAATCTTTGCAGTCACTCGGCCCTGAAAGATGCCCTATACATGAGATGCCTTTCATCTGCAAACTGCAAACTGTGTCTCATATTCGAAAACGCTTCCCTGTTTTTCTCTCTCCTGCCACCCCCACCGGCATATTCTTCTTCCACCAGCTTTTACTGAACTTTTCGGCACTGCTTTGGATTGGAGTCGATTGCAGTCCGTGCAACTGGCTACAGAGAAACCTACCGAGCGAGGGAAAGGCGCGCACACTAGTTTGCAGAAGTGACTCGGTTTGCACTTCTGTTTGATCCGAAATGGACTCACATCCTGTATGGTGGATGAACTGTATATTGATGATTCCATTCTTCTCGCAGTTTAGACATCTCTGTTGAGGTTATTTTTTGTTTGTTTTTTTAAATTTTATTTTAAAAGGCACAAACTATAGATATTAGTTGAATGTTGAGGCTTTAACTTTTTGGGTGTCTTTCTACAACTGTGTTCTGTGACTCAATTGTATCGTGTTAATATCAGTACAGACCGTCTCCTCTACGTGACCGTATAATGTTTTTCCTCTTCTTGTAGTCTCTATGGTGTGTCTTTACGGAGTACTAAGGTTCTCACGGGTTCAATTCCTTTGTGTTTAGAGACCAAGGTTCAGACAATGGTATATATTTTTGTTATCAGGTGCATGTCTGTCTGATTTTTTTTTTTTCTTCTTGTTGGACCTTGTTTGTGAACATAAGCGTCCTAAGTTATGTTTCAGATTTTCAAATTTATTTATATGTGTTATAATGAATGCTTCTATTTAAAAGGGAAATATTTCTACATGTGCATATAGTTTTCCAAGAGTGTACCATTAACTTGATTGTTGATAATAAAAACAAAAAGCAAGTCTAGTGATTGAACTCCTCTGAATTTTCCTCAATGCGTTCTTTTAAATTTAATTTTTAAAATGATGAGGGAGTACAGAGGAAATTGTATAAGATCTCTAGAAGCCACAGGGGCTCTGGAAACCTAGGTTGGTTGGGGAGTGGAAATCCATGCAGCCAAATTCAGCCAGGATAAAATTTAGTGCTTGGGAGAGCAGGCAGGATTCTTCTGGTGGTTTTGAGTCAGGGAGCAAAAGAGAACACCAGGGTGTTGACAAAAATGTTCGGATCAGGGCCTAGGCTGAGGCCGCAGGGATTCCTGGCAGCAAAACAGGAACTGCACACCTGATTGTGAGAAGGACTCAACTGTGGATTCTGAGCTAAAGTGCCTCGAGGACCCATAAGCCCCCATGGGCCGTCCTCCTGAAGCCCAAAGACTGCAGCACTCTGTGACACCTGAGGGTCTTTGCATGGGCAGATGGATCCGGAAGGCACTGGGTGGAGAGTAACATTGATGTGTTTTGAGAAATAATGTTGACAACAACTGAAATTATCGACCCCTGGCGTGTACCAAATTGTGCTTTCCGTGCATTATCCCATCTGCTTCTCAAAATAACATCACGAAGTAGTGCAATTCCGATCCTCATGTTCTTTTTATGCAGATGAGGAAGCTGAGGCAACAGAGAGGTTAACCTGCTCAAGAGCCCTGGGCATGAGTGATGGGGCAAGCTTTTGAACCCAGGAAATCTGATTCCAGAGCCTGTATATTCACTGCACCAGTGGTTCTGAAAGTGTGGTCAGCAGCTCACATGGGAACTTGTTAAAAACAGGAATTCTTAGACCTTAGTCTAAGAATTCTTAGTCATGAACTCTGGGATGGGGGCCCAGCAATCTGTTTTAATAAGCTCTATAGAGGATATTAGAACCACTGAACTACACTCTAAGAAACCCAAATAGGAAGGTTCCGGAATTGGGACTACATTGGGAACAGGGGTGCGTGTATGGGGGTGTGTGAAGGAGCCTCTGACAGTTTCAATGATCCCCTTTTGGAAGGAGCAGTCATCAGCACAGCTCCAAGATGAAATTCTGTCTCCATCTTGGACTGTTTGGCAGGGCCACCTTCTTCAGTAGAAGCCTGTGTGAACTTCAGGTACTTAACTTGGTGCCCCTGTGGTTGGGCCTTATAAGTAGATAAGTCAGTTCCTTCATCTGACATCTGAGGGGAAGCCACACGATGCCTCCTCTGGTCTGCGGATTAGCAGCGGATGTGGCTTGAATTTATCTGGGCTTCTCACTTTAAGCATCCAAATATGGCTTGCAGCAGATCATGAAGGTTTCATTCAGAAATTTCAAACCTTTGGATCTAACTTTTAATGGTTTTTCTAAAGGGCTTTTAAATAGTCTTTAAAACAAAATCTGGCCCCGGGCAAAGTGGCTCAGTGGTTGAGCATCTACCTATGAACCAGGAGCTCACAGTTCGATTCCAGGTCAGGGCACATGCCTGGGTTGCAGGTCTATCCCTAGTGTGGGGGTGTGCAGGAGGCAGCTACCCAATGATTCTCTCTCATCATTGATTTTTCTATCTCCCTCTCCCTTTCTCTCTGAAATCAATATATATATATATAATTAAAAATCTGTCTCTAAATGCCTCTCAGAACCCACCTCTCTCCCCTAGAATAACATTCTATAAACAGTGGCCTCAATTGAGCTGGTCTAAGATTCCAGCAGTCACAGATTCCATAGACCCCAGTCTTTCATTGGAAATATAGCTTAGAAAAGTCGGGAGAAGAAAAAGTAAAAGTAGGAATTTATTGATGAAAAAAGAATTCAAAGCCCAGATAACCTAGCCCTGGGCTTGGCTAGAGAAGAATGAGCCTTACGCATTGGGGGCCACCAAGTAAGTCTCTGAGAGCTCATGGGCTGGCCAGTGGGGCATGCATTCTGGAGAAGGCAAGACCAGGAGACAGAAAGAAAAGAAGAAGTAGAGAGAAAGGAGGAAGGTAGAGAAAAGAGAGTAAAACCAAGTAGCCAAAGAAACCCCAGTGAAGGCCCCAGAAATCCTTTGAGATGTGACCAAACTAGATGAGGTTACTCAAACTCTCTTTTCCTGGCCTTGACCTGGAAATAATTTATCTCCCAGACAATTGAAACTCTGGGGACTGGTGAGGAAATCATGCTCCCTACCCCCCACCTGTCCCAGCTTTCCAGAGGATGGCATTTAAAATCTCTGGAGGCACCCCACTTTGGTATTTCAATATCAACTTCTTTTTAATTTAGGCCACTTCTGCCTCTCCTACTGGTCAAAGAAGCAAAGCTGTTCGTTGGGAGGCAAGTTTATGATCAAATGCAAACTAATGTCCCTGTAATATGATGGAGCCTATTGGCAGGACACCGTGTCTCTCGGGTTGTGTCATTTCCTTGGAGTCATGCACGGTGTGAACAAGCTCACTTTCACTTTTCCTCTCCCAAGGAATTTGCATTTTGGCTCATCAAGGCATCCTTTTTCCTGGCAACTCCGGGATCACATGTGACTTCACAAAAGCTGCAGGAGCTGATGCCAGATGGCCACCTCTGAGCCAAGTCTCCTTCAAGATGGCCAAGTACAGGAGCCTGAGTGGTTTCAGAGGGGAACTGATAACTCAACATGTAGTAGCTGTCTATCACTCACCCTGATGCTTCTCTGAGGAAGCCAGCTAGATAAAGATGCCCCTCAATTCAGGGAAAGGATCTGAGTGACTTGGATGCTGAATAACTTAATCCCTCTTGATAAGCTTGATTCATCAACTGTAACTATGAATAATAATATAGACTTGTGGGGTTGTTGGGGGTATTAAATAAGATATACAGCAAATATCTGACATAGCATGAAGTTTTCAGCAAATGTCAACTATTATGAATATTATTATTACATCACTTCTAGATTCATTATCTCCCTTGTTCAAATCGTAGAAGATTAGAAGAGACCTCAGCCCTGGCCAGGTGGTTCAGTTGGTTGGAGGATCGATTCCTAGGTGGTGGGTTCAATCCCCTTGTCAGGGCACAGCAACTGATCGGTGTTTCTCTAAAATCAGTAAAACAAATCCTCCCATTGGAAAAAAAAGCCCTTAGTTGTCAAGTCAATGGCCCAGGAACACAAAGTCTGAGAGAATATGCAAAGGCTGGAATTGGAGAACTTTGCTGAGGGTGACAGTAACAACCTAGAATCAGCCAAGGGCTCCCAAGTAATAGCTACTAATATTTATTGAGTTCTCATTATATGCCAGATACTTTTATGTTTATAAGCTTTAAAGCATTTAATCCTTACAACAACCTTATGAGAAAATGATATTCCCATTTTTTTAAGGAGGAAACTGAGGCATAGAGAGGTTAGGTAAGATGCCCAGGGCCACACAGGTAGTAGTACTGAAGCACAAATCCAACTCCGGAGCCCAAGCCCTTTAACCACTTTCCTTTATTATCTCCACAGAGAGAAGAATTCGTTTTCAGCCTATGAGGTCATGCACTACCAACCTGGGAGGAGATCTCATCTCTCAAAATGATGCAGAAAAGTAGGTGAAGGTTAGACAAGGCAACAGGAGGAGCGGTACTGGGATGAGATTTCCAGCCAGATTCAGAATGAAGTCTAAAGCTGAAAGGGAGTTGCTTTGGGATCTCCAGGAGGAGGGCAGCATGGTTATAGCTCACGGTCTCTTTCTGGTAAATGAACAAGAGGAGAAGTAGCCAGGGGAATGGAACATGAAAGGAAAAAGGATTACATTTATGAAGTACAGGACATCAGTCGGTGCACAGGAATGGCTGTCAGGAAAAGATGTCAACCTCTGGGCTCATCTGTAGCCACCGTGACAAGTAGTGCAAATGGCAAAAACCGCATTCTTAATTTTCCAGCTTTAACTGCAGTTGGATGTACACCCAAAATCGAAACAGGTACAGTGACTGGTTGCCTTCACCCAATAGCTCAGGAAAAGATGTCAACCTCTGGGCTCATCTGTTGCCACCATGACAAGTGGTGCAAATGGCAAAAACCGAATTCTTAATTTTCCAGCTTTGACTGCAGTTGGATGTGCACCAAAATCGAAACAGATACAGTGACTGGTTGCCTTCACCCAATAGTGTGTTCATGTTGGAGAGTAAAGTATAATGCAAAGGGCTGTGGTCTCCTCAGCATTATCCTAAAACAGTCAATGACCATGTCATCATCATCACAGTGGAATTTTGGATTGTCTTAGTCTTCGCTTAACAAGGAGTTCTTAACCTTGAGTTTATGGGTGGAATTCAAGGAAGATTTCAGGTGTACAGATCACAGATATTTTTATTTCACATTAGAGTTTAATGGTGATGTGATACCATTAAATTGAAATTATGGTAATTATCAGACCAGCCACTAGATTTGCTTTTAATTCATTAATAAAGAAGCACATACATGCCTGTATTACAAATTTGTTTTAAAATATTTTTGATAACTATTGTAACTGACTTCTTCTATAATACAATGCACTTTGTTTTCTGCATTTAAAAATGTTATCTTGAGAGAGTTCATGGGCATCACCAGCTGCCAAGGGGTCTATGGCATAGTGAAGAGCTCCTGGCTAATTGGTAAAAGCAGGGTGGTCCATCTCTCTGTGAAGCTCTGACACTAAGAACTTCTCATTAGGGCCAGAGCATGTAATTATTTTATTTTCCAGGTAGAAGACATTTTAGAGACGTTTTAAACCCATCACATGTTCCTTCAAAGGACAAGACAGAATAAAACAAGTGCCCAAAGCTGAACAAAGAAAGTTC
>NW_006288089.1:2073-3921 GCF_000327345.1 Myotis davidii | reverse complement strand
GCTGACATCTAGCATTTTCTTCAAGGATAAATGTAGGCAACAAAGCCATGGTATTATTAGTACCTGTGACTTTGTCACCAATGGAACTCACAGATTTTTTCTTTTTCAATTATAGTCGACATTCAATATTATATTAGTTTCAGGTGTACAGATCACAGATATTTTTATTTCACATTAGAGTTATATATTACAATATATCACATCACCATTAAATTGAAATTATGGTAATTATCAGACCAGCCACTAGATCTTGCTTTTAATTCATTAATAAAGAAGCACATACATGACTATATTACAAATTTGTTTTAAAATATTTTTGATAACTATTGTAACTGACTTCTTCTCTAATACAATGCACTTTGCTTTCTGCATTTAAAAATGTTATCTTGAGAGAGTTCATGGGCATCACCAGCTGCCAAGGGGTCTATGGCATAGTGAAGAGCTCCTGGCTAATTGGTAAAAGCAGGGTGGTCCATCTCTCTGGGAAGCTCTGACACTAAGAACTTCTCATTAGGGCCAGAGCATGTAATTATTTTATTTTCCAGGTAGAAGACATTTTAGAGACGTTTTAAACCCATCACATGTTCCTTCAAAGGACAAGACAGAATAAAACAAGTGCCCAAAGCTGAACAAAGAAAGTTCCCGGATTTTGAAGATAGTGAGAAAGTAGAAGGAGATGCGAAGGTCTCAACAAGACTGGAATATCCTCATACCACTTTTTGAGTGTTTACACGAGCCGGGCCCTGTGTCGAGTGCACACAGAGCAGCCTTCTATGACAAAGGCAGTGCTTCCCTTCTTTCCCATTATTGAAATCCAAAGCTATTGGGTCACTTGTCTAAGTCATACCTCTAATAATGGCAAAGTCAGGACTCAACCCAAACCCCAGCTTCTTAATCAAAGGCTCGAAAGGTTGAGAAGAAGGAGAAGGAGAAGGAGAAGAAAAAGAAGGAGAAGAAGAAGAAGAAAGGAATTCTTCATTTGTCTGGCTGATACTCATATTTTGTCTGAACCTGCAGCTATTTTGGTTTGTTCAAATACCCCAAGGCCAAGTGATTGAGCAATGATGTTACTTTAGCCATGTGTTTGATGTCAAAGACCTCCCTCTGGGGGAAATCAGACATCAAGGGGGAAATAAAGGCTTCTTACCTGGACGTAATGTCATTAGGGAACCAAGTGGATGACTGTTTGCTACTTGCTAGCCAATGATTTCAGCGGTGATTTCCAGAACAGGAAGAGCCTGGGTGTAAAACTTAATTTCTGTAAGCTCCAGCGTCATAGCCACCTCAGGGAGAAGTGGAATGAAAACCCGGTTTGTCTGTGGCGTAGGATATGGTGCTTTCGGAGTGCTCACTACGTGCAGGTACTCTGCTAGCTGTTTTGCATGTGTTATGTGTTGTATATGGTCTTTCAAGCCTCCTGAGGTAGATATTACTGTTCTCATTTTTACAGGAGAAAAAAATCCTAAGTAATAGAACGACTGAGCAACTTCTAAGTGTCAGAGGTGGGCTCTGAGCTCCTATCTCTTGGCTTCCAAAGCCCCATTCTCTGGGAGGTCCCAGGGTCTAGAGGAGTCACTGAGGAAACAGCCCTGACCTTAGCCTTCCTGCTCACACCCTAAGCCAATGGCAGTAAAGGGAGAGAGGATGACGGAAATGTTCTGTAGTGGTCATGGCTAAACAACCCTGTGACTATATTAAACCTCATGGAATTGTACACTTTTTAATTTTTATTGTTTTAGAAATAAATAATAATGATTTATTCAAGGGTCTTAGGGCTTTCAAGCAGCAAACACACTAGGCAATTCCCAGAGTGATCCGAAGAAGAAAGAAAAGCTAAGAATTATCATA
>NW_006288089.1:0-1965 GCF_000327345.1 Myotis davidii | reverse complement strand
TATTTATTTATTTATTTTTATGTTGGTTACTCTTCACTAGAGGATATTTTTTCCAAAGAGGGAGCTGGGAGAGAAAGAGAGAGAGAGAGAGAGAGAGAGAGAGAGAGAGAGAGAGAGGTTGCCTCCCATAAACTGGGATAGAACCGGAAACATGTGACCTGACTGGGAATTGAACATGTGACCCTTCGGTGCATGGGACGATGCTCCAACCGACTCAGCCACACTGGTCAGGGCTGAGAGGGAGATGATTGGTGGTCTGGATATGTGAACATTCTTTCCTTAGCCCTGATTGTAGTAATTTAGCAGTTTGCCTACATGACCCCATTTCATTTCTTCCTTCTCTTCTTCAGCTTAACCAGGGGAATTTATTTCTCACAGTTCTGGAGGCTAGAAGTCCAAGAAAGGTGGTTTAGACAATTCAATGTTTAGTGAGGGCCTGCTTCCTGGTTCATAGATGGGCATCTTTTTGCTGTGTCCTTCTGTGGAAGAAGGGTTAAGGAAACTTTATTGGGCCTCTTATATAAGAGTAAGAAAGAGAGAGAGAGGCTGAACTGGACACTTACAAAGGGTGAATTTTGTAGTATGTGAATCTCAGTTTTGTTTTTTTTTAAGCAGAGACTAATATGGGAAACCCAGCTCTCTTTTGTCTTCTGCTATGATGTCCTTGATTTCTTGCAGGTCTGATTCATATACACCTTCATTTTAGTCTTAAGTCAGTGCAACATAAATTAACAAAGAGGGAAGAGAGTGGAAAACATTACTGTTTTCTTGACCATATTTTGAAGGCTAGTAAACGTGTGTTTTCTAACATTGATTTTAAAACAAAGTGGGCAAAAGATTCTTCTGGTGGAGCCTTCGCTTCACATTTATGGAAAATCCAGAGAGCTGTTAAAATAGGCAGACATTTCAACTATTTCTTCACCTGACCACCTATCAGGACAATCACGCATAGAAACTCATCCCCAGGGCCATTCCTGCCTTCTTTTGAAGGAGGAAGTCAGATTTAAAGGATATTTAAAAATGTCTGAGGACATTTATCCACTTACACTGAGATTTTCTTGAATTCCATCGAAACATTAAAAAGTCCTTTTTTTTTAAATTCCAGAGAGAAAGCAATTGAGTGCTTTCTTTAAGTGAAAAGGTGTATGTGTAAGAAAATCATAGTATTTATAGGGTTCAGTACTATCTGAGGTTTCACGCATCCCCTTGGGGTCTTGGAATGCATCCCCTGCGGATAAGGTGGTACCATTGTACTTAGAAGGAGATAATCCTATCTCAATGATAGTCCAGTTGTTATTTTCTCTTTGGTGGAACATCCTTCAGCACTGTTAGTTCTAGGATTGGTTAGGAGTAGTTTCTGTGTCATTCACACCTACTTGTAGAAAAAGAGGTTTGTAGTAAGTAACAGAAACAGGTCTGAATAATTCAGCGATTTTAAAGTTTTAAACTTCTTCCAGTTAGTAAAAGAACCCCTTGACGTTTAGGTTGGCTGGGACATGGCCATCCACATAGAGACTACCTTTCCCTTGAACCTAGACATGGTCATGTGCCTAAGTTTTAGCTAATGGGGTGTGAGCAGAAGTGATCTGTGCCACTTCTAGGTTGTGCCTTTTAAAGAATCCTCCACTTCTTTTCCTTTTGCTGTGGGATAGAATAAAGACCAGGTGGTGAAATAGAAGACGCCTGGGCCCATGCATCACACCTTGGAGTAGAACCACCCTAATACCCTCTATTACTAATTTTTTGCAGAGAAATACATATATTTATTCTGCTGGCAATTGTTTGGTTTGTGTTAAACAACCAAACCAACTCTCTTAATCAATAGACGAGGCATCCTTGAAAAGTTGCTATTTGTGCTGAATGTTGAGTAGGACTCACTAGATGAACTCGGGTGTGAGAATGACTTTCCAGGCTGCTGCATGTACAGGTTGGAGAAACTTAAATGATTTTTAGAGAAAGCCAGCA
>NW_006288088.1:0-312 GCF_000327345.1 Myotis davidii | reverse complement strand
AAGTGCTTGTATCAATTAATAACCCTACCAGTGGTCCACTGGAATTCCGTGTTTTCTCCATTCTTACTAACATTTAGATATTTTTTTATTTTTATAAAATGTAACCATGCTGTTGATGTATAGTGTTATCCCTTTTTTATTATTAAGGGATAATTGATCTACGGCCAAAAATTAATTACATGCAGTTTACAGTGTGGTTTATTTTGACAAAGGCATATACCTCTGTGACTGTCAGTCTCTTGGTTCCCTCTCTAATGAAAGCTACCCTCCAGACTTTTCCAGATACTGAGGAACTCCTGAAAACTAATATCT
>NW_006288087.1:0-235 GCF_000327345.1 Myotis davidii | reverse complement strand
CAACTGATTAGTTTAGAATGTCTAATTTTTTTTTTCTATGTGTAGCCATCTATCCATCCACCTGTCTACTCGGCTATCTATCTAGACTTTGTCACTGGGGAGGGTGGGTGGAAAGAGATCAACCAATGAACTTGTCTGCATATATGCATAACCTATGGACGCAGACAATGGGGTGGTGAAGGCCTGCAGTGGGGGATGGAGCGGGCTGGAAAAGGTTAATGGGGAGAAAAGGAGG
>NW_006288086.1:0-710 GCF_000327345.1 Myotis davidii | reverse complement strand
CTTTAGTAGTCTACAATATCTTCTTAGTAAGTTGCTATTTGAGGCAACAGACAATCCTGAAAGTTTCCTGGCCTCTATCTATACTCTCTAGGTCAATGACAAGCCGCTCACTTCAGCTCAGGTTTACCAAAATCCGTGGTTGCCATGTAGTGCCTTGACATCACAAAGCCTCAGCTTGACCACCCAGGAGGGTGGAAAAGGATGCAGAAGTCTCAGATGCTCTGGTTATAGAAAAGAGAACTTCCCCATACCTCCTAAAATTATTCCCAACTTGTCCACTCTTTCTCTCTCTCTCATTTCCTCTAGTTCCATTAGAGTCCAGCATATGGCTTGGAGGTGGTGTTTCCTCTAAGCCACTTCCCATGCTCTCCCGTCATTTCAGTGGTCCATTCCAACATGTTCAGATGTTACCATTTCCTAGCATTTTGAATGTTGTGTTTTTTAATGGATGATTTATTTTAGAATAGTTCCAGATTAACAGAAAAATTGTGAAGTTAATACCCATGTACCCCATACCCAATTTGGCTTATTACTAATATCTTACTTGGGTATGGGCCAAATGGATCATGAAGTGAATCATCAGTGAAACAGAGTGAAACCTCACCTCTCTAGTATCTCCAATATCCTGCAATGCTGTTCAAGACCAAGTTGTTAAAGGAAAAATTGTACCAGATGTCGCATAAAACTTCACATCTTGAGCTGACAATCCT
>NW_006288085.1:3665-4739 GCF_000327345.1 Myotis davidii | reverse complement strand
TTGTCTGTGAGTGGTAGGCCTTTCATTCATTCACTCACTCACCTGGTCAATTCATCTTCCCATCCATCCCTCCCTCCCAATCATCCACTCATCCATCTAATCATCCTTCTATTCATCTGTCCCTCTACCCTCCATCCATTCATTAATGCATCCATCTCACCCATGCCGTCCAGGCATCCTTTGAGAATTTTTCAGAATGAAAAGTTGGGGATCTAGGGAAGGCCCCCCGGGTCAGGTCTGTGCCATTTGCCGCCTGCCCACCCCGCTCCCCAGAGGAAGAACGCTCTGTGAGGCTCAGCATTACCAGCACCTCCTCTACTCGTCATGGAGTTACATCTCTGCTCTGTTCCAAGCCACAGGGACAGAACCAACAACCACAGAGCCACCCCACCCTCCCCAGGCCCCTGGGGAGACCTACCTCCTGAAACTCCTCGTAGGAGGCACACGGGTAGCCCAGGAAGCCATCGGGGTTGAGGATGCTGCTGGAGTAGTACTTGTGGCTCCTCATGTGATTGCAGAATACAAGGTTTCGGGTTACTGAGGAAGCAAAAGCCACAGGAGCTCTCAGGAGACTCTCACTTTTGAAGCTTGAATATTCTAACCTGAATAAGGACTCACCTCCTCATTTCATAGAGGGGAGTCAGCATTTTCGAATGCCTCAGTCACAATTCTAAGTTCCTGTCATTGACTTTGACATACTTTGGGGCAAATAGTTACTGATCAACATTTACAGCACATAGAGGTGGTATCTGGGGGCTTCTTCAGTCATGGGGTTTGGCTCTGGTCACTTTCCTCTGCCCCCCATGTGCCTGTGTGCTTAGCATGACCTGTTCGGGGCTCGGCACGTGCTGGGGAGGGACGAGTTCTAACAAGGACATGTGTCCAACCCTCCAGGGGCCAAGCTTCTGAAAGAAGTGAAGGATGAGGGCTGGGGGCCATGGGGAAAGTGAGAAAAATATATAAAAGGAGAGAGAGAGAGAGAGAGGTGGGGGGAAGAGAGAGAGAGAGGAGAGAGAGAGAGAGAGAGAGAGAGAGAGAGAGAGAGAGAGAGAGAGAGAGACAAGCACAAAAAAT
>NW_006288085.1:1395-3191 GCF_000327345.1 Myotis davidii | reverse complement strand
TTGTTGCTAAATTAATTGTTTCTTTCACCCAGAATGTCTGCCCAGGGATCCATAATAGAGGGGCAAGTGGATTTAATTGTTCCTCCAGCCCAGCGCCTGGGTGACTGGGAGCCCACACAATGGACGCACATCCTGTGGGCTTCTTCACTCTAAATTGCCTCTTTAATTAAAGCTGGGCTCCTTGCTATTATGTGGGTCCTGCTAGTCTCTTCTTTGAGGGGCAGCCTCATTGTGACTCAGTGTTCCTTCAGCTGGGTCTTCCCTGGAGTTACCTGGTGCTGGGCAGAGCGCTCAAAGGCTCCACTGGCTGACGGTGGATGTTGGCTACTGCTTTATCCACTCTATTCATTCACATTAAGCACATGGAATATCCAATGCCACAGAAGGCCTCTCTGCTCAGTGGAGTGGGCTGTACTGAGCGCCTGCTCTGGGCCAGCCCTGAGCAAGGTACAGGGGTGTCTGGGATGCCCGGGAAATTCCCAGCGGAGACAAATAAACCCTACAATGAAATGATGGCAGACTCAAACCTCCATGTGCAGGGGGGAGATGAAGCCAGGTCTCCAGGGAGAGGCCACAGGAGAAGAGCAGACGCCAGACAAGGAGAGGTGATGGAGGTGGTGCTTTAAGTCACCTAATCGTAGTGGGACTGAGCCTGTCTCTCAAGTAAACATAGACCTCATGCGGACGAATAAGGGGCCACATACTAAAACTGAAAAACTCAGGGGAGGCCTGCACGGTGGCCTTACAAACTCAGAGGCTGAAAGGAACTACCTGATCCTAAAAATTCCTAATTGAAAGTTGGTCATGGAGGGTAGTCCTCTCCCAGGCCTATAGCTTCCTTGACAAAGGTCAATCTTTTTTTCTTTTAAATCCTCACCTGAAAATATGTTAATTGATTTTTAGAGAAAGTGGAAGGGAGAGATAGAAACATTGATGTGAGAGAGAAACATCAATCAGTTGCCTCCCATATGCTCCATGACCAAAATCAAACCCAAAACCGTTTTGGTATACAGGACAAAGCTCCAATCAACTGAGCCATCCAGCCAGGGTGACAACGAAACTTTACCTTAAGTGAAATTGTTTCCTTTTTGCATCTAAGAAAACACACCTTTTAAATATCACAGTAATCTTTTCCAGATCCCTCAGGGCACCCCCTTATCAGAGCACCATACCCCAGAACCTCTCACTGTGACCTTGTTCCCCAAATACCAACTCTATGTGCTGTTAATCATTAGCTATCCTGTTCCCACCAATGTAAAAGAATGTGCCTCCGTATTTTACTGTTTATCCAATTCCAGAGATTTCCCGTTTTACTTTCCTCCCCCTCCCTAATCTACCACCTGTGGATTTCATGGAACCCCTATGTCTCCTCCTTTTATTCTAATGTATAAAATAAGATGGAAACCTGCTGCTCTGCGGAATTTTTTCTCAGTCCGTTGAGATTTTGCTTTCTGCCAGTTTGGCTCAGATAAATTCATAAAAAACATTTGGACGTTTCTTATGTCAACACTACTAAGAATTCCCAAGTCCAGAATCCACCAAGGTTTGGGCAGATCTCTGGAGGGACAGTCCCCCAGTGAAGAGGCACAGGATGTGTGGCTCCTAGCATGAGCTTTTCCTCCTACTTTTTAAGAAATTTGACTTCAGAGAGGAAGGGGAGTAAGAAAGAGTTAGAAACATCAATGATGAGAGAGAATCATCAATTGGCTGCCTCCTGCATGCCCTGTACTGGGGATCAAGCCCACAACCCAAACCCGCAGCCCTGGGAATGTGCCCTTGACTGGAATCGAACCAGA
>NW_006288085.1:0-856 GCF_000327345.1 Myotis davidii | reverse complement strand
TAATGGCTGGACGCTTTGGCTTTTTAAGCACACGGAGCCGTGATCACATCCGTGTCCTATTTACACACTCCTGGTCTCGGGCAATTACTAAAGCTTTTCAAGCCTCTGTGTCCTCAGCTATGAGACAGTAATAATAATGCCCACTTTCTAGGGTTGGTACCATGATTAATGAGCGAGTATGTACAAAATGTCCAATGCAGCCCATGGTAACCATCACTAGTATTAAAAACATAATTAAAAACATACCCTTTGTTGGCATGTTTCATGAGAAAATATTGAAAAAAGAACATTGAGTTCATGTAATATTAATTTTTTACATAATTTTATTTATTTTAAATTTTCATTTCTTTACGCTAACAACAACTCACCCATTTTATTTTAAAAGAATTAAATAAAGGAATATATTTCATTTCCATCGACACAAACTATAACCACAGTTTCCACAAAAGAAGTGAGCAAAATATTCAAACATTTACATTGCATTTTGCAAGTATAGGTCAAGTATCTACACTAATAAAAGACAAAGATGCTAATTGACCATAACTTTGCTATGCCCAAGAGTCATGCTCACCAGCCAATCAGAGTGATTATATGCAAATTAACCCAACCAAGATGGCGGCTGGCAGCCACGGAGCTGGAGCAAGCAGGAGGCTTGGTTTCCCCGGCGATGGAGGAAGCCAAACTTCCCCCCTGCTCTGGCCAGCTTTGGCCTCCACAAAAGGCAACAAAATTTCAATTATAGATGCTAAATAAATCCCAGATACCTGCTTCCAGCCAGCCTCCACTGGGAGCTTGGGTGGCTGGGGGCTGTGGTCAGTCTGCCAATAGCCATCAGCCCCTCACCCAGGATGGCCAC
>NW_006288084.1:0-810 GCF_000327345.1 Myotis davidii | reverse complement strand
CTTTGTAATACTTTAAGAAATAAAAAAAAGAAATAGACGTTTCTCTAAATACAACTGAAAGCAGGCAAATAAAAAATTGGCTGATTGATCCTGCCTGCTTGAAACCAAGGTTGTTGCGTATGACACAGGAGTAGTGGATCGCTGGGAACTTCAACACAGTGCTGATTACCTGACAGGAAACTGAGATGTGGCAGACAGGACAGTAGGAAGGGGTCTTAAACCAGCCTCCATGAGTCACTGAAGCTTCACTGAAGTGAACAAACTTCACTTTTTTTTATCTTTTACTTAAGAATCTAATTTATCACTTTATTTTTATTATTATATTATTATATTATTATGTGTTATTATTTTTTACCATTTTTAAATTTTTATTGGATAAGTGTTCTACATTCTATTTTTATTTTTATCAATATTTTACTCTAAATTTTTCCTTTATGCCAACACTTTCTTCCTCACTTTTCCCTTTTTCATCCTGTTTCTCATCTCCTGTTCCTGTTTTAGTTTTTCTCTATCCTTTTGTTTTACTCACTGTTAAAAATTGATCTTCTTTATCTACTTTATTGATGCATTACTATTATAGTAATCTCTGTTGGCTTACTCATATATCTAATTTCCTCTCCCCTGCTCCAAGTCTATACACACTTCTCTTTTCTCTGTCTTCAATAGCCAAATGTTTTACTTTTTTTCTTTCTTTCTTATTGTTGTTGTTTGTTTGTTTTGTTTTTGCTTTTTTATTTTATGCTTTTGTTTTTCCTCACCTCACTTATTATCTTCTTCTACTAATAGCTTAATTAGTTTCAATAACCAACT
>NW_006288083.1:0-258 GCF_000327345.1 Myotis davidii | reverse complement strand
AGGGGCTGCACCTACGGATTGGGCCTGCCCTCTTCCTCCTGGGAACAGGCCTAAGCCAGCAGGTCATTATCTCCCAAGGGATCCCAGACTGTGAGAGGGCACAGGCCGGGCTGAGGGACTCCCCGCTTCCCCCCGAGTGCACAAATTTTTGTGCACCGGGCCTCTAGTCCTATATCATAAAAGCCTAGTATGCAAATCAACCAAATGGCGGAATGGCCAGTGGAAGGACCAGTCTCTATGAAATGCACTGACCACCAG
>NW_006288082.1:0-617 GCF_000327345.1 Myotis davidii | reverse complement strand
GAGCATAGATGGTTGTGAAAAAAGGAGGGACATATTGTAGTGTAGGGTTCTAACTTTTCCTAACATTGCTCAGAGGAAGGACAGACTAGAAGACAGAGGACAGGAAGGTGAAGTCCTGTAAATGATCAGGTAACTGGCAAGAGTGAGCACTGAGGACTGAGCCCTGAGATAACACCTGGAGAACACCTGGCCTTTGGGCTGGGCAAGGATACTGAGCAGCCTGAGCCCATAGATTTTGGCGGTGTTTTCCAGGCTCTCAACAGACCATTTTCTTTACACAAATTCCTACTAATGCAGAATGAGTTGGTTTTACTGGACAGTGAAAATAATTTCGGGGCTTCACTCTCTTGTGGCCTGTGAGATAGTTGTGTCCTGTGGCTGTCCCGCTGCTCTTGTATCCCTTGGACCTGGGGACTTTGAACAGACACTAAGCCCAGACTCCTAAGGTCGTGACTAGGGCTTCATGTAGTGGACCTTGTATTTAGCAACCAGTGTAATGAGTGGTAGGTCCTGCAGGGCATTGGTTGCAGATTGTGCAAAGGCTTACAGTGAAGAATGAGCTGATTCAGGAACCGGCAGATACTTAAATAAACAAATTAATTAATTAATAAACAAAT
>NW_006288081.1:0-452 GCF_000327345.1 Myotis davidii | reverse complement strand
TTAACCAAACAAAGATGGTGGTTAATTTGAATACGTAGGCGCAAAGCTGCAGAGCAAGGACTGAAGGCTCCAGCTGGAGCAAAAGCCTAGGTCCCAGGTGCCGGAAGAAAACCGGTGCTGGCAGCCAGGGGAAGGAAAGACCTATTGCACAAATCTCTTCGTGCAACGGGCCTCTAGTATATATATAAAGCCAGTGTCCATGATGACCAGGATGACCAAATGACAAGTCCCCAAGTGGTGCATTGAGCACCTCTTGGTCCCTCCCCCTGGCCTGCGAGCAATGGCTCACGCGGCACAGTGGGGTGGGGGGTGGCAGCTCTTGGGCCCAGTGGCTCTTGTGGTATGGCAGGGTGGGGCTCCTCGTGCACAATTCTGTGTGCTGGGCTTCTAGTATAAGCATAATCAATGGACACAAACACCAGAGGGGTGAGGGCATGAGGGGGGGCTGAGGA
>NW_006288080.1:0-476 GCF_000327345.1 Myotis davidii | reverse complement strand
TTTAACCTTAAATTAAATGTGGATATATAGTCACTCATACATTGATTTTTCTCATCCCCAGATAATTCGGTTCACTGGACACGACCTCAGAAACCCAAGGCACCACTGGAACATTTTTACCAACCCCAGGCTCCCTCTGCTGAGGTGGAGATGACATCCTATGTGCTCCTGGCTCACCTCATGGCCCAGCCTGCCCCAACCTCAGAGGAGCTGACTTCCGCATCACACATTGTGAAGTGGATCACAAAGCAACAGAATTCTCAAGGAGGCTTCTCTTCCACCCAGGTGTGTAGTTTCCTAGAACCTTTTAATTCACCTTCAAGTACAAAAAGTTTTGAACAAGATATAAACATATCCAAGAATACAACATAAAGATGAGAATACTTTGAAATGAGGAAAATATTATTAAAATTTTGAGAAATAAAAGGAAATGAAAGTCAAAGAGAGCTAAAAAGAAAATGTATAGAATTCTGGCA
>NW_006288079.1:0-825 GCF_000327345.1 Myotis davidii | reverse complement strand
GTTTATTTATATTGTTTACTGCTTTGAAATTTGTAGTATAAACTTTAACAACCATAATCTACCATCATGATACAGTATACTATAACTAGAGGCCCAGTGCACAAAAATTTGTGCACTCGGGAATTCCCTCAGCCCAGTCTGTGCTCTCTCAAAGCCTATGACTCCTCTAGCGATGACCACCTCCTGGTTTAGGCCTGCGCCCCAGGAGATTGGGCCTAAGCTGGCAGACAGACATCCCTCTGGCAGCCCGGGAGCCCTTGTGGGATGTCCACTTGCCAGCGAGGAGCAGGCCTAAACTACAGTCAAACATTCTTAGTGATGCTGAGGAGGCAGAAGAGGCTCCCACCATCATCGCTTTGCTGGCAGCTGGCAGCCTGGCTTGTGGCTGAGCAGAACTCTCCCTGTGTGAGCACACTGGCCACCAGGGGGCATCTCCTGCGTTGACCATGTGCCCCCTGGTGGTCAGTGTGTGTCATAGTGACCAGTCATTCCCAGTAATTTTGCTATTACAGGCAATTTGCTTATTACACATTTATTATATAGGATAGAGGCCTAGTTATTGGGTGGAGGCTAGCTGGTTTTCCCTGAATGGTGTCCCGGATCAGGGTGGGGGTCCTGCTGGGGTGCCTGGCCAGCTTGGGTGAGAGGCTGATGGCTGTTTCAGGCTGGCTACACCTTCTTCAGCGTGGGGGTGTGGGTCCTTCTGTAGTGTTTGGCCAGTCTGGGTGATGGGCTGATGGCTGTTTGAAGACTGGCCATGGCCCCCAGCCACCCAAGCTGACAGTGGAGGCTGACATCTGAGATTTATTTATATCTATAATTGAA
>NW_006288078.1:0-454 GCF_000327345.1 Myotis davidii | reverse complement strand
AAAAAAAAAGGCTAAGGGAGCTTATCATTACCAAGCTGTCCCAGGCATAGTGCATGAAATACATCTATATTAATAAAAGGGTATTATGCAAATTTGTCACAACACCCTAACAGTCATGACTGGATATGCTAATTAGTCACAACCAGTATGCAAATTTACCGCCACTCCAACACAATAATGAGAAGGATATGCTAATTAGCCCTGATATGCGAATTAGTCATGACCAGTATGCAAATTGACTATCACTCCAACACACAAGATGGCCACCCCCATGTAATCAAAGATGGCCACCACAAGATGGCCTGCAGGGAAGGGCAATAGTGGGCTATCAGGCCAGCAGGGGAAGGCAGTTGGTGGTGATTGGGCCAGCAGGGGAGCAGTTACATGTCAATCAGGCAGGCAGGGGAGCGGTTAGGGTGTGAAAAGGCTGGCAGGCAGAAGCAGTTAGGGCAGC
>NW_006288077.1:0-1592 GCF_000327345.1 Myotis davidii | reverse complement strand
GCATACTGCAGGCAGGGCGGGACAGTGTGAGCCACCATCTGGGCCCTGGACAGTGGGGCTTAGGCAGTGGAATCGTGCTGCCTAAGCCCCGCCCCCATCCGGGACCCCTGTGTGCTGCCTAAGCCCTGCGCCATCTAAACCCCACCCCCAGCTGGGACCCCATGGCGATCAGTGAGCAGGAAAAGGCGGCCTGTAGGCAGCACCCAGCAAGGCCTGCTCCTGGGTCACTGTGGCGATCGGTGAGCAGGAAAGTGCAGACTGCAGGCAGCTCCCATGTGCACCTGCTCCTGAGTTGCCGTAGGGATCCCAGATCAGGAAAGCATGGCCTGCAGGCAGCACCCCACACTGGCCACAGTACAAGGGAGAGTACAACATGCAGTGGAGGCCAGGAGCCTGAGAGATCAACAGAGAGGGGCGCCTGCTTCAAGCCTCCACAGTGTGGCTGGGGACAGGCCCCCAGCAATGGCTGGGGGCAGGCCCCCAGCAGACACGCACACACACACACACGACGCCTGCTCCAAGCCTCTGCTGCCAGACTGTGGCTGTCAGTAGGACATCCACTGAGGGCTCCCGGACTGAGAGACAGGCTGGGCTGAGGGAACCCCACCCCCCAGTGCACAAATTTCATGCACCAGGCAAATAAAATATATATATATATAGAGGCCTCATGCATGAATTCATGCATGGGTGGGGTCCCTCAGGGTGGCCTACAATTGGGTCGAAATCCACAATCCAACACTGCCTGCCACTCCTGTCTGCAGCTCCCATTCATCCCAGCCCTGCTACGCCTGCCATGGGCTCACCAGCTGTGAGCCCTGCATCTGGCACCCGCACTGAAAGGGTTGCGGGGGCTGGTACATGATCGGCCCTCCGGGTGGGCAGTGGGACACACTTGCCAGCCCGGGATGTGGATCTGTCCCCTGACATTCATGCTGGTTTTCAGGAGCCACCTGGCGGCTGTTTCTATATAGTTTCTTCCTTGAGGAGCATCTAGGAAGGGGAAGTGGCCACGGTGCCCAAAGCTGACTTCCAGTAGGCTGGTGGCACTGTCGGGATTGTGCCGGGAGTGCCAGTCCATTGGTACCTGGCCTGTTCTCTGGAGATTGGACCTGCAGGACTACTGAGGGAGTAAGTGGCTGCCACCAGGCTGGTGGGCCACTGGGACTGGTCTCAGCTGAGTGGTGCTCCCTCTGTGGGAGTGCACTGACCACCAAGGGGCAGCTCCTGCATTGAGCATCTGCACCCTGGGGGTCAATGTGCATCATAGTGACTGATCTACCAGTCATTTGGTCATTCAATCGCTTAGGCTTATATATCTATAGCTATATCTATAGCTATAGCTATATCTATGTCTATAGATATAGCTATAGCTATAGATATAGATGTAGATATGTGAGATAGTTGACAGATTTTTTTCCTTTCTAAATTTTTCTTACTATAGTATGATTTATCAGAATGAAGATAGTTACTTTTTATTGTTTAAAGTGTTACAAATAGTAGTACATATGTATCCTTTTTTCCACATTGACCTTCCCCCAGCCTCTCTTACCCCCCTCCGTACATGCCCTCACCCCCCTCCCAGTGTCTTGCAT
>NW_006288076.1:9323-10543 GCF_000327345.1 Myotis davidii | reverse complement strand
GACATGGTGGGGCTAGGGGTTTGCAACCTGGCCCGCGCTCGGGCCCTCTAACTATGATCATCATGGTAGGGGTCCGGGTGTGATGCGTGGCCTGCATTCCGGCCCACCCGTCCTCAATTGCCATGGTGGCGGTGTTGGATTGCTGCCCAACTTGCGTCTCGGCCCTCCCGGCTATGATCCACATGGTGGGGGTCCGGGGTTGCCGCCTGGCCTGTGCACTGGCCTTCCCGCCGCCTTCCCATCTCCATGGGGTGTTCTGGGTTTTGGCCTGACTAGCCACCGGGCCCTCCAGCCCTTCGATTGCCATGGTGGGAGTCCGCGGTTGCTCCCTGGCCTGCGCCCCAGCCCTCCCGCCCATTGATTGCCATGGTGGGGGTCCTTGGTGGCTGTCTGGCCTGTGCCCAGGGCCTCCTGCCCTCCGATCACCATGGTGTACATTCAAGGTTGATGCCAGGCCTGTTCTCTGGACCTTCTGCCCTCTGATCTCGATGGAGATCGCCAAAAGCAGGCCAGTCAGAAACCCAGGCACCCAGGGTCCAGTGCTTGCTTCCTGGCCTGCAACACAGCCCTCCTGCCCTCTGATCCCAATGGCGATCGAGGGATGCAGATCATTCTGCCCTTTGATTGCCATGTTTGGGTTCCAGGGTTGATGTATGGTGTGCGCACTGGCCCTCCCAACCTCCGATGGCCATGGTGTGGTAACAGGGTTGATGCCTGGCCTGTGCTAGCCGTCCCGCCCTAGATTGTCATGTTTGGGGTCCAGTTTGCTGCCTGGCTTGCGCTCAGGCCTTCCTGCCCTCCCATTACCATGGCGGGGGAAAGGGCATCATTTGAATAAGGTATTCTGACCTTTTCCACTTCTTCATCATTCTTTTGAGAAACTGACTTCTAATCCCCTTTAGGACTTACAGTTTCTTCATCCACCCTATTTTTTGGAGTCTTATTCCTTATCTTCACTAGTCTACAATATCTTCTTAGTGAGTTTGGCTATCTTGACACAACAGACATCACTCAAACAGTCCTGGCCTCTATTTATACTCTCTAGGTCAATGAGGAGCCACTCACTTCAGCCCTGGTTGCCCAAAATCCGTGGTTGCCATGGTGTGGCTTGACATCACAAAGCCTCACTTGACCATCCATGAGGGGCGGCAGTGGGAGATGATTCAGAAGTCTTAGACGCTCTGGTTATAGAATAGAGACCTTCCTCTTACCTCCTAAAC
>NW_006288076.1:4879-8794 GCF_000327345.1 Myotis davidii | reverse complement strand
CGGGCCTGCGCTCTGGCTCTCCTGCCTATGATCGCATAGGTGGGGTTGCAGGGTGGCTGCCTGGCCTGCATCTGGTCCTCACGCCCTTTGATTGCCATGGTGGAGGGTCGAGGTTGATGCCAGGCCTGCTCTCTGGCCCTCCCGCCCTCTGATCGGCATGGCGATCACCAAAAGCAGGCCAGCCAGCAACCCAGGAACCCAGGGGTCCGTGGTTGCTTCCTGGCCTGCAATACAGCACTCCCGCCATTCAATCCCCATGGCGATCGAGGGACACAAGCCATCGCGCTCTTCGATTGCCATGTTAGGGTTCCAGGGTTGAGGCCTTGCCTGCGCTTTGACAACCTGCCCTCTCATCGACATAGCAGGAGTTAGGGGCTGCTACCTGGCAAGCGCCCCAGCCCTCCCACCCTTCAATTGCCATGGTGTTGGTCCAGGGTTGATGCATGGCCTGCGCTCCGTCCCTCCCGCCCTCGATCGCCATGGTGGAAGGGCGCGGTTGCTGCCTGGCCTGCAACACCCCCCTCCGATCGCCATGGCCATCAAGGGGGGCAGGCCCTCCCGCCTTTCAGTTTCCAAGGTGGGGGACTGGTGTTGATGCCTAGCCTGCGTTCTGGCCCTCCCGCCCTCGATCGCCATGGTGGAAGGGCGCGGTTGCTGCCTGGCCTGCAACACCCCCCTCCGATCGCCATGGCCATCAAGGGGGGCAGGCCCTCCCGCCTTTCAGTTTCCAAGGTGGGGGACTGGTGTTGATGCCTAGCCTGCGTTCTGGCCCTCCCGCCCTCGATCGCCATGGTGGAAGGGCGCGGTTGCTGCCTGGCCTGCAACACCCCCCTCCGATCGCCATGGCCATCAAGGGGGGCAGGCCCTCCCGCCTTTCAGTTTCCAAGGTGGGGGACTGGTGTTGATGCCTAGCCTGCGTTCTGGCCCTCCCGCCCTCGATCGCCATGGTGGAAGGGCGCGGTTGCTGCCTGGCCTGCAACACCCCCCTCCGATCGCCATGGCCATCAAGGGGGGCAGGCCCTCCCGCCTTTCAGTTTCCAAGGTGGGGGACTGGTGTTGATGCCTAGCCTGCGTTCTGGCCCTCCCGCCCTCGATCGCCATGGTGGAAGGGCGCGGTTGCTGCCTGGCCTGCAACACCCCCCTCCGATCGCCATGGCCATCAAGGGGGGCAGGCCCTCCCGCCTTTCAGTTTCCAAGGTGGGGGACTGGTGTTGATGCCTAGCCTGCGTTCTGGCCCTCCCGCCCTCGATCGCCATGGTGGAAGGGCGCGGTTGCTGCCTGGCCTGCAACACCCCCCTCCGATCGCCATGGCCATCAAGGGGGGCAGGCCCTCCCGCCTTTCAGTTTCCAAGGTGGGGGACTGGTGTTGATGCCTAGCCTGCGTTCTGGCCCTCCCGCCCTCGATCGCCATGGTGGAAGGGCGCGGTTGCTGCCTGGCCTGCAACACCCCCCTCCGATCGCCATGGCCATCAAGGGGGGCAGGCCCTCCCGCCTTTCAGTTTCCAAGGTGGGGGACTGGTGTTGATGCCTAGCCTGCGTTCTGGCCCTCCCGCCCTCGATCGCCATGGTGGAAGGGCGCGGTTGCTGCCTGGCCTGCAACACCCCCCTCCGATCGCCATGGCCATCAAGGGGGGCAGGCCCTCCCGCCTTTCAGTTTCCAAGGTGGGGGACTGGTGTTGATGCCTAGCCTGCGTTCTGGCCCTCCCGCCCTCGATCGCCATGGTGGAAGGGCGCGGTTGCTGCCTGGCCTGCAACACCCCCCTCCGATCGCCATGGCCATCAAGGGGGGCAGGCCCTCCCGCCTTTCAGTTTCCAAGGTGGGGGACTGGTGTTGATGCCTAGCCTGCGTTCTGGCCCTCCCGCCCTCGATCGCCATGGTGGAAGGGCGCGGTTGCTGCCTGGCCTGCAACACCCCCCTCCGATCGCCATGGCCATCAAGGGGGGCAGGCCCTCCCGCCTTTCAGTTTCCAAGGTGGGGGACTGGTGTTGATGCCTAGCCTGCGTTCTGGCCCTCCCGCCCTCGATCGCCATGGTGGAAGGGCGCGGTTGCTGCCTGGCCTGCAACACCCCCCTCCGATCGCCATGGCCATCAAGGGGGGCAGGCCCTCCCGCCTTTCAGTTTCCAAGGTGGGGGACTGGTGTTGATGCCTAGCCTGCGTTCTGGCCCTCCCGCCCTCGATCGCCATGGTGGAAGGGCGCGGTTGCTGCCTGGCCTGCAACACCCCCCTCCGATCGCCATGGCCATCAAGGGGGGCAGGCCCTCCCGCCTTTCAGTTTCCAAGGTGGGGGACTGGTGTTGATGCCTAGCCTGCGTTCTGGCCCTCCCGCCCTCGATCGCCATGGTGGAAGGGCGCGGTTGCTGCCTGGCCTGCAACACCCCCCTCCGATCGCCATGGCCATCAAGGGGGGCAGGCCCTCCCGCCTTTCAGTTTCCAAGGTGGGGGACTGGTGTTGATGCCTAGCCTGCGTTCTGGCCCTCCCGCCCTCGATCGCCATGGTGGAAGGGCGCGGTTGCTGCCTGGCCTGCAACACCCCCCTCCGATCGCCATGGCCATCAAGGGGGGCAGGCCCTCCCGCCTTTCAGTTTCCAAGGTGGGGGACTGGTGTTGATGCCTAGCCTGCGTTCTGGCCCTCCCGCCCTCGATCGCCATGGTGGAAGGGCGCGGTTGCTGCCTGGCCTGCAACACCCCCCTCCGATCGCCATGGCCATCAAGGGGGGCAGGCCCTCCCGCCTTTCAGTTTCCAAGGTGGGGGACTGGTGTTGATGCCTAGCCTGCGTTCTGGCCCTCCCGCCCTCGATCGCCATGGTGGAAGGGCGCGGTTGCTGCCTGGCCTGCAACACCCCCCTCCGATCGCCATGGCCATCAAGGGGGGCAGGCCCTCCCGCCTTTCAGTTTCCAAGGTGGGGGACTGGTGTTGATGCCTAGCCTGCGTTCTGGCCCTCCCGCCCTCGATCGCCATGGTGGAAGGGCGCGGTTGCTGCCTGGCCTGCAACACCCCCCTCCGATCGCCATGGCCATCAAGGGGGGCAGGCCCTCCCGCCTTTCAGTTTCCAAGGTGGGGGACTGGTGTTGATGCCTAGCCTGCGTTCTGGCCCTCCCGCCCTCGATCGCCATGGTGGAAGGGCGCGGTTGCTGCCTGGCCTGCAACACCCCCCTCCGATCGCCATGGCCATCAAGGGGGGCAGGCCCTCCCGCCTTTCAGTTTCCAAGGTGGGGGACTGGTGTTGATGCCTAGCCTGCGTTCTGGCCCTCCCGCCCTCGATCGCCATGGTGGAAGGGCGCGGTTGCTGCCTGGCCTGCAACACCCCCCTCCGATCGCCATGGCCATCAAGGGGGGCAGGCCCTCCCGCCTTTCAGTTTCCAAGGTGGGGGACTGGTGTTGATGCCTAGCCTGCGTTCTGGCCCTCCCGCCCTCGATCGCCATGGTGGAAGGGCGCGGTTGCTGCCTGGCCTGCAACACCCCACTCCGATCGCCATGGCCATCAAGGGGGGCAGGCCCTCCCGCCTTTCAGTTTCCAAGGTGGGGGACTGGTGTTGATGCCTAGCCTGCGTTCTGGCCCTCCCGCCCTCGATCGCCATGGTGGAAGGGCGCGGTTGCTGCCTGGCCTGTTACACCGCCCTCTGATCGCCATGGCGATCAAGGGTGGCAGGCCCTCCAACCCTTCGGTTTCCATGGTCGGGGTCAGGGGTTGATGCCTGGCCTGCGGTCAGGCCCTCCCCCACTCGATCGCCATGGTGGAGGTCCGGTGTTTCTGCCTGGCCTGCTACCTGGCCATCCTGCCCTTCGATTGCTATGGTGGGGTTGATTCATGGCATGCGCTCTTGCCCTCCCGCCCTCCAATGTCCATGGAGGGTGTCCGGGGTTGCTGCCTGTCCTCCGCCCCGGCCCTCCCGCCCTCTGATTGCCATGGGG
>NW_006288076.1:1950-3485 GCF_000327345.1 Myotis davidii | reverse complement strand
AGGTTCCGGGGTTGCTTTCTGGCCTGAGATCTGGCCCTCCCATCTACGATATCCATGGTGGGGTTCCGGGGTTGTTGCCTGGCCTTCAACACCACCCTCCCACCCTCCTATATCCATGGCGATTGAGGGTTGCAGGCCATTCCGCCCTTTGAATGCCTTGTTGGGAGTCCAGGGCTGCTGCCTGGCCTGTGCCCTGGGCTTCTGTCCTTCGATCGTCATGGTGGGGTCCGCGGTTGCTTCCTGGCCTGCGCCCCGGCCCTCCTGCCCTCAATTGCCATGGTGAGGATCCGGGGTGGATTCATGGCCTGCGCCCTGGCCCTCCTGCCCTTCGATTGCCATGGCTGGGGTTCGGGATTGCGGTCTGTGTTGCACACTGGCCCTCCCACACTCCGATCCCCTTTGTATCACCGGAAGCCGGCCAGCCAGCAACCCCGGCACCAGGGGGTTCTGGGTTGCAGCCTGGCCTACAACCCCGCACTCCCGTTCTGCGATTGCCATGGTGATCAAGGAACAGAGGCAATCCTGCCCTTTGATTGCCATGTTGGGTGTCCCAGGGTTGATGCCTGGGCTGCTCTCTGGCCCTGCCGCCCTTCAATTGACAAGGTCGGCTTCCGGGGTTGATGTCTGGGCTGTGCTCCGGCCATCCCTCCCTTCGAATGCCGTGGTGAGTGTCTGTGGTCATTGCCTCGCCTGTGCCCTTGGCCTCCTACCCTCTGAGGGCCATTGTTGGGGTCGCGGTTGCTGCCTGACCTGTGCCTCGGCCCTCCTGACTTTCAATTGCCAAGTTGCAGGTTCCCTGTTTACAAATGGCCTGTGCTCTGGCCCTCTCGCCCTCCAAAGTCCATGGAGGGGGTCTGGGGTTGCTGCCTGGCTTGCGCTCTGGCCCTCCTGCCTTCCCATCGCCATGGCGGAGATCCAGGGTTGCTGCCTGGTCTGCAACCAGCCCAGCGGGGTTGCTGCCTGGTCTGCGCTCTGGATCTCCCCCGCTCTGATCACCATTGCATCGTTGGAAGCAGGCCAGCCAGCAACCCTGGCATCCAGAGTTCCATGGTTATTGCCTGTCTTGCAACACCAAACTCCTGCCCTCCGATGGCCATGGTGGGGGTCCGCAGTTGATGCATGGCCTGCGCTCTGGCCCTCCCACCCTTTGATTGCCAAGGTGGGGGTCCGCGGTTGCTGCTTGGCCTGCGCTCCGGCCCTCCCCTGTTTCAATTGCCATGGTGGTGGTCCTGAAATTGATGCATGGCCTGCGCGGCGGCCCTCCCTCCCTCCCATCACCAAGGCGCAGAAAGGGGCAGCATTTGAATAAGGTATTCTGACCTTATCCACTTCTTCATCATCCAGTTAAGAAACTGACTTCTAATTCCCTTTAGGACTTACAGTTTCTTCATCCATCCTTGTGTTTGAAGTCTTATTCCTTATCTTCACTAGTCTATATCTTCTTAGTAGTAAGTTGGGCTATCTTGAGGCAACAGACACTACTCAAAGGGTCCTGGGCTCTGTATATACTCTCTAGATCAATAAGAAGCCGCTCA
>NW_006288076.1:0-1127 GCF_000327345.1 Myotis davidii | reverse complement strand
GTGGTGTGTCTGTGGTTGCTGCCTGGCCTGTGCTCTGGCCCTCCAGAACTCTGAACGCCATGGTAGTCGCCAGCAGCAGTCCAGCCAGCACCCCCGGCATCCAGGGTTCTGCAGTTGATGCCTGGCCGGCAACACAGTCCACCCACCCTCCGATCACCATGGCAATCGAGGGACGCAGGCCAACCCACACTCTCATTGCCATGGTGGGAGTCTGTGGTTGATGCCTGGCCGCATCCCGGCCTTCCCGCCCTTCGATTGCCATGGCAGGGGTCCGGGATTTCGGCCTGGGTTGCGCTCCTGCCCTACCCGCCTTCGATGGCAATGGTGGGGGTCCGCGGTTGATGACTGGCCTTCCCCTGGTCCTCCCGCCCTTCAATTGCCATGTTGGGGATCCAGGGTTAATTCCTGGGCTGCACTCCCGCCAGCCCGCCTTCCCATCGCCATGACTGGGGTCCGTGGTTGCTGCCTGGCCTGTGCTCTGGACCTCCAGAACTCTGATTGCCATAGCGATCGCTGGAAGCAGTCGAGCCAGCATCCCCGGCACCCAGGGTTCTGCGGTTGATGCCTGGCCTGCAACACTGCCTACCCGCCCTCCAATCACCATGGGGATGGAGGGACGCAAGCCATCCCTCCCATCTATTGCCATGGTGGGGGTCTGCAGATGCTGCCTGTCCTGAGCCCCGGTCTTCCCGCCCTTAGATTGCCATGGTGGGCGTCCAGGGTTGATTCATGGCTTGCGCTCCTGCCATCCCGCCTTTCCATCGCCATGGTGGCGGTCCGGGGTTGTAGACTTACTTGTGTTCTGGCCCTCCCGCCCTTTGATTGCCATGGTTGCGGTCCAAGGTTGATGCATGGCCTGCGCACCTGCCCTTCTACCATCTATCGCCATGGTGGGGGTCCGTGGTTGCTTCCTGCCCTGTGCACCAGCCGTCCTGCACTCCGATCGACCTTGTGATCGCTAGAACCAGGGCAGCCAGCAACCCCGGCACAAAGGGATTACAGGGTTGCAGCCTGGCCTGCAAAACCACACTCCCACCCTGCAATCACCATGGAGATCCAGGGACGCCCGCAGTCCTCCCTTTGATTGCCATGTAAGGGGTCCAGGGTTGATACCTGGCCTTTGCTCC
>NW_006288075.1:0-324 GCF_000327345.1 Myotis davidii | reverse complement strand
GTTCAGTGGGGGCACCACCCTCGCGGGAGGGAGGGGGAAAAGGGTTTTTGGGAACCCACCCAGCTCCCCGGGGAGCCATTCCTGCCCTTGAGTCTAGAGAGGGGACCCGATGAGAGGTGATGGAGGTGAAGGCTCCCCCATTTCCACCCACGGGGGACCCGGAGATACGCACACCCGCTGGGGGCCCCAGGACCAGGTCACCCCACGTCCCTCTCAGAGGCAGGGAAAGGGCCGGCTCCGCACCAGGCCCGCCTGGGCTGTGGTTCTGGAAATGGCTGTGCCCAGGAGCCCGGCTGTGCTCCCAGAGGTCTGTGCGGGCCTGGC
>NW_006288074.1:0-258 GCF_000327345.1 Myotis davidii | reverse complement strand
CTGTTTTCCATAATGGCTGCACCAGTCTCCATTTCCATCAGCAGTATAGTAGGGTTTCCATTTCTCTACATCCTTGTCAGCACTTGACTTTTGTGGATTTGTTGATGATAGCCATTCTGACAGGTGTGAGGTGACATCTCATTGTCGTTTTGATTTGCAACTCTTGGATGATTAGTGACTTTAATCATTTTTTCATTAGTCTCTTGGCCACCTATATGTGTCTATTTTGGAGAAGTGTTTTTTTAGGTCCTTTGCCCA
>NW_006288073.1:0-588 GCF_000327345.1 Myotis davidii | reverse complement strand
TTAACTGCTCCCCTGACAGCCCAATTGCCCCCAGCTGCCCTCCCCTGACAGCCCAGTTGCCCCCAACTGCCCTCCATTGCTGGTCTGATTTCCCCCAACTGCCCTCCCTTGCTGGTGTGATTGCCTAGCTGCCCTCTCCTGCTGGCCCATTCACCCCCAACTGCCCTCCCCTGCAGGCCTGGTCACCCCCACCGCCCTCCCCTGCTGGCCCGTTCACCCCCAACTTCCCTCCCCTGCTAACCCAGTCACTCCTAACTTCCCTGCCTGCTGGCCTGGTCACCACCAACTGCCCTTCCCTACAGGCCTGGTCCCCCCCAACTACCCTCCCCTGCCAGCCTGGTAGCCCCTAACTGCCCTCCCCTGCAGGCCTAGTCATCCCCAACTGCTCTCCCCTGCTGGAGTGATTGCCCACAACTGCTCTCCCCTGCTGGCCATCTTGAGAACACATGGGGGTGGCCATCTTGTGTGAGGGTGTGATGGTCAATTTGCATATTACCTCTTTATTATATGGGATTGTCCACCTGTAACACATAAAATTTTTATTAACTGTCACTACAATAAATTTATTTATTTATTTATTTATTTATT
>NW_006288072.1:0-357 GCF_000327345.1 Myotis davidii | reverse complement strand
GGAAATTAATTAGAAGGTGGCCAGTGGGGCGGGCCTGGGCGAGATGGGCCAGACACATTCTGGAGCCAACCTCCCACGGTCCCTCCCTGGCCAGCTGCACCTGGGTTGGTGCCAGGGCTCAAAGGGCATCTGGAGAGTGAGCGGGGTCCCTCCGACAGGTGGGGTCCCTCAGCCTGGTCTGTGGAGTTTGGGCCAAAATTGGCACTGTAGGGTCCCAGAGTGCGAGAGGGCCCTCTGCAAAGTTGCTGTTGCTCAGCAGCTCCTGCCTTGAGCATCTGCCCCCTAGTGGTCATTGCACGTCATAGCTGGTCACTTAGGCTTTTATATATATATAGACATTTCCTATTTTCTAATATG
>NW_006288071.1:0-859 GCF_000327345.1 Myotis davidii | reverse complement strand
TGACTAATCATTTTAGAAAGGATTAACACAAATTCTTTTAAACTCCTAAAAAACAGAATGACAAGGAACACTAAGTAATTTTATGAGGCCACAATTACTCTAAAAACAAAACCAAAAAAGACATCAAAAGAAAACAAGGCCCAGTAACACAAGCCCAGCCTTCTGAACAGTAGCTTCTCAGCGCAGAGGTGTTTCTGTCCAGGGAGAGGGGTTGATCCCGAGGCCGGCTCAAATTTGCAATGGCCTTTGCAAATTTGCAGAAAGTGCTCATTTGTGACAGCCTGGGGACCCTTGCTGCCAGAAGATCCTGCAAGATGGAGGACTGCAGGTGGTGGAGAAGCAGAACCTGAGCAAAGAGGAGATGATAGCCGAGCTGCAGGACTGCGAAGGCCTTATTGTGTGCTTGGCCAAGGTGACCGTGGATGTCATCAACGCAGCAGAGAAGCTCCAGGTGGTGGGCAGGGCTGGCACCAGTGTGGACAATGTGGATCTGGAGGCCGCCACGAGGAAGGCCATCCTGGTCATGAACACTCCCAATGGGAACAGTCTCAGTGCTGCGGGGCTCACCTGTGGGATGATCATGCGTCTGGCCAGGCAGATTCCCCAGGCGATGGCTTCGATGAAGGCTGGCAAATGGGACCAAAAGAAGTTCATGGGCACCGAGTTGAATGGAAAGACCCTGAGAATTCTTGGCCTGGGGAGGATCGGGAGAGAGGTGGCCATCTGGATGCAGTCCTTTGAGATGAAAACTGTAAGGTATGACCCCATCATCTCACCAGAGGTCTTGGCCTCCTTTGGCGTTCAGCAGCTGCCCCTGGAGGAGATTTGGCCCCTCTGTGACTTCATCATCGTGCACACC
>NW_006288070.1:0-499 GCF_000327345.1 Myotis davidii | reverse complement strand
ATATATATATATATCTGTCTGACACCAGTCTGAACCAATAGTTAAGATAGTTAAGATATGAAGGAAACCAAGATTCTTTCACCCTAAGCTGCCTTTTGGGATATTGATTTTCGCTGAAGCTTCTTTTTGGGATAGTGATTTTCAGCTGTTTATTAAGTAGCCAAAGTGTCAGAGAGCACCTTTGGGCACCCCAGCACCATCCTGGCCATAAAGAGAGAGAGGGAGAGACCTTCTTAAGGAGGTTGTTGCCTTTGCTTGATTGGAGTGCAACATGGTAAACAAGAGGACTTCAGCAGATATCTATTAGCTAGATATCCCTCCTCACCTGTCACCATCAATCAGGAGTGTGGGAGAGGTTCACAGACATTGTTGGTCCCAGGAGGCAGTGTTATACATTCTAGTGGCTGCTGTGTCCAGTGCTGGAATTGGCGACAGTTCAGCTCACCCAGCACACCTCTTGAGCCCTCAGCTGGACAGGGCAGAGGCTGGGTAGGACAGG
>NW_006288069.1:0-235 GCF_000327345.1 Myotis davidii | reverse complement strand
TGCAGATGACATGATATTATACTCAAAAAACCCCAAAGACTGCATCAAAAAACTATTAAACTTAATAAAAGAATTCGGCAATGTAGCAGGATACAAAATTAACGCCAAGAAATCTATGGCATTTCTATACACCAATAGTGAACTTGCAGAAAGAGAGACTAAAAAGCAATCCCTGCCGAAACCAGTTTGGCTCAGTGATTAAAGCGTCGGCCTGCGGACTAAAAGGTCCCAGGTT
>NW_006288068.1:0-535 GCF_000327345.1 Myotis davidii | reverse complement strand
CCAACACTCTAACCACTGAGCAACAACAGCCAGGGGAAGTTTTTAAAAAAATTGTACATATATAAATATTATATATAAATATATATATTTTAAAAGTATTATTTATTATTTTTATTGATTATTTTGTTTTTAACTTTTCTTCTTATACACTCATTCTCTTTCTACATCCTCTATATTGAATTGTGGCCATTCCCCCATTCATTCAATTCCTTTACTTTACCTTCTGAAAAAAAACTCTGCCCTCCTTTTTTTCTGGATGTTTTTTGTTTGCATTTTTTGGTTTAGTTGTTGGTTTTGTGGAGTTTTCCCCCATATACATATATTTTATTCATTTTTTTCTTCTTTTTCTTTCTCTCTTACCTTTTTTCCTTTTATCAATATCTTTTTTACACTCTTTTCTCTCCCCTAATTCTCTTTTCTCTGGTGGTCACCTTTACTTGGGGTTATCAGTGTTGTGAATACACTCATGTTTTGTTCCCTCTGCATCGTGTCTTGTCAAGTAGTATTTTGTGCCTTTTGGTCAATGTGGTAGAGA
>NW_006288067.1:0-246 GCF_000327345.1 Myotis davidii | reverse complement strand
TCCATGCCTCCAGGAGTAACCGCCACCACAGCCGGGTCTTTAAACTGGTTCAATCCGCCCTAGAGTCCAGCCACGCCCCCAGGGCCTAGCCACGCCCCCTCAGAGAGGAGCCAATGGTAGGACTTTTTTTGTGGCCAACTATGCTGAGAACCATTTATTTAGATGCTGTCCTTTCATCCCTTTCTTTTTTTTTTTATTGTTTTATTCCTTAAGGTATTACAAAGAGTATTACATATGTGTCCCTTT
>NW_006288066.1:0-243 GCF_000327345.1 Myotis davidii | reverse complement strand
AGGCTGAAACGGCCCCTGTGAGGTTGAAACGGCTCCGGTGAGGTTGAGACAACCCTGGTGAGATTGAGATGGCCCCTGTGAGGTTGGGACGGCCCCTGTGGGGCTGGGACAGCCCCTGTGAGGTTGAAACAGCCCCTGTGAGGCTGGGACGGCCCCTGTGAGGCTGAGATGGCTTCTGTGAGCTGAGACAGCCCCTGCGAGGCTGTGACGACCCCTGGGAAGCTGAGAAAAATACCACATGAT
>NW_006288065.1:3984-6252 GCF_000327345.1 Myotis davidii | reverse complement strand
ACAGGAACAAGACAGGGATGTCTGTTTTCATCACTTACTCAACATAGTACTCAAAGTCCTAGCCCAAACAATCAGACAAAAAGGGGAAACAAAAGGCATTGAAATTGGAAAGGAGGAATAAAACTCTCATTATTCGCAGGTGACATGACATTGTACATTGAAAATACTAAGGACTGCGCCAAAAAACAACTAGGTTTAATAAATAAATTTGGCAATGTAGTAGGATACAAAATCAACACCCAAAAATCAATGGCTTTTTTATACATTGATAATGAATTCTCAGGAAGAGAAACTAAACAAACAATCCCATTTACTATTGCAAAAAGGAATTTTAGATACTTAGAAATAAAGTTAACTAAGGAGGTAAAAGACATGTACTCAGAAAACTACAGGACATTTAAAAAGAGAGATAGAAGAAGATACAAACAAATGGAAGAATATTCCGTGTTCATGGATTGGTCGAATCAACATCATTAGAATGTCCAACTATCCAAAGGAATCTATAGATTCAATGCACTCCCCATTAAAATACCAATGGCATACTTCACAGATCTAGAGCAAATACTACAGAAATTTATATGGAACCAAAAAAGACCTTGAACAGCTGCAGCAATCTTGACAAAGAAGAACAAAATTGGAGGAATCACAATACCAGATTTCATGTCATACTACAAAGCCCCCATAATCAAAACAGCCTGTACTGGCACAAGAAAAGGCATACAGACGAATGGTACAGAACAGAGACCCCCAAAATGGACCCAAACCATTATGCTCAATTAATATTTGACAAGGAGGCAAGAGCATACAATGGAGTCAAGACAGTCTCTTCAATAAATGGTGTTGGAAAAATTGGACAGATACATGCAATAAAATGAAACTAGACCACCAGCTTACACCATACACAAGAATAAACTCAAAATGGATAAAAGACTTACATGTAAGTTGGTACACCATAAAAATCCTAGAAGAAACTATAGGCAGCAAAATCTCAAAGATCTCTTACAACAATACGTCTACAGATACATCTGCTAGAGCAAAGGAAACTAAGAAGAAAATAAGCAAATGGGACCACATCAAAATAAAAAACTTCTGCACAGCGAAAGAGACCATCAATAAAACGAAAAGGAAGCCCACTGTATGGAAGAACATATTTGGCAATGATACAACTGATAAACGGTTAATATTCAAATATATAAGGAACTCATACAACTTAACAGAAGGAAAAACAAACAATCAAATTAAAAAGTGGGGGAATGACCTAAATAGACACTTTTCCAAAGTGGCCATACAGATAACCAAGAAACATATAAAAATATTCAAAGTCACTGATCATCAGAGAGATGCAAATTAAATGACTATGAGGTATCACCTCACACCTGTCTGAATGGCTGCCATCAACAAATCAACCAAAGACAGGTGCTAGCGAAGATGTGGAGAAAAGGGAACCCTAGTACAGTGCTGGTGGGAATGCAGACTGGTGCAGCCATTATGGAAAAAAATATGGAAATAAAAATATTCAAAGTCACTGATCATCAGAGAGATGCAAATTAAATGACTATGAGGTATCACCTCACACCTGTCTGAATGGCTGCCATCAACAAATCAACCAAAGACAGGTGCTAGCGAAGATGTGGAGAAAAGGGAACCCTAGTACAGTGCTGGTGGGAATGCAGACTGGTGCAGCCATTATGGAAAACAATATGGAATTTCCTCAAAAAATTAAATTTAGAACTGCCATTTGACTCAGTGATCCCACTTCTAGGAATATATCCCAAGAATCTTAGAAACACCAATCAGAAAGAATGTATGCACCCCCATGTTCATAGCAGCACAATTTACAATCTGATGGCAGTAGATGAATAGATAAGAAAGCTGTGGTACATTTATATTACGGGACACTATGCATCTGTTAAAAAGAAGGATCTCTAACCTTTTGCAATAGCATGAAATAAACCAGTCAGAGAAAGACAAGTACCATATGGTCTCACTTATACGTGGAATCTAATGAACAAAATAAAGTGACAAACAAACTAGAAACAGAAGCAGGGATACAGAGGACAGACTGACAGCTGCCAGGGAGTAAGGGGGTGGAGCAGACAGGATGAGAGAAGGTAAAGGGAAGAGCCAAAACCCTCTATGCATAGTGCATAGGCACAGATAAGAATGCAGTGAGGGCCAGAGGAGGGGAAGGTGGGCCTGGGGGGAGGGGAACAATGAGGGGGAGCAATGGGGGATATCTGTAACAATGTCAACACTAAAAATAAAATG
>NW_006288065.1:2141-3550 GCF_000327345.1 Myotis davidii | reverse complement strand
GCACAGAGAAACAGAACAAACCTGGCTTCTGCTGTGATTGCGACACCCTTCTTTAGAAGAGGAGGGAGTGCAAACAGACCTGCTTATTCTCCAGAATTGGGATTGAACTTCTGAAACTGGGGTGGGGTGCCTGCTAGGGTTCTCCAGCCCCCAATACTGCCCTTATTCTCTCCCCTGTGTTTACAAACTCCCACCCCACTACCCAACATTATTAGAGCCTTGAACTTTCAGACTTTGTGGTTGGACAGCTTTGAGGAGTTCCTGGCCTGGCCTCTGTCTCCCTGCAAGACCTGGGTCCTCCTTTCTCAGCGCTTCAGTGAATCTGAAGGATGAGAGGAGACGATGACAGTCTCTGCTATTGAGACAATTAAAGGAACTGAGAGGTCCCTGAACCAGAGGGAGGGGGGAGTGTGCAGCGAGGCACCCATTGGGAGGACAGAGGTGACAGGAGGAAGGCTTCTTGATTTTGGGGTGAGCTTTAGGAGGCAGATGCAGGGCAAGAGAATCCAGAAGGAATGGGGGAGAAAAGGTGGCTTTTGTTGGGTTTCAACATGGCCCAGCATTTGGCCACCGAGAGTAGTGGAGTTGGGTTGCCTGGATGACCTAAATGGACATCTGTGGACGAACTTTTGCTAGCAAAGTACCTGTTATTTACCTGAAACGTAAACTTAGGTGGGTGCCCTATATTTTGTCTGACAACACTTGCTGGGATGCCAGGAGAGAAGAGGAAAAAAGAGGGGAGGTCTAGGAACCTCCTCCAACCTACCCCTGCCTGGGTGCAGTGATCTCCCTGCTGCAGCCCACCCTTTCCTCACAGGCACTGCCAGGCCTGGAAATAGCAAGAAGCCCCCCTCACTCCTGGCCCCCCATTTCCAAGAAGGGTCCTTGCTACACTGCTTTCTGAGAGTTAGTCCCCTCCTCAACCCACACCTAGGCCTCCACCAGCACCGTGCAGCCTGGTCTTCCCACACACCCCACACACCCCATTCATTACTCATTAACTCATAGGTAACTTTGACCTGATTGAATTAACCCATCTGCCCTATGGCTCCTTCCCCCCATGCTTTCATGCACACTCAGCAGAGGCCTGGGCACCAGGGAGCAGCACTCTGGGAGGACATGGTGGGCAGATTTTGGTTCTAGTTTTAACTTCTCCCAGCCTGCTCCTGATCTGTACACTGGACATTCAGTCATGTACCTCCTTCCAGGGCATCAGGCAAGCAGAATGCTCAGCATGGCACCCTGCACATAGCGATCGCTGGATGTGCTTGAAACACATATTTAATTTTGGTAATACCTCCTCCTCCTCCTTCTTGCCTGATGTCTTTGATAGTCCCACAGGGTTCCCAGCAAGAGTCCTCCCTTTCTCCTACTCCTTTGCCCTCTGTGTCCAGCCCTCACTGACCCCT
>NW_006288065.1:0-1231 GCF_000327345.1 Myotis davidii | reverse complement strand
ACATCTCCTACTGGGGATGTGCCCGCAACCCAGGTACATGCCCTTGACCGGAATCGAACCTGGGACCTTTCAGTCCGCAGGCTGACGCTCTATCCACTGAGCCAAACCGGTTTCGGCGGTAATTTCCTTTCAATTTCTTGCTATGCAACCAACTCACCTCCCATCCCAAAATTCTGTTTCTTTGTTACTAATATTGGGGCCTCATCCCATAACAAAGAAACAGAATTTCTGGAGGATGAGGCCCAGAAATCAGGATTTTCAAAAGATTCCCAGGTGACTAATGTGCAGCCAAGGTTGAGAACCTCTGAGCTAGAGGGAAAGCGGTGATTGGCCTGAGAGTCCCCTGAGGCCGACAGGGGGCCAGGTAGGGAGGGTGGGTGGCTGTGGTGTGTGTCTGCTGCTTCTCGGGATGCTAGGAGGAGACCTGCTTGTGGGATTTAGGGCTGGGTGAGGGCTCAGATGCTGGCCGTGGGGACTCCCCCTGGGCTCTTTCCATCCCACCCATGGGGCTGGGTCCCAACCTTCAGGCTGGTTTTTTCTTCGGATTTTTGCTTTTCAATGTCCAACACATACTTGGATACTCCTGGTTTATAGCTGCTACAACTGCCCTCTCCCTAGTTTATACCTTTGGCCCTTGATACCCCATTTCAATGTATAAATTGTGTCCTCCCTACCCAGTGGAAACTCCACCTGCAATCCTCTGATATTTTATGACTTTGACCCTTCTCTGAGCTTGCCCTTGACTCCTGTGGCCCTATACCTGTATGAGACCTTGATTTCTGCATGCACCTCCCTCCATGTTGTGGACTGTGAACCCAGAAAGCTGGGGGTGGGGTGCAGACACTTGGGCTTCCCTGTGCCCTCAGACCTCATGCTAGGTTCTGGGCATGGGATGCAGGGGCTGTGGGAGACATTGGGGGAAGGAGGGGTCTGGCCTTCTGGCTCACAGTCTAATGCCCCCTCACCCCCCACATCCGAGATTTTTCTGTTGTTCTTTGCCTGCATTTCCTGTGTGTGATTGTGCATCTTGAGTTGTGGTTTTCTTACCATTTTTTTTCCCATTTCATTTTTTCTTTCATTGCATCCCTCCATTGGTCCATATTGTACTCTTTGCCTATATTCTACACGCCCTGTAGCCTTTGGGTAAGTGAAGCCTCCAAGGGAGGAGGAAGGCACCCCCAGCTTGCCCAGCGGCCCAGAGGCGGGACCCTGGGCTCGCTTCCTGCTGCAG
>NW_006288064.1:0-219 GCF_000327345.1 Myotis davidii | reverse complement strand
TTATTTCTTCAAACAGGTTTTCTATTCCATGCTTCTCCTCCTCTCCTTTTGGTACCCCTATCAAGCGAATGTTGTTTCATTTTGCGTTGTCCCAAAGCTCCCTTAGGCTCTCCTCTTGCTTTTTAAGTTTTTTTTTTCAAGTTGTTCCTCTGTTTGTGTGTTTTTTCGTACCTTGTCTTCTAATTGGCTGATGCAGTCCTCAGCTTCTTCTAGTCTGCT
>NW_006288063.1:0-425 GCF_000327345.1 Myotis davidii | reverse complement strand
GGTATGGGGCAAATGTAACATGAAGAGAATCATTAGTGAAACAGAGTTAAACCTCATTTCTCTAGTATCTCCAATATCCAATAAGGCTATTCTAGACCAAGGTGTTAAAGGAAAAATTGTACCAGTGTGGCATAAGACTTCCCATCTTGAGCTGACCATCCTTTCAATAGTTTAACAATATTCAAGAGTCTACCATGTAAAAAAGAAATCAAATTCATTATTATACTCTGCCAAAACTAACACTACACCCTGTTCCTGCGCCTAGGCCCTCCTGCCCTTTGATTGCCATGGTCGGGGTCGGGGGTTGATGCCTGGCCTGCACTCTGGCCCTCCCACCCTCGATTGCCATGGCGGGTGTCCAGGGTTACTGCCTGGCCTACACCCAGGAACTACTGCCCTTCAATTGCCATGGTGGGGATCCGCAG
>NW_006288062.1:0-469 GCF_000327345.1 Myotis davidii | reverse complement strand
TTCTATAATTGAAACTTTGTTTCTTTCAGTGGAGCTCAGAGCCGGCCACGGCAGGAGGGAAGCTTGGCTTCCTCCATCATTGGGGTAACCAAGCCTCCTGCTTGCTCCAGCTCTGTGGCTGCCGGCTGCCATCTTGGTTGGGTTAATTTGCATATAGTCGTTCTGATTGGCTGGTGGGGCGTGGCTTAAGGTCTAGCAAGGGTACAGTCAATTTGCATGTTTATCTTTTATTAGTGTAGATTATTACTCTTTAAAATATATTTTTATTGATTTTAGAGAGGGAAGAGAGGGAGAGAGAGAAACACCAATGATGAGAGAGAATCATTGATCGGCTGCCTCCTGCATGCCCCATATCGGGGATCAAGCCCACAACCTGGGCATGTGCCCTGACCGAGAATCCAACTGTGGCCTCCTGGTTCATACATCGATGCTCAAAGACTGAGCCATGCTGGCCAGGCATAAGAATTAT
>NW_006288061.1:0-406 GCF_000327345.1 Myotis davidii | reverse complement strand
ATCTCCATCGTGTATATCCAAAATTTCTTCATTAAAAAATTTTTGAACATGTTCATTTTTTTGGACAAAGAATTTCTATAGATATACTATTTCCAAAGGTAGCTTCACTAATAGATCCATTACAAATCATTTCACAGGGGATTTCAATAATAATCCATTCCTAAATGAAAACTGCTGTCAAGTTTGCCATCTCTAAGTTTTACTAACTATTCACTATAAGCAGAATCCTCTGATCTCATATTTGTTTTAAGAGATAATTTAATGAAACATCCCAAACATTACAGTACTTTAAAGTCATTTGTACTATGGCCGATCCCATAGCATGTGGTACAATACTGAGACATTGTCGAAAATCCTCTCCAAGAAGGAGAGCTTTCCCATGAAATACAACATTCAAATTCATAAT
>NW_006288060.1:0-1222 GCF_000327345.1 Myotis davidii | reverse complement strand
TAATCAATAAAGAAAAAAATAAAAATAAATAAATAAAAAGACAACTAAAAAAATGAAAATGTGGCTGGAAGGAAAAATACATTAAGTTATTAACAAGTGTAAATTAGATTATTGGTGTGTATTCTTCCCAGAGAGAGAGAGAGAGAGAGAGAGAGAGAGAAGTGGACCAGTCGCCATTTTCAGTGTACGGGATAATGTTCCAACCAATTGACAACTGTGCCACACTGGCCAGGGAAGGACATATTATTTTTTAATGGGGTGACATTGGTTGATAAAACCATACAAGTTTCAAGTGTACAACTCAATAACACATCATCTGCATACTGCACTATGCACTCACCACTCAATGTCAAGTCTCAGTCTACCACCATTAATGCCCCCCATACCCTCTTCTACCTCAAACCACATTTTGTTTAGAGCAGTCAACAAATGCAAGTGCTGTGTTGGTTTCTTAATAACCCATCTATGTTTTGTGGAGTTTTATTGAGATATAATTAACATATAACACTGTAAGTGTAAGGTGTACAACATAGTGATTATATATACATACATATTGCAAAATGAGTGAACACATCCATCACTTCACATAATTATATTTATTTTATGGTGAAAAGTTTTAAAATCTATTTTCAGAAACTGTCATTTATACAATATATTTTTATTATCGTCATACTGTATAACTTCAGAACTTAGTTTCTTGTTTACAATGTGTTTTTAAATTATAGAAGACATGAAATATTATATTAATTTCAAGTATACAACATAGTTATTAGACATTTATATACCTTGCAAAGTGATCAGCATGTTAGGTCTGGCACCATACATACTTATTATATTACCATTGACTATATTCCCTATACTGTACTTTATACTAGGCCTGTTTTGTAACTACCAACTTGTACTTAATCCTTTTACCCTTTTTTCCCAGCCTCCCAACCCTCTCCCATCTGGTAACCATCAGTGTGGTCTTTGTATCTATGAGTCTGTTTCTATTTTGTTTGTTCGTGTATTTTGTTCTTCAGATTCTACATATAAGTGAAATAATATGGCATTTGTCTTTCTCTGACTGGCTTATTAGAGTTGACGTGCAATATTATATTAGTTTCAGGTGTACAACATAGTGAATAGACATTTAAATAATTTACAAAGTTTATACTTTTTAAAAAATATACTTTTATCGATTTCAGAAAGGAAGGGAGAGGAAAAGATAGAAACATCAATG
>NW_006288059.1:0-326 GCF_000327345.1 Myotis davidii | reverse complement strand
TGTTTCTTCCGTTTCACATTCACCGATGGACAAGCAATACATTATGTTTCTTCCGTTTCACATACACACGAACTAACCAGAATAAGCAGAAGGATGAACACGTCATGTTTACATCTCTAATGTTATAATACACTTTTCTGTGAATTAATGATAGCCTGGCTGGATGTTCGAGAACTTAACCAATATATTAACCACCTTACGAATATGTCTCAACTACGAATTCTCACTTCCTCAGGAATCTATCAATACGATGACGATGAATAATAACCTGAATATTTAGATTAATGCAAAACCAAATTGCTTTTACACAACAGAAGGAGATTGGT
>NW_006288058.1:0-225 GCF_000327345.1 Myotis davidii | reverse complement strand
GACCCAGGTGTTTGTCAAAAGCCCCCTGCCTCTGCTAAGAAGTGCTACTCTTCAGAGACATTGTGGTTCTCACTTTATGCTGTGGGGAATTGTTTCAGGTTCTAATTCACCATCCTGCAAACCTCTTGCTGTCCTTTGCTCTGGTTTATGATCTACGTACAGGTGTTTTTTTCTTTGGTACCATAAGTTTTATTGGCTGTATTCACTTCCTGGGATTATTGAAAG
>NW_006288057.1:0-246 GCF_000327345.1 Myotis davidii | reverse complement strand
TGCAAATTTCCCTCTGGCAATTATTTTTTCTGATGGGGCTGCCCATCAGCCCTTATGAAGGTAGCCTGGGGCTAGAGGCAAACTGTTAGGCCCCCTGAGGTGAAGGTCAAGTCCTGCCACAGTGCCCACAAGCCAGCCAGGACCCCCCTTTCTAATTTCAGTTGTCCAAAGCAGCTATAGTGCCCTCCTTTCATCTCCCAAATGGGGAAGTGGGGAAAATCCACACTCCCAGCAGGCCTTCCAACT
>NW_006288056.1:0-317 GCF_000327345.1 Myotis davidii | reverse complement strand
GCTGTTCAGGTGTTTGGACAGTAGGAGGAAATAGCATGTACATTAAGATGCTCTTTTAACTGTCTGGCAGCCAGCAATCAGTTTAATGTATCCTATTTGGGTTTGGGGAAATGCCTTTAGCCGTTCCCAACAGTTGACTATACATGGGACTCAACCCTGTACAGATGACTACATGTGTGACTCAACCCTGTTGATTACCCAAGTCTCATCAACTTTTTGATGAAACTCTTGAAATTATGGCATGCTGTAATTGGTTCCCAGCACGTTTGATGTGGACGCCAGGTAATGACATGAAATAGCAAAGCCAAGCTTCCTCT
>NW_006288055.1:0-1250 GCF_000327345.1 Myotis davidii | reverse complement strand
TGGCCTGCTTCTGGCGATTGCCATGGCGATTGGTGGGCGGGAGGGCCAGACCACAGGCTAGGCAGCAACCCTGGACCCCCCGCCATGGCCATGGAAGGGCGGGAAGGATGGAGTGCAAGCAAGGCAGCAACCCCGGACCCCCACCATGGTGAACCAAAGTGGGAGGGCCAGTGCACAGGCCAGGCAGCAACCCTGTACCCCGCCATGGACATTGGAGATCGAGAGGTCCAGAGTGCAGGCCATGCATGAACACCGGACCCTCACCATGGCAATCAAAGGGCGGGATGGCCTGTGTCCCTCGATCACCATGGCGATTGGAGGGCAGGAGGGTGGTGTTGAAGACCAGGCAGCAAGCCCGGACTTCCGCCATGGCAATGGGAGGGCGGGATGGCCTGAGCGCAGCCCAGGCATCAACCCTGGACCCCCAACATGGCATCCGAAGAGAGGGATGTCCTGTGTCCCTCGATCACCTTGGTGTTCAGAGGGCAGGAGGGCGGTGTTGCAGGCCAGGCAGCAACCGCAAACCCCCACCATGGCCATCAGAAGGTGTGAGGGCCTGAGCGCAGGCCATGCATAAACCGCGGACCTCCACCATGGCAATCGAAGGGAGGGAGGGCTGGGGCGCAGGCCAGGCAGCAACCCCGGACCCCCACCATGGCGATCGTAGGCGGGAGGGCCCGAGCTAGGGCCAGGGTGAAACCCCTAAACCTGTGGGAAACTGTTTATTGCCTTCACTATCTGATAAGCATAGACGGAAACCCCCGAAGGCTGGGTGTCTTTGAAGCCCTAGCAAAGCTCGGAGCTAGGCGCCACCTCTGTTTGTCCAGACAGTGGTAGCTAAAACTACTCCCCCATTTATTATTATGTAAAACCTTGCTGATGGGCTAGTCTGCCTGTTAATGGGGGTCACCTGCCTGTCTGCCTGTTAATGGGGGGTCACCTGCCTAAGGGCTATGCTAAGGGCTACTGCAGAATCAAAAAAAGCTTGGTGAGGCCTGAGCACAGAGAGGAAGTCCTTCGGGACTTGCTGCCTGGTCTCCCAATATTGCAAAATTATCTCATGTCTTTTTCTCTCATTTGCTGTGCGGCTCCTCTTTCAGATACCGAACCCTACTCCACGCGGGTCGTGGAAGGAAACACTCAACATCTGGCGCCCGACCCATATCAATGGAAGGACAGGAGGGCATAGGTCCAGGAACAGGATGTTGTGTTATATCTGGTGGAGTATAATAATGAATTTGAATTCCTTT
>NW_006288054.1:0-286 GCF_000327345.1 Myotis davidii | reverse complement strand
TGTGCCATTCTTGATGTACTAATTTGTCTCCTGGTTGTGGGCAGTCCTAGGAAATAGTCTGATATCTCGACTAATAACATCCATATCAAAAAACCCCTAGCAACAAATAAAACAAAACAATAGCAAAACAGTTCAGTAACCCAGAATAGCTCACTGGCTGTTCCAGAACTCAAGCGAAAAATGGAATCCCCACAAGATCAAACACTTGCAAAACAAGTCACCACTGATTTACACCACATCAGAAAACCATCTTTTGTTGTCGGCACACTGCCATGATGTAACATGG
>NW_006288053.1:1587-3445 GCF_000327345.1 Myotis davidii | reverse complement strand
GCCAAAACCAGGGTCCACGTCATAAAGCCCTAGTCGTGGCCTTAGGACTCTGGCTGAGTGTCCCCAGGGCCCAGGGCAGGAAGAGGGGCTGATAGCCCCAGGACCCCACGACCTCAGAGACCACCATAGTGCGAGGCCCTGACATAGCCTCACAGCCCAGTGTCCTCAGCGGCTCTGCACCCGCAGGAACCTGTGGGAACTAAAGGGCTGCTGAGGGCCTGGCACCCAACCCAGGACCCAGGGGCTCAGGCTGCTCAGGGCCTTGGCACCGCCCCGGGTGATGCCCGCCTCCCTAGGGGCTCAAGGTCCCTCTGTTGATTACAACCACCCACGGGCCCGTCGCCCTGAGCAGGAAACTGAAACTCCTCCCGGGAACCGCCTCTCGTCCGCTCTGTTGTCTTTAGACATAAACCAGGCCTGGGTGCCCCCACCTCCCGGCTCATTCCCTCCACCGCACCGCAGCCCGTCGCCCTCCCTCACCTCAGATCCCTGGTCCCCCACGAGGACTCACTGAGTTGGACGCGAAACCCGAGCGGCGCCCGCACCGAGGCTGGAGGGTCCGATGGGGTGACGCTGAGTGGACTCTATCGACGGAGAGGAGTCGGGGAGCCTCGGGGACCCCAGTCCCGGGTATTGGGGCTCAGCCAGCCTCAGGCCCACCCTGCGGCAGGGCGCTGCCTCCCACGCCTCCTTCTACTCGCCACCAAAGCTCAGCCGCGCGCGGAACCCTGCAAGTCCGTTACCGGAAGCCACAACGTCCCCCACCACCACCACCCAGGCGGTACCGGAAGTCCCGCCTTAACTGAAAGTGCAGGTACCTAAACTTGCCTACCTCTGTGGAAGTGGGCGCAGTGCTTTCTGGGTGATGTAGTTTTCTCCCGCAGCCCTGGCCTTGTCCTTGGTGAAGGTTACCTGGCGCTGCCAGTGGTGCTGGGGGAGGAGATGGGACCAGAGGCTGGGTTCATGGCGACAGACTGACAGGCCCCCCCCCGGGGAGCGGGGACTGGGAGAGGCCCCCAAAGAACATATGCACAGGGGAATGGGACACATCTCAACACCATCGACAATAAAAAAATACACATTACATTTTATTAAAAATATACAATAGAGCTCTGCTGGCGCCGCTCAGTGGTTGGCACTGACTGATGAACCGGGAGAGCAGGTTCCATCGCTGGTCAGGCCTGTGCACAGTCACAGGCAGTGTCCAGCGGGCGGCGGTAGCCAACCAGGGATCCGCTCCCATCACAGGTGGTTTCATCTCTCCTACCCCTTCTTCTCTCTCAAATCAACGCAAAGATTTTTTTATGGGCTGGAAGGGCCAGCAGGTAAAAGACCCGCTATGGGGTCTGAGCCCGGTGTTCTGGAAGCCGCGGAGGCGGGGCCTGGGGAAGGGGCGGAGGGCGCGCCAGGGTGGAGGGACAAGGCCCTTTCCTGGGTCTGCAGGGCATCCTGGGCCCCAAGTGGCTGAGGCTCCCCATCGCCTGAGAACGCCAAGTCCAGGGCCTTCTCCCTGGGCCTGTTCTTCCTCTTCCTGCAGCTCAGGCTCTGCTCCTGGGGGCGGAGTGCCTGGGTAAGCGGGGTGCCTGCAGGGCAACAGGTCCCTCCTGCTTGTCCTACACCTGCCCTGCCCTTCAGACTGGGAGGCTGCCACGTCTTGTTGGGTGGCGGCACCTGGCTCCCCAACCCAGGGCACCTGCGCCCCCGGTCCTCCTCCTTCCATCCCTGTTCGCCGCCCACCTGCTCCTGATCCTGGCACCTGCAGGAGAGGAGCTGGCGGCCTCAGTGTACACACCCATAGGACTCAGGATTCAGGGCTGAGTGTGTCTTCAAGGTCCTAGGTCCCAGGGCAGGAAGAGGA
>NW_006288053.1:0-1322 GCF_000327345.1 Myotis davidii | reverse complement strand
CCAAACGATGACCCTGGCTTCCTGAGAATGAAAGTAAAACTCCTCACACACAGCCTTGCCTCTTGCTGGCGCCTTTAGACACAAAACATGCCTGGGTTTGCTGAACCCTCCAGGCTCAGCCACACCATGTCCTCACACAGTGGCATTGCGGCCCACCGCCCCTTTCCCAGTTTGAGTTCTCTGGTGACTCTTGAGGTTACAATTTTGACTGAATGACTTCCCACAATCACTACACTGATATGGCTTTTCTCCAGTGTGAATTCTCTTATGGTCAAGGAGATGGTGACTGGACCCACATTATTTCCCACATTCATGGCACTTATAAAGCTTTGCACCAGTGTACACTCTCTGGTGACTCTTGAGGTTACACTTTTGACTCAATGACCTCGCACAATCACCACACACATAGGGCTTTTCACCAGTGTGACATCTCCGGTGACTGTTGAGGTTACCCTTTTCCCTGAATGACGTCCCACAATCACTCCCCACACATAGGGCTTTTCACCAGTGTGAACTCTCTTGTGTTGAGTTAGGGTAGAGCATTGCCTGAAGAGCTTCCCACAATCAGTGTACTCATAGGGCTTTTCTCCAGTGGCAATCAGTGCACTCATAGGGCTTTTCCCCAGTGTGAACTCTCCTGTGTTGAATGAGGGAAGCGCTTTCTCTAATGAACTTCCCACAATCAGTACACTCATAGAGCTTTTTTCCAGTGTGAACTCTCTTATGCCAATTGAGGTTAAATGTACGTGTAGAAACTTTCCCAAATTTGTTACCCTCATTATTCACTTCTTCAGAGCAGACACACTGATGTCAAATGACTTTCCCGCTGTTGCTGGCCGCGTTTTCATGTCCACCCCAATTGTGATGACATTTTCCACGGACAAATTACAGTGAAATCTCACTTGCACTGTATGGCTCCCCAGTGTTGAGAGTTATCTGGTGCTGGAGAACCCCTGAGATGCCTGGGGAGACTTTCCCAACCTTTTTATTGGTTGAAGGCACCCAAGATCGGAAGCTGCACGTGGTCACAAACGTGGCCCTATCCACAGCTTCTCTCCAGGGCTTCTCTCCACTGGCTTCCCTCTGCTGCTGGTGAGGGTTTGCACTGAAACAGAAGTCTCTCACACATGCGTCACTGAAGAGTGCTTTCTGCTCAAAGTCTGCTGCTTGTGACTCAGTCAGGTGCAGAACAGCTTTGAACACTGAGAAACACCGCTTACACAGATGGGTCCTCTGGGTTGCTGGCTGTCTTAGAAGACTTGAGCTGTGACTCTCCTTGTACAGATAAATCTGCTCAGAACAGGACTCCTCATCTGTTTCAC
>NW_006288052.1:0-336 GCF_000327345.1 Myotis davidii | reverse complement strand
GGGGAGGGCAGTTGGGGGGGACCAGACCTGCAGTGGAGGGCAGTTGGGGACCATTGGGCCAGCAGAGGAGGGCAGTTGAGGGCTATCAGGCTGGCAGTGGAGGGTAGTTGTGGGCCATTGGACCAGCAGGGGAGGGAAGTTGGGGGCAATTAACCCCCAGGGGAGCAGTTAGAGCAGTTAGGGGGCGATCATGCTGGCAGGCAGAAGCGGTTAGGGGGTGATCAGGCAGGCAGGCATGCAGGCAAGAGGTTAGGAGCCAGCAGTCCCGGATTGTGAGAGGGATGTCCAACTGCCTGCAAGATCAGGCCCAAACCAGCAGTCAGACATCCCCCAAGG
>NW_006288051.1:0-1590 GCF_000327345.1 Myotis davidii | reverse complement strand
GTCTATGAAGTAACAATCCTCTCGATGAAGTCAAAATTCAGTATATGAATTAACAATCCTCGCTATGATGTCACAATACACTCTATGATGTAACAATACAGTCTATGAAGTAACAATTCTGTCTATGAACTAACAATCCTCTCTATGAGGTCACAGTCCTCTCTTGGAGGTATCAACACATTATATGACGTAAAAATCAAGTCTACGAAATAACAATCCTATGAAGTAACAATACAGTCTATAAAGTCACAATCCAGTCTCTGATGTAAAAATCCTCTCTATGAAGTCTCAATCATGTCTATGAAGTAACAACACTGTCTATAATATCACAATCCAGTCTATGAAGTAACAATTTTCTCTATGAAGTCACAATCCTCTCTATGATGTAACAATCCTGTCTATGAACTAACAATCCTGTATATTAAGTCACAATACTGTCTATGATGTAACAATCCAGTCTATGAAGTAACAATTTTCTCTATGAAGTCACAATCCTTTCTATTAAGTAACAATCCTCTCTATGAGTTCAAAATCCTGTCTAGAAGGTATCAACACATTATACAAAGTAAAACTCAAGTCTATGAAATAATCCTGTCTATGAAGTAACAATACAGTCTATTAAGTCACAACCCAGTCTACGAAGTAAAAATCCTCTCTATGAAGTCACAATCCTGACTATGCTGTAACAATACTGTCTATGAAGTCACAATCCTGTCTATGAGGTAAAACTATAGTATAGGAAGTGATAATCCTGTCTACGAGGTTTCAACACATTACATGAAGTAAAAATCAAGTCAATGAAGTAACAACCCTGTCTATGAAGTAACCATGCAGTCTATGAAGTCACAATCCAGTCTATGAGGTAACAATTCCCTCTATGAAGTCACAGTTTTTCTATGATTAAACAATCCTGTCTATGAACTAACAATCCTCTCTATCAAGTCACAATACTGTCTATGATGTAGCTATACAGTGTATGAAGTAACAATCCTCTCTATGAAGTCACAATCCTTTCTATGATGTAAAACTACAGTATAGGAAGTAACAATCCTGTCTATGAAGTAACAGTACAGTCTATGAAGTAAAACTCCTCTCTATGAAGTCACAATCATGTCTATGATGTAACACTATAATCTATGAAGTAACAATCCTGTCTATGAAGTAACAATACTGTCTATGATGTCCCAATCCTATCTATGAAGTAACAATCCTCTCTTTGAAGTCACAATCCAGTCTCTGAAGTAACAATCCTCTCTATGAAGTCACAATCCTTTCTATGATGTAAAACTACAGTATAGGAAGTAACAATCCTGTCTATGAAGTAACAGTACAGTCTATGAAGTAAAACTCCTCTCTATGAAGTCACAATCATGTCTATGATGTAACACTATAATCTATGAAGTAACAATCCTATCTATGAAGTAACAATACTGTCTATGATGTCACAATCCTGTATATGAATTAACAATCTTCTCTATGAAGTCACAATCCTGTCTATGATGTCTCAAAACATTATTTGAAGTTAAAATCAACTCTATGAAATAATAATTATGTCTTTGAAGTAACAATCCTCTCAATGAAGTCAAAATC
>NW_006288050.1:2063-2691 GCF_000327345.1 Myotis davidii | reverse complement strand
CCGCCCGCTGTTTCCTCTTTCGGGAGCTGCTGGTTCTCCTCCTGCAGTGTCTTTACTGTGCCCTGGAGGGCCTCGGTATTCTCCTCCAAATCGCTGATCCGCGTGCAGGCTGAAGAGCAAAGTGGAGTCAGAGCCCAGCTCCCAGGGCCTCCTCTTCCCCTCTCTGACTCTGGCCCCGAGAGGACCATCCTCAAAGACGGCCACACTCCCACCCCGAGGCCAAGGTGTGAGGGCCGGGGATGGTCAGCTGGGTGTCGTTCACGAGGTGCTGCAGCTGTTGGTTGTGGCCCCTGTGCTGGCTCAGCTGGGGGCCGGTAGGGGAGCCATCCAGAGCTTAAGAAGAAGGCAGGTGACCGTGGAGAGGCCAAAGCACAAGTTCAAGACGGTGGAACTGCTGAAACCACTTTTTACCGAGTTCTAACCTGACTGTCTAGTCAAGGATTTCAGAGACTCACAGAGACGGCAAAGACATGCATGGTCCGGGCCAGCCGTCAGAGATGGCGGGTCTGGGTGGCTCAGCTGGGGATTGGGAGGCACGGTAATTGACCAGTATGCCTGTGGGGGGTAGCGGATCCAGGGCGCGTGTGTCGAGGACTTGCCACCCGTGGGTGAGGTCCTTCTGGAGGAG
>NW_006288050.1:0-590 GCF_000327345.1 Myotis davidii | reverse complement strand
GTGCGGCAGCAGCCCCCGCCCAGTAGCAGAAATTCAGAGAAGGGCACCACATAAACCTACAGCTGCCCCCATCTGTTGTACACAGGATGCGAGAGTGTCTGACATGTACAGCCTCGTCTGGTTGGACGAGCGCACCTGCTGACAGGTGCGGGACTTCCCTGAGCCCGTTTCCCTAACTAGGAAGGGGTGGGGCTAAGATCTACCCCGGGTGTGAGGGCTGAGCCTCGGCCTCTCAATTCCATGGTCACTCCACTGATCTGGGAGCTGGAAATAAATGGCTGTTCCGGTGAGTTTTTGTTCAACACCCAGTTCCTATGTGAACAGGCCACACACAACCTCTTGGAAAACCAACAGCCCTGGGCAGTTTCCTGGAAATGAGGGCTAAGGCACAGCAAACGGTACTATGGGCCCTTCGGTGTCAGGCACATGCTGGGTGTGGGACGCTATGTCTGGTCCCTCGCAGGCCCCCTCAGGGGAGGAGTCCGCGGGGCCTATTCCGGTCCAGGGCCCAGCACAAACGGGGAGCCGGTCAGCACTTTCTCCTCATCTCTGCTCCTGCCCAGGAGCCCTCCCAGAACCACTGGGCTGAG
>NW_006288049.1:0-424 GCF_000327345.1 Myotis davidii | reverse complement strand
TGAATAAAATAGAATCAGAGGCATGGAAAAAAACACGAAATGGATCCAGGTTTTTCTCTATGCAGTGCTGAGGACCTTCTTCTTCTGAGACCCCCTGGTAATGGACCAGAAATCATTCTGAGTGCAACCCGCCTGCTCTTGTCCACCTAGAACACTCTATAGTCCACAACAACCCCTAGAAAACACAGGAAGTCATGAAAGTGAAGAACCCTGCAGCTGAAGTATAATTAGTTTTAATGGTTAAAACCCCTGAAAAATAGAAGCCTGGTGCATGAATTTGTAATGGGTGTCTGGCCTTCTGGGGGAATGGTATGTGGAAGGTTGGCTGGCCAGCGCCGCCCCAGATTGGAAGGGGGGGTGGGCAATCTTGAGCTAGGCTGTTGGTAGGCATGCCCTGCCCCCTGGTCAAACTCCCAGTCTAACT
>NW_006288048.1:0-659 GCF_000327345.1 Myotis davidii | reverse complement strand
CCCCTGCCACCAGCTACAGAGCGATCTGGGCCATGGGGAGCTCCAGTGCTGCAGGGACCACCGCCAGGGGGAGGCGTGGGCACAAGTAGCAGCCACTTTCCTTCCTGGGATCCCGGGAAAGCGCGCTTCCCCCGCTGGCCGCCAGAGGGCGCGCGGGCTGCTCACACATATTTTGTTCCCATGCTGAATCACAGGATCATCTCTTAAAGGATATTTTAAGAAGAAATTAAGCATAGCGTATTCAGTACAAATAATACACCCGACTCAGTTGGTGTGAGGACAGTACGGACAGCTGTGATGAATTTCAGGTTTGCGGAGGCAAGGACTACATGCAGGAAACCAGCCCGGCCCGGCCTTCCCTGCGCTTCCCCAGGAGTGTGGCTGTCCCTGTGCACGGGAGCCCCAGCGAGGCCATGTTCACCGGGAACCGTGTGCTGGGGGGCAGAGGTGGCAGTGACAGCGTGTCGGGGGTTTGCACAGAATCGGGGCGCTCTGTGCGCGAGGTGCCCCCAGACTCAGAGCCGGACGCGGGAAGGACGGGCGCGTCTCCTCCGCGCTGGGGACGCTGTCGGGTGAGTGGGGCGCCCGGCCCGGGAGGGGCGGCTCTGCAGGGGCTTTGGGGCTTTTGACAACCTGAGGGAGCCATGGGGTAGAGTTAC
>NW_006288047.1:0-326 GCF_000327345.1 Myotis davidii | reverse complement strand
GCCGGCTGGTTTGCCTTGAAGGGTGTCCCGGATTAGGGTAGGGGTGCCTGGCCAGCTTGGGTAAGGGGCTGAGGGCCATTTGCAGGCTGGCCATACCCCCTTCAGGGTGGGGGTCCCCACTGGGGTGCCTGGCTAGCCTGGGTGAGGGGCTGATGGCTGTTTGCAGGCTGGCCACACCTCCTTCAGAGTGGGGATCTCTACTAGGGTGCCTGGCCAGCCTGGGTGAGGGGCTGAGGGCCATTTTCAGGCTGGCCACGTCCCCCCCCAGCAACCCAAGCCCCAGCCTCTCCTTTTTTTTTTCTTTTTTTTCCTGGGATTTATTTATC
>NW_006288046.1:18332-24232 GCF_000327345.1 Myotis davidii | reverse complement strand
ATACCCTTTGTAATACTTTTAGTAATAAAAAAATAAATAAAAAATAAAAGAGAGAGGGAAAAAAAGAAACAGACGTACTCATTAGCATAGATTTGGAAGAGCTGGGAAAAAAAGAAGAAAAATGAGGGATGTTACATGTTAATCAGAGGATCATTTCAGGAGATCCAAGATGGCGGCAGAGGAGGTGGGAGTTACACTCACTTCCTCCCGGGACCAAGCTGGAATTACAGTGTCTTAAACACTGGTCTGCCCAAGAGTCCCTCCATAGAGGTCCAGAAATAACATGCCCAGTGGCCAGATTCAGACATCTGAGCAGGATTCAATAAGCTTCACAAGCAGCATATCCAAAGGGAGATCTCAGCAGGCAGCAAACCTGCTGAGGCAAATTCTGTTTTGTGTCATCAGCACCTGCAAAGCAGCTCACATGCCATGGTCAGGTTTCAGCCACACAGTCAGCCAGCCTGAGGGTTGATGTCATGCACAAATGAGCCAATAGCAATCAAGATTCAATTACATCAGGAGAGCCCACATAAAACACACAAGGGACATTCCTAGAGCACCCAGCTCAGGTAGTCAAGGAGACTGCAACACTAGATACCTGTGGGAACCCTAATCAGAATATGCCAGATGTTCAAGGCCAGTTGGAGTGTGGGGGCCCTGTCCAGAGTATGCTGGATGTTCAAGGCCAGTCTGAGCAAGGTCACAGCGATTGTATGGTATGGACTGTGCAGGCATACCTTTCTATAACCCAAATATTGATGTCACTAATTGGCAAGAAGCCTCTTTGTCTGAGTTGGTATAAAGTTGAGTTGTTGACCAGCTAGTGCGCAGCTGCTTGGTATGGCTCCTGTATTTGCTACTGTATTAGCAAGGGCTGCTTGATCGGGCTACTGTGTTTGCAATGGCTGCTATATTAGCAGCGGCTGCTTTGTGGGGCTCCTTGGAAGAACTGTTTTGTCTGATAGCTCCTTGGTAGCAATGGCTACATGGTCTACAATAGAGTAGACCTAGACTCTCCTATATGCCTATGACTCCTCATGTCCTCTCCATCTAATACCTGGCATCTACGGGGTACAGCCCCTAGTAGAGAAGGTCCCATGAACCCCACAGTTGGCATATTTGAGCAGGATTAGGGAGAAAGGTGCAGTGAGCACAGTTCAGGACCTGTGCACCCGACATTTGGCGTTATGAACAGGATCCAGGGGTAAATGCCCCATTCACCCTGCTGGAGGTCATGTTTCCTCAGACTGGGCTGGGGTTCTGGTAGTGGTGGTTCTGATGAATTGGGAACAGGATGAGGTGATGCTAGTGGCAGAGGAGATGACACTGAGGTCCCTGCCAGACCAGATCCCTCAAGAGCAGCAGGGAGCAGAGTAGCTTGAGAGAGACTGAGCTTCTGTGATCTGGGTGGAGGCAAAGGTGAGCCCAGCTTCACTGGGGCAACTGTTACCTGGGGCGGCCACAGCAGGAGTCTTAGCAGGTGAAAGATGGCAGAGGAGGAGGGCTGGGAGCCAGAGCCTCCACCACAGGTAATGAGCATTTTAGCAATGCACATGGAGATTTTGATTCTCACTGGCGACTTGGAAGTCAAGCAATGAGAGAAGGGAGGATAGATGAAAGGCCTAGTGGTGTGCTTCTGGTCCTCCCGAGGCAGCTGCCAGTGAAGCCAGCAATCCAAGAGAGTCTGGAGGGAAGGCACACCCATAGGCCTGAGTGCCTCCAGGACTTGTAGACTCTTCCAGAGAGAAGGAGTTTGATCTCCTAGGCCAAGGAATGGGCCGAGGTACCCAGTTGGGAGAATGGGCCCAGAGGACCAGTTAGATACTGGTGCAGAATGCAGTTTGCTCTGTAGTGGTCTGGATAGATATGCAGGCCTAGTTGCTAATGTAGATGGTACAGAGGCAGAGCTTCCATGTGCTACAAGCAACTCTCTCCCACACCAGAGTGCATCTTAGGGAGATTGGACAGATAGTGTTGCGGCTAGGGAAGGCGAAGATCATCCAGCCCACACACAGCTCCTACAATTCTCCAGTATGGCCAGTCAAAAAGCCTGACAGCACCTGGCAACTGGCCGTGGCTTGCAGAGAACTGAGTAGAATGATTCCTCTGCTATACTTCACAGTGCCAGATGTAGCAGATTGCGTAGATCACCTTGCACTTGGCTGGTGCCTTCTTCTCCATGGACAGGGCTCCAGAGAGTCAAGGACAGGTTGCTTTTGCATGAAAGGGTTGACAGTGGACTTTGATCGCCCTCCCTCAGGGATGTTTACATTGCCCTACCATTTATCATGGTTTGATGGCATTTGGCTGCCTGGGTTGGCCATGGTGCCAATATTCCATTGTGTTAATAATGTTACACTAATTTCTGACTCTCTTGCAGAATTTGAACACAGCTGCCAGAAGTTGTTATAGACTTCTGTTGGTCTTTTGGGGTATTGGCATGTGTCCAGTCTCCACTTGGCACCCTTGTTATGGCCCTGTGTCAGTTGTCCTAGAAGGGGGCAATGTAGGGTTGAGCCCCAGAAGTAGAGGATACCTAGCTATCAAGAGGGCAGTCACCCAGGTGGGCGGAGAAGGTTACCTGTCAGGTTTTGGTCACAGTTATGGAAGAAATTGGGAGCCAATACTCTCCTGTTGAGAGACAGTTGGCAGCTACATGTACTGCCTTGCAGTCCTGTGTGACCACATTCATGTTGGGAGTGGCACAAACCCCAACTTTTATAAAATGGGGGGCCTATTTGGAACAGAGGGCAGCAGTCAGTACCAGGCCTCTGTCATAGGAATTGCAAACCCTGTTGTGTCCTGTGATATATGAGATCCTGTAAAGGGATAAAGCTCCTATGGAGGAACTACTCCCTAGTCCATTCTGAGAGAGTTTGCCGTCTCTTCTGGAGACCATGCGGTACATAGACAGGTCTAATGGGGAAGAGCTCTACTACATAGACATCTGTGATTGTCTGCACACAGACGAACTATGTAGTTCAATTAAGATTCTAGGCAAAGTAGCTTTTTGGCTGTTAGAATGAACTGCTGGGCTGTCTTTGTAGTTACCACAATGGCACAAGCAATAGTGGCTAGTAGGTCATCACCCCATGTGGGGACAGGAAATGTGAGCACCTTAGGGCTGGACCCACCTAGTCTAAAAAATTAGGCTTGACAAGTATATACAGAGGTATCCTCGGACACTGCATGGACTGCATAAAAGCAACAGATGAACTGTTGTGACCCAAGGCCTTCCCCATTGGCAGAGGGGGAACAAGGAGTATGGACCTGGCCATGGTCTGTTACAGGAGAAGGACCCTGGGTAGCCTTCCTATCCCTTTGGGAAGCAGGTACAACTATGTTATAGTTGCACCCCTTGGTCCACCCTGGCAATATAATCAGTGTCCTACAAGAGTTAGATAGGGAAGTATAGGCCATACACGCCCTTTCTCATGACCCGCTCCGAGAATAGTGGGATGGACTGTCAGGAGCATGGTGCTAGGCATTTATAAGTTTTACTACTGGGGCCAGAGTACTGGTCATAACATGTTATAATTTGTATTGCTGTTGTAGACTCTGTGCTCAAGGTGCTAGCTTATGGGCCAGGGTACCCCTCAGAAGACCATCCAGTTAAGGGATGGAATGTGGAAGCCCTAATTAGAATACACCAGATATTCAAAGCCAATTGCAGTGTGGGGGTCCTGTCCAGAATATGCCGGATGTTCAAGGCCAATCTGAGCAAGGACACAGTGATTGTACGGTATGGACTGTGCAGATGTACCTTTCTATAACACAAATATTGATGTCACTAATTGGCAAGAAGCCTCTTTTGTCTGAGTTGGTATAAAGATATGCTGTTAACCAGCTAGTGCGTGGCTGCTTGGTATGGCTCCTGTGTTTGCTACTATATTAGCAAGGGCTGCTTAGTTAGGCTACTGTGTTTGCAATGGCTGCTATATTAGCAGCAACTGCTTTGTGTGGCTCCTTTGAAGAACTGTTTTATCTGATAGCTCTTTGGTAATAATGGCTACATGGTCTACAATAAAGATTCTCCTATAAGCCTAAGATTATTCATATCGTCTTCATCCACTGCCTGGTGTCCACATAGTTCCAGTTCCTAGCAGAGAAGGACCTGTGCTCCCACAATGCTCCATGACATCTACTACATAAAGCCACCCTACAAATACTGGGAGTCATAGCATATCAATCCAATAAAGAGCAACAAACACAAAGAGGCAGCAAAATAGGAAACAAAGAAAAATATCTCAAATAAAATAATAAGACAAATCTCTAGAAAAAACAGGTAAATGAAATGAATTCAGGCAATTATCAGGTATAGAGTTCAAACTAATAGTTATAAGAATGCTCAACAGCATGAAAAACTACACACACCACACAGAACCATAAAAGCAGTCAGAAACAAAGAATACAATATTTGAAATAAAAAACACACTTAAAGAAATAAACAATACATTGGATGAACCACAGGATCACATCAGCAATCTGGAAGGTAAGGCGTGAAAAACATCCAATCAGAACAGAAAAAGAAAAAGAAAAAGAAAGAATATAACTTTAAAAATGAGAATAGTTTAAGGGACCTTTGGAACAACATGAAGAGAAAGAAAATCCACATCATAGGGGTAACAGAAGGAGAAGAGAGAGAGAGAGAGAGAGAAATCAAGAAACAATTTGAACAAATGACTAGCCTGATGAATGAAAAAGACATACCAGTTAAGGCAGTCCACAGAGCCCAAAACAAGATAAATCCAAAAAGGTCCACACCAATACACATCATAATAGAAATGCCAACAGTTATGGAGAAAAAGAAAATCTTAAAAGCCATAAAAGAAAGATAGTCAGCTACTTAAAAGGGCTCCCATAAGACAGTCAACTGATTTCTCAAAGAAACACTCCAAGTAATGCAAAGCAAGGATTTAAAAACCAAGACTACTCACTAGAAAAGATATCATTCAAAACTAAAGGTGAAATAAAAATCTCCCCTGACAAGAAAAGGCTAAAGGAGATTACCACCACCAAACCAGCATTGCAAGAAATGTTAAAGGGATTGCTGTAAGAAGAAGAAAAAATATATAGAGAGGAACATAGGCATAAAGAGTAAAAATGGCAGCAGAGTAAGTGGCAGCTCACAGACATGCTCCCTGAACCAAACTGGAATTACAACTAAAGTAAAAAAGCAAAAACAAAAAAACCCACCCTGAATAATCAACAGAAGACTCGTTGGAGAGAACCCTGATAACCAAAGATGGGAAGTGGAGACAACATAAAAACTGGTAGGAAGTGTGGAGGTGCAAAAGGGCTGGATGGGCTCCCACAGAGAGCAGCTGAAATTCCAGAAGGATATCTCAGCTGTGAGGGGTTGCCACTGAGAACTCTGGGATCTAATCCTCAAGTTGAGCCCCCCAGCAGGAAATACCAGAACAGAGAAAGGTGCCCCCATAACATCTAGCTGTGAAAAGCAGAGGGTTGCTGTCTGCCAGGCAGAGACAGCTGGAAATGCAGGCACCGTCCTAAAGGACCAACACACAATAATCCTGTCTAATAATAGACAAACATGGTAATTGACTATACCTTTGCTACACCTCCCATTGGCTAATCAGTGTGATATGCAAATTAACCCAACCAAGATGGCGGCTGGCAACCAAGATGAAGCGAGCAGGAGGCTTGCTTGCTCCAGTGATGAAGGAAGCCAAGGTTCCCCACCTGCCGCGGCCCAGTTCTGAGCTCCAAAAGCAACAAAGTTTCAATTATAGAAGCTAAACAAACTCCACATACCTGCTTTCAGCAGGCCGTGGCCTCAGAGCTGAAGCGAGCAGGACAGCAACAAAGTTTCAATTATAGAAGGTAAATAAATCCCAGAATAAAAAAAAGAAAAAAAGGAGAGGCTGGGGGCTTCAGCC
>NW_006288046.1:8124-18097 GCF_000327345.1 Myotis davidii | reverse complement strand
GGTCTGCCGGGCTGCCAGAAGGATGTCTGATTGCCATCTTAGGCCCAATCCCCCAGGGAGCAGGCCTAAGCCAGCAAGTGGTCACCCCCGAGGGGTCCCAGACTGCAAAAGGGCACAGGCCCTTTTTGTGCACCAGGCCTCTAGTATCTATATAATAGGGGATGTCAGAAGAAGAGGAAGCTGAGCAAGGAATAGAAAACCTTTTTGAAGAAATATTGACAGGAAACTTCCCCGACTTGGGGAAGAAAAAAGTCACACAAGTCCAAGAAGCACAGAGAGTGCCTCTCAAGATGAATCCAAAAAGACCTATAACATGACACATCATAATTAAATTGGAAAACATAAAAGACAAGGAAATAATATTGAAGGCTGCAAGACAGAAAGTCTAAGGGATCTGCCATTAGACTATCAACTGATTTCTCAACAGAAATACATCAGGCCATAAGGGAATGGCAAGAAGTATACAAAGTGATAAAAATCAAGGGAATGAATCCAAGAATACTCTATCCAGCAAGGCTATCATTAAAAATTGAAGGTGAAATCAGGAGCTTTGCAGACAAAAAAAGGCTAAGGGAGTTTACCACCAAGCCAGCAATGCAAGAAATGCTAAAGGGACTGGTTTAAAAAAGAATAAATAGAAAGAGAGGTAGGAATACAGGCATAAAGAATAAAATAACAACAAATGAGAACTTATCATTAATCTTAAATGTAAATGGATTAAATGCTCCAATCAAAAGATATAGGACAGCCGAATGGATAAGAAAACAGGATCCTTATAGTGTATATACTGTCTACGAGAGACCCACCTCAGAACAAAGGACTCATACAGGCTGAAAGTGAAGGGATAGAAAAAAATTATTCTGGCAAATGGAAATGAAAGAAAAAAAGCTGGGGTAGCAAAACATATCTGACAAAATAGTCCTCAAAGTGAAGTCCATAACAAGAGATAATGAAGCTACTTCATAATACTAAAGGGTTTGATACATCAAGAGGATGTTACTATAGTACAATATACTAGTATGCACCCAATACAGGAGCACCCAAATGCAAAAACAAAAACAAAACAAAACAAAAAACTTCTGGAAGATATCAGGGGAGAGAAATCAACAGCAATACAATCATAGTTAGGGACTTTAATACCCCATTGACATCATTGGATAAATCTTCTAGACAAAATATCAACAAAGAAACAGCAATCCTAAATGACTCACTAGATCAGATGGACTTAATTTACATCTTCAAAACATTTCACCCCAAAGCTACAAAATATAAATTTTTCTCAAGTGCACATGAGACATTTTCAAAGATAGACCACATACTGGGACACAGGTTAAGCCTTTACAAATTCAAGAAGATTGAAATGAAATCAAGCATTGTTTCAGATTACAATGGCATAAAGTTAGAAATCAACTACAATAAAAACACTCAAAAACAATCAAACACATGGAGGCTAAATAGCATGATATTAAACAATGAATGGGTTCCCAAAGATATCAAAGAAGAAAAAAAAATCCTAGAAACAAAAGACAATGAAAACACAACAATTCAAAATCTATGGGACACATGAAAGCAAACCTGAGGGGGAAGATGATAGAACTACAGGCCTACCTCAAAAAATAAGAAAAACTGGTAATAAGTTATCTAACCCTCCAACTTAAGGAATTAGAAAGAGAGCAAAAAGAAAGCCCAGAGTAAGCAGACGGAAGAAAACAATAAAAATCAGAGCAGAAATAAATGACATATAGACCAAAAATACAAACAATACAAAAGATCAATAAAATCAAGAGCTGGTTCTTTGAAAGAATAAACAAGATTGATGAACCTCTTGCCAGACTCACCAGGAAACAAAAAGAGAGGACCCAAATAAATAAAATCAGAAATGAAAGAGGTGAAGTAACAACTGACCCCACAGAGATACAAAAAATCATTAAAAAAAATACTATGAACAATTCTATTCTAACAAACTGGATAATCTTGACGAAAGCGACATATTCCTAGAAAAATACAATCTTCCAAAAGTCAATCAGGAAGAATCAGAAAAGCTGAAAAGACAATAACTACTAATGAAATTGAATAAGTAATCAATAAAATCAGAGCAAATAAAGTCCTGGAATGGATGGGTTTACAGGCTAATATTACCAAACAGTCAAAGAAGAACTAACATCTACCCTACTAAAACAATTCCAAAAAGGTAAAGAGAAAGGAAGACTTTCAAGCTATTTTTATAAGGCCAGCATTATCCTAATTGCAAAATGACAAAAAATTAGAGGCCAACATCCACGATAAACATAAATACTAAAATCTTCAACAATACATTAGTAAATGAGATCCACAAATACATTTAAAGAAGCATACACAATGACTAAGCGGAATTTTGCCAGGGATCCAGGGCTGGTACAATACTCACAAATCAATAAATGTGATACATCACATAAATAAAATGAGGGATAAAAATGACATGATCATAACCATAGATGCAGAAAAAGCATTCAACAAAAACTGAGCAACATTTATGATGAAAATGCTCAGCAAAGTAGAAATAAAGACATCATATCTAACATTAATAAAGGCCATATATGAAAACCTGCAGCCAACATCATATTCAATGGGCAAAAATTAAAACCATTTCCCCTAAGAACAGGAACAGGACAGGGATGTCCACTCACACCACTCCTGTTTGAAATAGTATTGGAAGTGCTAGCCATAGTGATTAGACAAGAAGAAAAAATAAAGGCACTCAAGTTGGAAAAGAAGCAGTAAAACTGACATTATTTGTGCATGACATGATATTGTACATAGAAAACCCTAAAGATTCCATAAAAAACTACTATATTTAATAAAAGAATTTGGCAATATAGCAGGATACAAAATTAACACCCAGAAATCTATGACTATTTTATACACCAATAATGAACTCCCAGAAAGAGAAACAAATTCCATTTAGCATTGCACCAAAAAAAATTAAGATACCTAGGAATAAACTTACCAAAGGAGGCAAAACACCTGTATTCAGAAAACTATAGGACATTGAAAAAAGTGATAGAGGAAGACATAAACAAATGGAAGAATATACTGAGGTCATGGATTGAAAGAATCAACATCATTAAAATATCCATACTAACCAAAGCAATCTATAGATTTAATGCAATCCACATTAAAATACCAATAGCATACTTCAAAGACCTGGAACAAACTCTCCAAAAATTCTTCTATAATAATAAAGTCATAATATGCAAATCGACCAAATAGCCAAACAGCAGAACGACTGTCCAGATGCCCTTCCGGATGACCTTCCAGGCGACCTTCTGGACGGAGCCTGGGCTGCAAGGCTTGAGGCAGCTGGGGCTGCAAAGGCCTACTCTTGAAAGAACAAATTTTGTGCATTGGGCCTCTAGTATGAAATAAAAAAAGACCCCGAATAGCTGCAGCAATCCTAAGAAAGAAGAACAAAGTTGGAGGGATCATAATAATCAGATATCAAGCTATATTACAAAGCCACTGTTCTCAAAACTGCCTGGTACTGGCACAAGAACAGACATACAGACCAGTGGAACAGAACAGAGAACCCAGAAATCGACCCAAGCCATTATGCTCAATTAATATTTCACAAGGGAGGTAAGAGCATACAATGGAGTCCAGGCAGTCTTTTCAATAAATGGTGTTGGGAAAATTGGACAGATATGTGCAAAAAAATGAAACTAGACCACCAACTTACATCATACACAAAAATAAACTCAAAATGGATAAGAACTTAAACATAAGATTGGAAACCGTAATAATCTTGGAACAATGCATAGGCCGCAAAATATCAGACATGTCATAGCAATATCTTTACAGACACAGCTCCCAGGGCAATGGAAACGAAGTAGAAAATAAACAATGAGACATCAAAATAAAATGCTTCTGCAAAGCAAAAGAAACCATCAACAAAACAAGAAGAAAGCCCACTGCATCGGAGAACATATTTGTCAGTTATCTCTGATAAGGGCCTAATCTCCAAAATTTATAGGGAACTCATATATCTTAACAAAAGGGAGATAAACAATTCAATAGAAAAAAAAAATAGGCAAAGGACTAAAATCAACACTTTTCCAAAGAGGACATACAGAAAGCTAAGAGACATATGAAAACATGCTCAAAGTCACTAATCATCTGAGAGGTGCAAATCAAAATGACAATGAGGTACCATCTCACACCTGTCAGAATGGCTATCATCAACAAACGACAAGTGCTGGTGAGGATTTGTAGAAAAAGGAACCCTATGCACTGCTGGTGGTAATTCAGACTGGTGAAACCACTCCGGAGAACAATATGGAGTTTCCTCAAAAAATTAAAAATGAAGTTTCCATTTTCCCAGTGATCCCACTTCTAGGAATATATCCCAAGAAACCAGAAACACCAATCAGAAAGGATATATGCACCCCTATGTTCATAGCAGCACAATTTACAATAGCTAGGATTTGGAAAGAGCCTAAGTGCCCATCAGCAGATGAGTGGATTCCATATGTGTATTTAAATCATATAACAAACACCTAAACAATTATAAGTCAACCCAATAAACTTGAGGTTTTTTCTTTCATTTTATTTGATTAAAAAATATTTAGTGCAGGGGAAGGTGGTGTGGAGGGGTAAGAAATCAACCAAAGGACTTGTATGCATGCATATAAGCCTAACCAATAGATACAGACAGTAGGGGCGTGAGTGCATGTGCTGGGTGGTGGGGGTGGCCAGGGAGAAGGTATTGGGGGGAGGGGGAGAAAGGGAGACATATGTAATACTATATGTAAAGAATCTAAAAAAAGGGCATAGGGCCCTGGCTGGTGAGCTCAGTGGTTAGTGTGTCAGTCTGCACACTGAAGGGTCATGAGCTCTGTTCCCAGTCAAAGGCATATGCTATTGTTGTAGGTTCAATCCTCAGCCCTGGTCTGGACATGTGTGGGAGCCAACCAACTGATGTGTGTCTCTCATGTAGATGTTTCTCTCTTCTCTTCCTTCCATTCTCTGTAAATATCAATGGAAAAAATATCGTCAGGTGAGGACTAGCAACAGCAACAATAACAATGGGCAGAGGAGCTGAACAGACACCACTCCCAAGGAGACATACAAACAACCATCAGATATATGAAAAGATGTTCAACGTCACTAGCTATATAGGGAAATGCAAATCAAAAGTACGAGATACCACTGCACATCTGTTAGAATGGCTATTATCAACAAGACAGGTAATAGCAAGTATTGGAGAGGTTGTGGAGGAAAAGGAACTCCCATTCACTGGTGGTGGGAATGTAAAGTGGCACAACCACTATTGAAAACAGTATGGTGGTTCCCCAAAAGTCTAAAAATATAGTTACCTACTGACCCAGCAACCCCTCTCTTGCGTATCTACCCTAAAAACTCAAAAGCATTTATGCAACAATATGTTTATTGCAGCATTATTCATGGTAGCACAGACATGGAAACAACTAAAGTTGCCGGAAGCTGGTCCATCCTTGCTGCTTCACACAGTTGCTGCAGGAAAGAAACATCTGCACAGCATATGTTTCAAGGGACCTGGCGTATATAGCATACTGTTCTTAATATGTTTGCTCCCCTTAGCGCTATGTGTTTTAACCAAGGTCACCTCTCCAAGAAAGGTTGTTTCCCCAGGTAGGGATTTTCCCCTGAAGTTAGGGAGGGGATAAAACCCTTAACTAAGTGCCAGGCGGGTAGTTAATCACTTTAACTACAAACAATCATGCTTAAGCTACAGAATCTTTACTCCCTGGAATGGAGATAAGAAATGCCCTAACCTTTGAAATAGAAATTGATAGGATTAAAATCAACTGGTATAAATACAGATGTAACAAGACAATAAACACCAGAACTTGGCTGGAGATCCTAACCAGAACTTGGCTGGAGATCCTGGCTAGGCTGCTGATCAACTGAACACTGTCTCCATGTCATTCTTTCTTCGCCGACTCCGTCCACACCTTTGGGGACCCCTGGACCTGCTGGGGCTGGACCCCAGCATAAAGTGTTTTTCCAAAGAGGACTGGATAAAGAAAATGTGGCACAAATATATCATGGAATACTACTCAGCCACAAGAGAAGATTAAATACTGCCATTTGCAACAACATGGATGGACCTTGAGAATATTATGTAAGTGAAATAAATCAGTCAAAAAAAGCTAAGAACCATATGATTTCACTCATACGTGAGATATAAAACAAACTCAGAGACACAGAAATGCAGTGATATTATGGTTACCAGAAAGAAGAGGGTGGGAGACTAGTAGAGGGTAAAAAGGGTCCAAATATATAGTGGTAAAAGATGATTTGAATTTGGCTGGTGGGCTCACAATACAATATAAAGATCATGTATCATAGTATATACACTTGAAGCCTATATAACCCTATTAACCAATGTCACCCCAATAAATTTAATAAAACCACACAAAAATGCTGAGGAAAGCCCACCTCCACACTGACCCCTTCCCTACTGCAACCATCAACTTTGGTGTCCACCCTATAGTGGCTAAATTTAACAAGTTGAGGAGTGAAATCTCAAAAACTAAAATTCTCTACTGGGCAGGCAGGTCTGCAAGCTTGAGGTTTATCAGTTTGAGGTTGACTCTATTTCTCTCCACCCATTTGTTGCCAACAATCTAAGAAAACAATAATCTCTGATCTGGTAGCCTAGGTCCCTCATCAGGTTGTTTCAAGGCAGCTAACATAATTTCTGTAGCAGGGGATTTGCCTTAAGTAAAATGGGACAGTGGTCTTTGAAATCAGATGCTCCTATAGCTTTGCTCCATATATTTCCAAACAGGAGTCCAGAATTACAACCATTCTTGAAGGACTTGTCACTCACGCTGAAAATAACTATGCAATTGAAATAAACATTTATTCCATTTGATGGGGGAGCAACCCCTACCATTGTGCTTAACTTTATGTCAAAATGAAATAAAGACTTTGTAATCGAGAATTGTCTTGATGTAGATACACAGTGTACTGACCCAAAGGGAAGGACTAGACTCCCACAGACAGTGGCCACAGCTGCGCTGAAGAGTGAGTTGCCTACAATGAACGAGTTGGGTCACAGGAGATCTGAGGCCTCGTCTTGCTCTCTAGCTTACAAGACCCTAAAACAGCGGTTCTCAACCTGTGGATCGCGACCCCCTGAAAATACATCCTGCATATCAGATACGGAGTATTTACATTACGATTCATAACAGTAGCAAAATTACAGTTATGAAGTAGCAACGAAAATAATTTTATGGTTGGGGGTCACCACAACATGAGGAACTGTATTAAAGGGTCGTGGCATTAGGAAGGTTGAGAACCACTGCAACAAGTGATAAAGAGGCTGTGCATGGGGGGACAGGTGTATGATGCAGTGTGCAGATGATGTCTTTATTTTTGACAGTATTACAGATGTCCTCATATCCACCCCTTTCCTCACCTACACCCAGCCACCACCTTCACCCCAACCTCCAATACATTATTGTCTTTGCCCATGGGCTGTGCATATATGCATATAAGTTTGTTTGTTAACATCTTGCTGTCTCTCATGCACCCTCCACTCTGAAATCTGTGTCTGTTCCATGCATCCATGCCTCTGAACCTATTTTGTTTTGTTGCTTTGAGTAGTATGGGCATTTTAGGAGGCCAGTACTTTATCCGTTAGGCCACTGGGGCTGGTATTGACATTTTAATGATGTTAATCTTTCCAATACATGAACATGGTATTATTATGAACATGATTTTCATTACTTTCAATTGTTAGTATCTTCCTCTATTTTTTTTCAATGTCTTATATTTTTCTGAGTACAGGTATTTTACCTCATTGGTTAAGATTATTCCTAGGTAACTTGTTTTTTGTTGTTGCAATAGTAAATTGGATTTTTTTTAAAAAAAATGTCTTTCTGAAAGTTCATTACTGGTCTATTTCCACTTTGCTGAGAGTTTTGTTGAATGCTTTTTCAGTATCTATTGATATGATCATTTGATTTTTATCCTTCATTTTATTCATGTGATAAATCAGTAATGTCATTGGGGTGTTAAAGTCCCCTACTATGGCTACATTGCTGTTGATCTTTTTCTGAAAGACCCCTATACATTAAAAAATATATCTAGGAGCTTTTATATTGGGCAGACATATGTTTACCAGGGTTATATCCTTTAGTTGAATTTTAGTGTTTGCTGTAACCTTCTTTTTTACTTGTTTTGACCTTTGTTTTAAAGTCTATTTTGTCAGATTAAAGTATTGCCACTCCATCTTTTTTTGTTTCCATTTGCATGGAATATTTTCTTTTATCCATTCCTTTTTTAGCTGGTGTCTTTTTTTTTTTTTTTAGGTGGGTCTCTTGTAGGCATGTGTTTTTATCCATTCAGCTACTCTGTGTCTTTTGATTGGTATTTATTTATTGCCATTTTTATTCTTATGCCTATGCTCCTTTCTATCTCTTTCTTCTTCTTGCAATAGTCCCTTTAGCATTTCTTGCAGTGCTGGTTTGGTGGTAATAAATTCTTTTAGTCTTTTTTTTCCCCATGAAGCTCTTTATTTCACTTTCAATTTTAAATGACAGCATTGCTGGATACAGTTGTCTAGGATTATTCCTGTGCTTTTCATTACTTTCAATACTTAATGCCACTCCCTTCTGGCCTGAAGTGTTTCTTACTTAGAAGTCAGTTGACATTATAATGGGAACTCCTTTTCAGGTAATTTTCTGTCTCTCTCTTTCTGCCCTTAAGATTCTTTGTATTTAACGTTTGCTATTTTAATCATGATGTGTTTTTTGAGGTTATATTTGGGGTTATCTTGATTGGGACTCTCTTTGCTTCCTGAATTTGTGTGAACTTTTTCTTCACCAGAATAGAGAAGTTTTCTGTTCTTATTTCTTCAAATAGGTTCTCAATCCCTTGCTCATTTTCTTCTCCCTCTGGTATCCCTACAGTATGGATATTGTTACATTTCATTTTTTTTTTCAAAGTTTCCTTAAACTATTCTCATGCTTTTAAATTATATATATGTATTTTTGCCACTCTAATTGAGTGATTTTTTTTCTACCTTGTCTTCTAATTCACTGGTTCCTCGTATTGTTTTTTCTTTCCAGTGTATTCTTTATTTCAGCTATGTTATTCTCCATTTTCAATTGGCTGTTTTTTATAGTATCTATGGTTTTTTTTCAAGCTGTTGAGAATTCTTAGTACCATTACTTTATACCCTGTTTCTAATAAATGGCTTGCCTAACTTCATTTAGCGTTTTGTGTGTGTATGTGTGAAGAGGGATTCCTCCTACTCTTTTATATGGGACATGTTTCTTTGTTTCCCAATTTTTGCTATTTCTTTTTGTTTGTGTCTGTGTGTTGGTAGGACTGCTATGACTCCCAGCCTTCTGGGGTGTAGTGGTGTAGTCTCCTTAATCTTCTTGAAGTATCCATCTTATATAAAAACTGCTGTTTGAAATTTTAACCCGGGTAGTATGGCTTCTGTCTTAAATAATAAGGAAAATAAGACTACTCCCATTCCAGAGAGGCCGTAAACTATGCCCCAGACAGAGTTGTCAGTGCTGACACTCAGACAGTTGCCAGGCCTGGCGATATGGTCTCATGGTCTCTTTCCAGCATGCAGGCCTTCTTTCTAAGAAGGCCTGGAAGTCTCATTCCAAATTTGGGAGACAAAGGACTGGAAAAAGTATAAAGAGAGTTTCCTCCATATTGGGGACCCAAAATTTGAAAGACACATTTTCCTCCGGGCCTGCACAGAATTTAATAAAAAAATGAACACCTGTAGTTGGCACTGCAGTTCAGCCTTTGCTTCGGCAGGGTGCTGTAACTGTAATCACTGGCCAGCTTAATAAAGGCTCCTAAATCTTTTTTTTTTTTCTTCAAATTTTATTTTTTATTACAAAGGATATTACATATGTGTCCATTTTTTTCCCCGCCCTAGACAGTCCCCTAGCCTCCCCTATTCCCCAGTGTCTTATGTCCA
>NW_006288046.1:5778-7917 GCF_000327345.1 Myotis davidii | reverse complement strand
GATGTTGTATTTTTTGTAGTCTGGGCTGTACTTCGGCTCTGCTCCGGCAGGGTGTTGTAACTGTAGTTGCCTGCCATGGAATTCGGGGCTGCAGTTCAGCCTCTGCTTCGGCAGGGTACTGTAACTGTAGTCGCTGGCCAGCTTAATAAAGGCTCCTAAATCTTGATCTGAGTCCCTGGTGGTCGTCTCCATGGGTTGCCCCATTACAGAGAGATCCACTCTGGCAGAGTTGCCGGTGGACACCCTGGACGCCCCAGGCGAGGACACTCCAGTCTCCATCTTGGGTCCCAGGGAGGCGGAGTGTTTTCCTCCCAAAACTACAATCTGAAAACAACGAGCCACCTGGACCTCCAGTGGGGAGGTAAGAATCTGGTATCTGTCTGTGGAACGTTCCCTTTAGGACTCAAAAGAGGGCTAGACGCAGCGGTACCTCGGAGTCTGACCACCCGGATGCAATGGTGTCTGGGGGTCCTGGTCTGGGCAACCTTAGGTTGCATTTGTTTGGTTTATTTTGTCTTTGTTCTTTGTTGTCTTTGTCTTTGTCAAAATGGGTCAGGGTCAGTCTGATGTATGAATGTAAGTGTGAGAGTCGATGTGAAGTGAAAGCTACTTTGTGCCGTCTGGCTGTACACATGCCGTCTGTTGTTTGTTTAAAGATAGGGCAAACCCCACTTTAGGGGGAAGACAGTAGAGAACTTTTAATTGATTTTCCCTGATGTATAATTTTGCTGTGTTAGATTAAAATTTTAGAAGTCTAGGGTTAATTTAAAGGTATAAGGTCACAACCCAGAGAAGTTTAAACAAAGGCTTGTTGGGTTAAGATTAGGATGTTTTCTCATGGCCTGTGTAGAGTGAGGGAGAGGGACTGCTGGATTTTTATCATGTGGTCCCAAGACCTGCGACCTGCCTGCCCTTCCTGATAGATTTACAGTTGGTCTCTGTTGGGGACAGCATCTGCTCTGACTGGGGGAGGAAGAGAGCCGAAAACTGCTCCAGAGTGGGTGTGAGATGGGGTAGTGGCAGTAGGATTTGCTAGATAGGGTGGTAGGCTCTCAACCTGCTGAGATGGAGGAGCCCTAGGCTGGGGGACCAGGGGATAGTCAAAGAAGTCAAAAGTGGTAAAAGAAGAGAAGGATTTGAGTCTCTGGGGCTTAAAAAAGGAAAAATCTAGGAGGGAGAGCAGCTAAGGACAGAGTAAATGGTTAATGCAGAAAAGGGGGGACATCAGTGGGGAGAGCAGGGAGAGATAGTTTTTGTTGATTTTTACTTATCTGAACTATGCTGGACTCAAGGCTGCAAGCTGCTACTAAGCACAACAAGTTTTTTTCTGCCCCGTTTTGTTCTCTTTAACCCTTCCAATACTAAATTAGACTGATACAATGTACTTGAAATTAAATAAGGAAGCAGTTCTTACCTGCTCTTAGTAATCTAAGAAATACTGGCTATTTACTTTATAGTAATCATTAAAGGATTGAGGTTTCTAAGGATAAGGAATTACTGAGTAGAAGATCTGAGGCATGGTTATGCATTTTTAAAGGACATGGAAAGAAGGTTTAAAGGCTAATTTGAAAGTATGTAATTAGAAGGAGAAGAGAAATGTTAAAAGGAAATTAAATGATACAGGCCAGTAAGCCAGAAAGAGTAAATAATTTATATTCTGCCTCCCTAAACAGAGGGTAAATAGTTATGCCAAAGTACTTAGGGGGGACTGATAAAAGAAATCCAACAGTTACTGTTTTCTTATAACTCTGAAGAGTCCATAAAAAGGACTGGCAAGGAAAATCAGAAGATCTTAAGGCAGGTCAATAGCTTTTTCTCCTTATGTAATTCCTCCGAAATTTGGCAATACTTGCTAAATAAACCACGGCAATACATTTCTTTGCATAAATTCAATAAGACTAGTTTCCAATAGTGGTTTTATTGACCAAAAACTTTGACTGGAGTATCATGTTTTAAAGAGCCCTGTCTGAGCTCTGAAGACTTGAAGCCAATAAGAGTGCCATCGAGAAAGCCTGGTATCTTGCTTGGTAGCCCTGAAAATAGCTGGCGCTGGAACATCAGGCCCATGCCCTACCATCACTGGCAGTTGGTCAGACTACAAGGGGAGCAATAAGGACACCTCTGCATCCCTGCGGACCC
>NW_006288046.1:0-5138 GCF_000327345.1 Myotis davidii | reverse complement strand
GTATCCAGTTCATCCCTTCCAACCTGGTGACTCTGTTTGGGTAAAGAAATTTGCCACCCAAGGACTGACTCCTACCTGGAAAGGACCACTCCCATGGCAATCAAGGTTGATGGGATCCTGATGTGGCTTCATCACACCCAGCTTAAGACAGCCCAGGCAAAATAGAGAGTCTAGGACTCTTCACACCCTCTAGAGATTACTTCTGGCCCTCATTCCAGGCCCTTATCTTACAAACAGGCCCACTGACTTTATTTGGCAGAAAATTAATTATAGTCCTCAGGGGTCAATATAACTCTCTCCCCAACAATGACCCAAAAGAGTCAATGATTTGACTCATATACATAAAACCAGTGGGGAATGAAGTATCCATCTTATATAAAAACTGCTGTTAGAAATTTTAACCTTGGTAGTATGGCTTCTGTTTTAAATAATAAGGAAAATAAGACTACTCCCATTCCAGAGAGGCCGTAAACTATGCCCCAGAAAGAGTTGTCAGTGCTGACACCCAGAGAGTTGCCAGGCCTTGAGATATGGTCTCATGGCCCCTTCCCAGCATGCAGGCCTTCTTTCTAAGAAGGCCTGGAAGTCTCATTCCAAATTTGGGAGACAAAGGACTGGAAAAAGTATAAATAAAGAGAGTTTCCTCCATACTGGGGGCTCAGAATTTGAAAGATACATTTTCCTCTGGGCCTGCACAGAATTTAATAATAAAATGTAACTCCTGTAGTCCACAGGAAGCAGGCCTAACCCATCAGTCAGCCATCCTTAGCGCTGCCATCGAGGCAGGAGAGGTTCCTGCCACCGCTGCTGCACTCGCCAGTCATGAGCCTGGCTTCTGGCTGAGTGGCGCTCCCGCTGTGGGAGCACACTGACCACCAGGGGGCAGCTCCTGCATTGAGCATCTTCCCCCTGGTGGTCAGTGCATGTCATAGCGACCTGTCGTTCTGCTGTTCGATCAATTTACATATTAGCCTTTTATTATCATAAAATATGCCTTCGGGATTCCAATTATATCCTTTAATGAAGTGTTATCTGAGTAACCCTCCTACATGTGACACCATAGACACCTCTGGATTTCAGTCTTTTATGAAAGCAAAGAAGCCCTATTTACTGGATCTATAAACCTTTCCTTTGTGGTTGATGCAAATCTAATGGATCTTCCCTTTGGAGAATGATGTTTATAAATCCCTGCAGATGATGTTTTATTGAATAGTACACTTGAAACCTATATCATTTTGCAAACCAATGTCACTCCAATAAATTCAATTAAAAAAACTAAAAGCAACAAATGAACAAATAAAAAACACCCAAAAACTCATAGACACAGTCCACAGTATGGTGGTTACTAGAGGGGATGGGGTTGGAGATAATAAAGGGTAAAAGGGGCAAATATGTGGTAACAGAAGATTTGACTTTGGATGATAGGCACACAATTCAATAAACAGATCATGTATCATAGAATTGTATTCTTGAAACTTATATAATCTTATTAAGCAATGTCACCCCAATAAATTGAAAATTTTCAAAGAACTTAAATTAATGAATAGAGATACAATGATACAAAGTTAATTCTCTCCAAAGTGACATATAGATTTTATGTAATACCAATAAAAATCTCAGTAGAACTTTGTAGATACATAAAAAAATTTATAAGGAAGAGCCAAGCAGTTATAATACCTAAAATACTTCTTAAAAAGGATATATTTGAAAAATAATATATTAAGACTTACTGTGAAGCTACACTAATCAGGGTGAAAGTGTTTTCCAAAAAAAAGGAGTTAGAACAATTCATCATCTGTATGCAAGGAAATGAACCTAGACCTAAACTTTACACTTTTATACATAGATTAACTAAAAATGGATTATAGATCTCAGTGTAACATGTAAAACTAAAAATATTTGGAAGAAAATATAAAATAAAATCTTCATGTCTTGGGATTAGGTATAGAGTTCTAGGAAGACAGCAAAGGCAAGCTTCATTAAGAATATGTGATAAATTGGACTTCAAAATGAAAAATGAAAAGACAAGCTACAGTTTAGAAAAAAATTATAAAACATATATCAAATGACATAAAGACTCTCAAAAATTCAATAAGAAATAAATAATCCAAACTAAAAAAATGGACACAGATCCTCAATAAATATTTCATCAAAGAGGATATAAAAATGGCAAATAAGTACATGAAAGATAGATAATGACATAATTATCAATTAATGAAATGCAGATTAAACAATGATTAGATACAAGTACACATAGATTTAAAAAGTTAAAAAATTTAAAAGTCTTAACAATACCAAATTTTGGCAAAGATATAGAGCAACTATAATTCTCATACATTGCTGGTGTGAGTACTAAATGATACCATCACTCTGGAAAGCTGTTTGGCAGTTTCTGATAAAGTTAAACAAATATTTATAATACAGTAATCATACTCTGAGAGACATGAAACTTATGTTTAAAAGATATACATAGAATTCAGTTTTACTCATACTCACCAAAGCCTGAAAACAATGCAAATGTCCTTCAATTGGTATATTGTGTAACATCCAAACATGTACTACTACTCAGGAATTAAAAGAAATATATAGCACAGATGGATCTTAAAGGCATTCTGCTCAGTAGAAGTAGCTAATCTCTAAAGGTTATCTACTACATGATTCTATTTATATGATTTCTCAACAAGACAAAACAACAGTAATGAAAGATACTAGTAGTTACCAGAGGTAGAGGGATAACTACAAAGAAATAGCATGAGGGAGTGTTTTAGAGTGAAGAGACTGTTCTATATTGGTTAAATGTATTAAAATTCATGGATCTATATATAAAAAAGTAAAATTTACTGTATAATTTAAAATATTCTGACTTACCATAAAGTAGAAATAAAGGTGTTCTGATAGTGTCAAGTCTTTAAACAGTAAGTCATGCTGTGGGCAGAAGCCAAAGTTTTTTCGAATATCAGTTAGGTTCTTTGAGATGGGATATCCATTAACATAGACCTCTCCTCTGGTTGGAGGATGGCAACCTACAAGTAAACATGATAGAAGCTGAGCTTTGGTGAGCAAACATGATAAGACAATGAAAATTAGTATCTTGAATTCAGCCCACTTATGGATTACTCAAAAGAATGAGGACTATTTCCTGCAGAAGAACAGTTTAATAAAATGTTGAGTTACATCTGGGTGGTGGAATTAGCTATCTTTTAATTTTCTTTCCTTTCTGCTAATATATACTAATATTATATACTACTTAACTTCCTTTCCTTTCCTTTTCTTTTTGCTAATATATACTAATTTATTGCTAATATATACTAGTTTGTTGCAATTGATATGGACTATATTGGTAATAATAACATTTAAATATTTTGTTATATTCCAATATATTTACATTGAAACCAGCCAGTTACTATATTTGTGACCTATTAGGTACTGTGTAAATGCTATGAAAAACAAATATCTATAATATAAAATTTTATCCTTCAGAAATTTAAATATTAACAACCTGTACAGATTTTATGGGAAACGATTTGGTAATATGTAAGATAGAAATTATATAATCATTTAAACCTTATAAATAATTTATTCTACTTTAAAATATATTCTTTTTGATATTGAGATATAGTTGACATATAACATTATATTAGTTTTGGTATACAACATGATTAGATATATGTGTATATTGTTAAATGATCACTTTAATTAGTATAGTTAACATCCATTACCATACATAGTTAAGAGATTTTTTTCTTGTGATGTAAACATTCAAGTTTCCTCTTTTAGCAACTTCCAAATATACAATACAGTATTATTAACTACTAGAGGCCCGGTGCACGAAATTCGTGCACTGTGTGGGGGGCTGTCCCTCAATGTGGCCTGTCCCCTCTCACAGTCTGGGAGCCCTGGGGGGATGTCCAACTGACGGCTTAGTGGGCTAGGAGGGCAGGTTTAGCTGCACCCCCCGGCAAGGTTCAGTGCACTTCTGCTTCGGAGATGGTGCCACTGCTGTTGGGAAGGGGGTGTTGGGGGGGGATGAGTCTGACCCTGAGGGGGCGCTTAGGCCTGCCTTCACCAGGGTCTGGAGTTGTAGGGAGGAGAGGCATGCCTGGCCCCAGTGGAGGGGGCCCAGCAGCAGCAGGCCACGGGCCTCGGGTGCCTCAGGTGTGCTGACGGGTTGTCACAGGTGTGCTATTATTGTGGGCACCCCTGGCGGGGGTAGAGATTGGGAGTCGGAGATACAGCTGCAGCTACCCCCAAGGCTGGGTCTTCTCCCTGTCCGGTCAGCCTCCCTATCCCCCCGGGAGTATGGGGGCTGCGGAAGGGTGTCCGTGCAGGGGGATTGGAAGACCTCCCTGTGGCCGCTTCCTCTTCCTTCTTTGCAGTCCAGGCTCCTGTCAAGCACTCTCTTCAGACCCCCAGGAACTTGGCTCCTTGCAGCCCCTGCCCCACTTGGCTCTCCCGGCCGCCCTCTTGTCAGGAGGCTGCCAGGATGCCCTGCTATGGGGCCACCAGGGAGTATGCGCTAAGACTTAGCTAAGCCCTAGCTAAGCCCCCGGCCTGCCACTCGGTGGCCCCGGGAGCGTGGTGGAGGCTGCGGCGTGCGGTGGGCAGGCCCCCCTCTTTGCTCTTTGCTCGCCACGCCAGCCTTCACTCGCTGCTCCTGCTTGGGGCCAGCCGGCTTTGCTCCATAGCTTGGTGCCTACATATGCAAATTAACCACCATCTTTGTTGGCGGTTAACCGCCATCTTTCTTGGCAATTAATTTGCATATTGCCCTGATTAGCCAATGGGAAGCGTAGCGGAGGTACGATTAATTACCCTTTTTGTCTTTTATTAGGATAGTCCCATAACATATTTATAACTATAAGTTTGTACCTTTGATCCCCTTCACTCATTTAGCCAAGCCCCTATCCCCTGCTTCTGGCAACTACCAATCTGCTCTCTTCTATGAGTTCAATTTTTTTAAAAAGATTATATATATGTGAGATCATATGATATTTGTCTTTCTCTGTCAGACTTTTACTTAGCATAATGCCCTCAAAATCCATCCATGTTGTCACCAATGGCAGGATTTCCTTGTTTTTAATAGCTGAATTATATACCTAAATTATATATATATATCCTATATAATAATAGACAAACAT
>NW_006288045.1:0-937 GCF_000327345.1 Myotis davidii | reverse complement strand
CAGTCCTCCGTGATCACAGAACCCAGCTGTCAATTCCCCGGCGGCGCCAGGAATCCCGCAGATCTCCTTTCCCCCCGTCAGGGGCTGTGCTTGTCCCAAGGGACGCGGCTGTCTGCCACGCAGTCTCCCTCCGACCCTCTGGGCTCAGAGGTCTGGCAAACTTTCCTGCCCAAATCCCTGTGTGTTTTTTTTATACCTTTCCAGGGGAGTTCTGCCCTTCCCAGCTGCAAACCGTCTCACCAGCTGAGCAATTTCGCCAATTCGGGGTGGGTGTTATTAGTTTCAACTGCTCACTCCATTTGCTCCGGGACATGACCTGAGACGCGTCTGCCTATATCACCGCCATCTTCTTTCTCCTACAGGATGTTTTTTTAAATTTCTTCTTTGATTTCTTTGTTAACCCATTCATTGTTCAATAGCATGCTATTTAGCATCCTTCTATTTGAATATTTTTATTGTAGCTGATTTCTAATTTCATGCCATTGTGGACTGAGAAGACGCTTGATATGATTTCAATCTTCTTGAATTTGTGGAGACTTAGCTTGTGTCCTAATATGTGATCTACTTTTGAAAATGTCCTATGTGCACATGAGAAGAATGTATATTCTGTGGCTTTGGGGTGGAATGTTCTGAAGATGTCAATTAGTTCCATCTGTTCTAGAGTGTCATTTAGGATTGCTGTTTCCTTGTTGATTTTTGGTCTAAAGCAGTGGTTCTCAACCTCGGCTGCACATTAGATTCACCTGGGAATTGTTTTAAAATCCTGATTTATGGGCCTCATCCTTCGGAAATTCTGTTTCTTTGTTACTAATGTTGTAACCCCACCCCATAACAAAGAAACAGAATTTCTGGAGGATGAGGCCCAGAAATCAGGATTTTTAAAAAAATCCAATAGGAGAAGCGAAGGGCCGAATTAGTGAATTAGAAGACAAGGAAG
>NW_006288044.1:0-455 GCF_000327345.1 Myotis davidii | reverse complement strand
TTGTAGCCGCGTGTCTTAGCGCAGCCCCCCCTCCCCACACCCTTTGTCCCTGCTGTGATTTAACTGGGTGTCTGGCTGAGCACGCAGGGGTACGGGTTGTCCCACCCAGTGAGCTGTAGGGAAGGTTGCCCGAGTGTGAAGGACCGTCTCTTTCGAGTAAGGCTCAAGTCCTGTGACACCCCCCCACCTCCTTCAAAGAAAAGACCGGCCGTGCACATGACAGCTGGGAGTGTCTGATGCCGCAGTCCTGTGACTGCTGGAGTTCTTTGGGAGGTTTCGCGGTCCCCAGGCCCCTTTACACCGCACGCCCCCGCCCCCCCTCCTCTCGGGTTTCGCTTTGATGGGCAGTTTGAAGCCGACTGGACAGCGCAGGTAAAGCCGGGTAGTGAGTCAGCCCACGTTGCTGTGCAATGCCAACCGCGAGCTTGATGGCAGCCTCCCTAACATACAACGCC
>NW_006288043.1:1982-3641 GCF_000327345.1 Myotis davidii | reverse complement strand
ACAGAAGGAAGTTAGGACATTTCTAAAGAAAAAAAATAATGTTTTAATTAAAACTCTTAGCTTAATTTTAAAAAATTAACAAAAATAGAAATTAGCCATTTTTCTCACTAGTGAGCCTAGCTTTTGGTGTGATCTATATGGGGGAAATAAAAAATTTGAATAATAAGATTAACTGGGTTATTCAGGAAATAAAACTTTGATCTGAGGGAAAAAATGAGTTTTTATGGAGGCTCAAATTAGCCACATTCCCCTCTATGTAAACCAAATGTAATAAATAGTGCCTCATTTATTAATGTATTTCAGAGTTATAGCTCAGGCCAAATGGAATTAACTCAATTCAGCAGTGGTATTAATGTGGCTCCAAGTGAGGTGTCACGTTTCCCACCATGAACTCCAGTACTGAGATAAACTGTCACAGCTGCAGGGATAAGGAATGGTTTCAGACCAGACCGGTCATCATGTATAGACATGGCTACAATGTGGGTAAAAAGTGCCCTTGTAAAATGGAAAACGCTTGAGTAAGCAAACAATGAACCCCACTGCTGTTCACACACTACAGAGAAGTCCTCCAATGCAAAAGCAGCCCTATTATAAATTTCTCCATGGGAACCACTACACAATAGACACGATATATACATTGTGCTAAAAGCAAGGAGAAAAGAAGAAATAATTGCCTCAAATTTGTCATTTCATGTCTATCAGTTTTAAGATTTGCGGGACAGTCCTATAACCAGTGCTTCTCAAACTTTAGGGTGCACAGCAATCCGCAGGGAAGCTTGTAACAATGCAGATTCTGATTTGGTGGGCCAGAGGGTCCGCAGTAGAAAACAAGCTCCCAGTTCATGCTCGAGCTCTGGTACACACACCACACTTTACATATCAAGGCTCTGGCTTGACCTTCCCAACCTTGTGCTCCAGTGTTGTAATGAGAATTGACATCCACATCCCTTGGGCACCTGGGCAGGAATTGAACGGAGTCTCTGGCAGTGAAATTTCTCTTAGTGAGTTGTGCAAGTGTTATCCTTTTCTATGTATGCACTATGGGGAAAGCGTTTGGGGGCACATCTCTAAGTAGTAATGGAAGTTTACCATCAGTCCCAGTAGCAATAAATTATTCCTAGTAATAATCATAGCAGTAACAATAGTTATCATTTATTACCCACTTACTATTGGCCAAAAACCGTGCCAAGTACTTTACATGACTCAGTCATAGAATCCTTATAACAACCCTACAAGATACATGCTATTATTAGCCCCTACGTGACTTACAACTGTTCCCATGGCTTTTCACTTTAGATATTATCTGTATAGTAATGATTCTCAAATTTATATCTGCAACTCTGACTTCTTCCCGAACTCCGGTTGTATTATCCAACTGCCTACTTGATGTGTCCACTTACAGATGCTCAAAATCCATAGTATATCCTAAGCAGAAAACATGCTCCTCTTCCAAGCTGCTTCTATTTAATTCCTCCAGCTAAAAATCTAGGTGTCTTATTTTTTTTTTTTTTTACTTCTCTTTTCCTCACCCTACATACACATGTACTCCATTAGGAAATACTGTCAGCCCAACTTTCAAACTGTAATCTGGGTCAGTCTGGTTCTCTCTATCTCCTCTGGCACCATCAGCTGTGGCTTGGACCACTGCAACAGGCTTCT
>NW_006288043.1:0-1636 GCF_000327345.1 Myotis davidii | reverse complement strand
TACACCATAAGAAATATCAAGTAGGCGTAACATGTTCTCAAAAAATTAGGGTTGGCATGCAGAAGAATTTTGAGTCAGAGATTTTGCTGGTTTTCGCAAGCACTCACAAAAAGGTTGCCCACCCCTGGTCTAGAATAAGCAAATCAAACTTCTCTGTTCTGCTTCCTCTAGAAAGGTTTTGTGTGTCACACTAAGGAGCATGCACTGTGACCTGAAAGCTAGGGGAAGGGCCATTAAAATTAATAAATCCACCAATTCAGTTATGTGGTTGTTTTGTCTACAGACAAGTACACAAACTCAAGCAAATTATTATTTTTAGCTGAATTGGTAACTTCATTGAACTAAATAAAAATAATCAAGTTGCTTAAGCAAATCACTCCCCTTGGAAGTTGCACATTTTGTGAATTCTGCTGGTCTGTTCCTATATCCTCCAGGAAGTGTCCTTATGGAAATCCGTTGCTGTACATCAAGAACATTTGTCTGAGCTTCCATATATATTGACCAGTATATATTTATACTTTTTCTCAATGTATATTCTAGTTTGAATAAGAAGTAGTAGAGTATGAATACCAATTACTTTCATGACTGTTACAATACCTTGCCTATTCTGAAAATATCTCCCTAGGGATTTGGCTTATACATAACTCATCTCTTAGGAAATAAAACCTGGAATGTCATTCAGTACATCTCTGGCAGTGATCAGCCAATGTGCTATGCTAATAAAAGAGATCTATTCATGCCAATCACTTGCCTCTGAAGATTTAGGGGTAAAGTCACATAAAGAGAAGGTACATGTCCCATGGTACCTTGTGCTTGCGACTCTTTAACACGGACACCATTGTATCACTATGGTCTGTTTACTTTGCCATGTCTTTCACAGCACTATGAGCTCTTCCAGGGCAAGCACCATATTTTGTTCAGCTTTGGGTACCAAGCACTAGCACAATGCTTAGAGAAGTGAGATTTCAGTAAACTATTATGGGATAAATAAAGTGGCATTTGACATAGCTGATCACACCTTCCTCTTTAGGTACCGTTTTTAGTAGGCATCTGAGATGCTTCTCTCTCCTGGCTTCTCTTCTACCCTACTGGCTATTCTTTTTCAGTCTCCCAAAGTTCTACACTACCTCTTTTGTTGAATTTACAGTCTCATGACTTTAAATGCCATCCCCAAGCTGACTACTCTAAAATCCAGTGGCTTCCAAGCACATGTTTAGAATAAAATTCAATTTCTATACAATGACTTAGAGGCCCTCCACAGCCTGCCCTGCCTCCCCACATCTGACTTTCTCTCTAAATGACCACTCACTCTCTCCCCAGCTCACTCTATTCCACCTACACTGGCATCTTTGCTGTTTGGGGGAATATACCTGCCATGTTCTTGTCCCTTGGAATGCTCTTAGTTCATATCTCATTCATTCAGATTTCTTCTCAATACTTATTTTGAAGGAAGCTTTCCCTAACCATCCAATATCTCTCCCCCATCTAGTTACATTCCTTTTTACTCTAAACTATTTTCTTTTCAAAACACATCACCATCTGGTATGTATAGTTGTGTGTTTTTTCTCATTTCCCTTCTCTAGGCTATCAGCACCATAAGGAGAGGGACTGCTAGTATTTCTGGTATTTAGAATAG
>NW_006288042.1:0-611 GCF_000327345.1 Myotis davidii | reverse complement strand
GCCTTCACCTGTTTATGTCTGTGTCCATGGGCTATGCATATATTCTTAAAAGTTCTTTGATTAAGCTCTTCCCACACTCCTTCCAGCCTTCCCTCTGAAATCTGTCAGCCTGTTTCATGCTTCCATGTCTGTGGTTCTATCTCACTCGTCAATTTATTTTGTTCCTTAGATTCCACACGTAAGTGAGATCTTGTGATATTTTTTCTTTGACTGGCTTATTTTGCTTAGCATAATATTTTTCAGGTCCACCCATGCTGTCTCAAAGGGTACGAGATCCTTCCTTTTTACATCTACGTAGTGTTCCATGGTGTAAATGTACCACAGCTTTTCTATCCACTCATCTACCCACGGGTACTTGGGTTGTTTCCAGATCTTAACTACTGTAAATAGCACCGCTATGAACATAGGGGTGCATACATTCTTTCTGACTGGTGTTTCAGGATTCTTAGGATATATTCCTAGAAGTGAGATCACCGGGTCAAATGGCAGTTCCATATTTAATTTTTTGAGGAAACCCCATACTGTTTTCCATAATGACTGCACCCAGTCTGCATTCCTATCAGCAGCGTACTAGAGTCCCCTTTTCTTCACATCCTCACCAGCATTTGTCA
>NW_006288041.1:3220-14026 GCF_000327345.1 Myotis davidii | reverse complement strand
GAAAGGTGAAGGAAGCCAGCTGTGGGTTGTGACGGCCTGGGTGAGGTGGGCATCCATGCAGGGGGTGTGGGGGGTGGCCTTGTGTGGGGTGGCAGAGCCCAAGCAGGGAGAGGTGATGTCTGGGTGGGTAAGGGGAGCAGTGGAGATGAGAGGTTAATTACATATGGGAGACTGAAAATAGGTAGGTTTCTCATTGTCTGAGAAGACAGTTCCAAATACAGAAAGGGTGAAGACTAGAATGAGCCCTGTGGTTTTGGATTGGAGTTTTAGGTGCATGAATATATTTCCTATGTTTGTCCACTGAGAGGCCTGGGAACAGTGACACTTGAATATCAAGAGGGATACCTAGCATCTAGATCTTGGCTTCTGTGTGTCATATTCACTAAAAGGAATCAGGGCTCCTAGAGAAATGGCTGATTGTGAGAGCCACAGGAAAATGAAGAACAGAATATCTTTGCCAGGAAGCAAGGAAGTTGTCAAAGAATGATAGGAACATATCAAAATGACCCAGAAGTCAGCTAGAATGTAGAATATGTACATGGCCAAATTGGGCAACAAAAAAGTGATAGTGCAGACACAGACTACTGAAACAGCCCGGAAAGTCCAGAAATAAACCTTCGTGTACATGGTCAAATGATCCTCCACAAGGGTGCCTAGTCCACAGTGGAGGAAGGACAGCCTCTTCAGAAAATCGTGCTGGGACAACTGAATATCCACATGCAAAGGAATGAAGTTGGACCTTTACCTCACACCGTATGCAAAACTTAAAAAAATGGGTGAAAGGCCTAAATATAAAACCTAAAACTATAAAACTCTTAGATGAAAACCTAGGAGAAAAAGTTGATGACATTGGATTTGGCATTGATTTGGATATGACACCAAAAGCAGAGGCAAATAAAGCCAAAAATAGATGAATGGGACCACACCAAACCTATAAACTAATGTATACTAAAGGAAACAGCCAACAGAATGAAAAAGAAACCTATGGAATGGGAGGAAATTGTAAATCTGAAAAAGCATTAATTCTCAGAATATATAAAGAATGCTAACATCTCAGCAACAACAAAAGCAATTAACCTGATTAAAGAATGAGCAAAGGGCTTGAACAGACATTTCTCCAAAGAAGACAGACAACTGTCCAACAAGTATACGAGAAGATGCTAAATATTACTAATCATTAGAGATAAGAAAATCAAAGCAAAAATGGCGCATCGCCTCATACCCATTAGGATTAACTACTTTCTTTTTCTTATTATTGAATTTATTGAGGTGACACTGATTAACAAAATTATACAGGTTCCGGGTCACAATTCCACAACACATGATTTGTAGTATGTATTGTGAGTTCACCACCCAAAGTCAAGTCTCCTTCCACCACCCCCTGTACCTTCCTCCACCTCTCCCCACTTTAATTTAAAAACAAATGGTGATGTAGAGAAATTGAAGCCCTTGTACACTGCTGGTGGGAGTGTAAAATGCTGCAGTCACTATGGAAATCAATATGAAAGTTTTTCAAAAGAAAATGGAAATAGAATTACCAAATGATCAAGCAACCCCATGTTGAGTATATATTAAAAAAAAATTGAAGGCAGGATTTAGGATTCTGTATTATTTCTTGCTGGAATCCAGTGTCAACAGTAATTAATAAAAAGCAAGAAGTCCGGTCAGAAGGCTGAATGGGGCTTTTTGACATTCACAGGGATGAATATCTGCATTTTATTACCTACTGCTGATGACTCAATGGCCTAAAGCAAATTCCCCCAACCTGGTAATCTTACCCTTTACCCAACATCACCTTTGATATGTCTGTTTGCATTCCTAAAAGGCAATTGTGTATTCTAGTAAATAAAAGCAGATGGGAATGGAGACTGAGTGGAGCTTGGTCCCTTGTACCAAGATCACAACTGGCTTCCCCCATAATTTCCAAATTTATATTTCTTGTCTTGTGTTTTATTTTGCATGTCAGCTCTTTCTCCAAGTCTTTGAACCGGAGGCCACGTGGGCCGTGGCTTCACATTTGGCTCCTGAACAGGGACTTGGAGAAAAAGAATTCGCCAGAGCGGAAAAAGAAATCACCTGATTGGTGGTGGAAGATTAACTGCGTGCAAAACTCGTGTCAGCTGAGGAAGCCCACAGATCCGTAAGTGCTTGAGAAATTTCTTTTGTTTCACCCAGATCATACTGTGGCAGAATTCGTCAAAAGGGGAGAGACTTTCTTGTAGATTTTTGGCTTGCATTCTCAGGGATAAGGGAATTGCAGTGTCAGAGATCTTTTTTTAGAGTTTCTACAGATTATTATGGAATATAGTCCATGGTTTTCTGACGAAGATACATTAGATGTTGAATGTTGGGAACGGATAGGTCAAAACTTGAAAGAAGCTCAGCAGCAAGGGAAAAGCTTGCCTCCAAATTGTTTCTCCTTGTGGAAAACGGTATTGCATTTGCTAGAACCTTTCAGAGAGAGAAAGACCTCCGCCCTTTGCACCCTCCGCTCCTAAAGAGAAGCAGAAAGATAAATTGGAGGGGTGACCTTCATGTCCTGATTCTGAAACATTTAAATTGCCGCTAATAGAATCACCTATGCAAAGAGCTATCCGAGAAGGATTAACCCCTTCCCCGGCAGAAACGTGTATACTCGTTTTCACAAAATGTTCTTTTTCAGTCGTCGACGAGTATACTAAGAAAATATGGTAAAAAAATATGGTTTATAGGAAGATGAGTTACAAACTGTTTTCATAACCAGCATCAAAAATACTATATAGAACCAAAATAAAAAAATTAGTCTGAAAAAGAAACGTTTTTCACAAAAAAATTGTTGGGGAAGGGGTTAAAGGACATGATAGTGGAGGATAGACTTGCTTTTCCTATTACACAGGTAGGTAATCCACAATTCCCAAATCAAATAATAAGACAGCATGAGAGATTTGACTTTAAAATGATAAAGGCCTTGCATGATAGTGTAATACAAAATGGCCCCAATGCTCCATTTACTGGAGAAATTATAACTAACATTTCTGATGCATTTCTAGCTCCTTACGATTGGTATTCTCTGGCCCATGCAACTCTGAATGGAGGAGATTATTTGCTATGGAAAGGAGAATTTTTAGAGAAGTGTCAAGAACAAGCTTCTTCAGATCTCAGACAGAATGTTCCCATAACCTTTGAGATGCTTGCAGGACAGGAGCAATTTAGTGACGTCCAGAATCAGCTCCAATACATCCAACAGGCGTAAGAGCAATTAGACCTTGTGGAAGGTCTTGTGGAAGAAAAGCCTGGTGGACTTGAGGGAGCCTTTAGTATGTGCATGCAGGGGCCCACTGAATCATTCTCTGATTTTGTAGCTCGCCTCACTGGAGCAGTGAGACGGCAGATTCAACATGAGACAGCAAGAGACATTTTGACTCAGCAATTAGCTTATGAAAATGCCAATGCTGATTGTAAGAAATGTCTAACGCCACTAAGAAAAAATAGTACCATTACAGAAACTATTCGAGCATGTCAGAATGTGGGGTCAGGCTTTTTTCAGGCAAGCTCATTAACTGCCGCAATTACAACGAGAAATAAATCATGTTCCAACTGTGGACAGCAAAGACATTTTAAAAAGGAATGCAAACAACCAAAAAGGACACAAGGTGGCGCTCTATGAGAAGGCGTGAGCATCCCCCCTCCCAATTTAGATAATGCAGACTTAAGTCCCAGATGTCAGAAGGGGAATCATTGGACCAACCAATGTAGATCTAAATTTCATAAAAATGGTTAGCCATCAAATCAAGACATAGGAAATGGCCAGCTGCAGGGAAACGGCCAGAGAGGAATTCTCCCCCTCCCCCGCTTAGTTGTTAAATAAGAGGTATTTCCACCCTGCCAGGCCCAAAGTATATTCCCTCGTTCAACTCACTCCAAGAAGTGCTGGTTTAGATCTCAATAGTACAATAACAATCACCCTGATCCCTGATATGGCCAGACAAGTTGTTCCTACAGGAATTTGGGGACCTGTGCCACAGGAACGTCAGGTTTAGTTTTAGGGAGAAGTGAAAATACTCTAAGAGGACTGACTGTTTTTCCTGGAGTCATAGATTCAGACTATGAGGGAGAAATCAAGGTAATATTAGAATCCAAACATATTATACTAATTACTCCAGGACAAAGAATCACTCAGTTGCTATTACTTTATTTTCAGCAAGGTGAAGTTATAAATAGGAAGAGAGGAACACAAGGATTTGGAAGCTCAGATATATACTGGATACAGGAAATTAGCAAGACCCATTCTATGATCAATCTAAGAATAGAGGGAAAACTGTTTAAAGGTTTAGTAGACACTAGAGCAGATGTTAGTATTATCAGTCAAGAATTCTGGCCTCCAAGTTGGTCCATGGTAGAAGCTATAGGCTCTATCACAGGAGTTAGAATTCCTGATAACACTCAATGCAGTGCTGCAGTGTTAAAAATGGCAAGATGAGGAAGGACAAACAGGATGGTTTCAGCCCTATGTAGTCTCTGAAATTGCAGTTAACTTATAGGGCCGAGATGTTTTAGAAGGTTTACAAGATTGTATTATTACCGGCAAAAGGACAACAGTTAATAACTCAGATGGGATATCAAGCTGGTCAAGGTTTAGGAAATGATAATCAGGAGATTAAAAAACCCGTTCAGGCCAAAGGAAACACAGGAAGACAAGGATTAGGATATCAGCCTTTTGAGGAGTGGTCACTGCTCAATCTCCTCACCCCCATGCTGAGCCTATACAATGGAAAGATGATAGACCTATATGGGTGGATCAGTGGCCATTAACCAAGGAGAAATTAAATCATATTCATGAACTAATACAGGGACAAGTAGAGGCTGGTCATATAGAATCTTCCAGTAGTCCTTGGAATACTCCTATATTTATAATCCCTAAGAAGGCAATAGGAAAATGGCAATCTTAGTGTTATTAACACTACTATGCATACCATGGGAGGTTTACAGACTGGACTCCCCATGCCTTCACAAATCCCTCTAGATTGGTCTCTTATACTAGTAGATCTTAAGGATTGTTTTTTCACCATTCCCTTGGCACCACAAGATAAACAAATATTTGCCTTTTCAGTGCCATCTTACCTAATAATAGACAAACATGCAAATTGACCATACCTTCACTACACGCAGCAGCCAATCAGATGAGTATGCAAATTAACCAAACAAAGATGGTGGTTAATTTGCATATGTAGGTGCCCAGCGGCAATTGGAGCCTGCAATCAGAGCTGAGGGGTCCCCTGCCCAGGCCTAACGTCTTGGCCACAGGCATTAGGCCTGGGCAGGGACGGAGCCAGCAATCACGGGGAGCAGGGGTGGATCCAGCGATGGTGGGGAACTGGGGGTCCCCTGCTCAAGCCTAATGCCTCAGTCAGAGGCGTTAGGCCTGGGCAGGGGCGGAGCTGGCGATGGCAGGGAGCAGGGAGGAAGCCAGTGATGGCAGGGAGTAGGGAGGGAACCAATGATTGCGGGAGCTGGGGGTCCCCTGCCCAGGCCTAATGACTTGGCCAGAGGCGTTAGGCCTGGGCAGGGGCTGAGCCAATGATTGCAGGGTGTAGGGGCGGAGTCGGCGATCGTGGGGATCTGGAGGTCCCCTGCCCAGGCCTAACACCTCAGTCAGAGGCATTAGGCCTGAGCAGGGGCGGTGCCAGTGAACACGGGGATCTGGGGGTCCCCTGCCCTGGCCTAACACCTCAGTCAGAGGCATTAGGCCTGGGCAGTGACGGAACCGGCAATGGCGGGGAGCAGGGGCAGAGCCAGTGACCAAGGGGAGCAGGGGTGGATTTGATGATTGTGGGAGCTGGGGGTCCCCTGCCCAGGCCTAATGACTCGGCCAGAGGCGTTAGGCCTGGGCAGGGGCCAAGCCAGCAATTGGTGTGAACTACAGAGGAAACGTCTTTTCTGGCTGCTCATTGGCTAAGCTCCCTGTATGCCACTGGTAATATTCTTAGTAACTTGGGTAATAAGAATCCAATAAGGTTATCTAGGGGTTTTTACCACACTCTTGGAGAAGAAAAGGAATGTCCACTGTTGGAGGGCTAAGAAATGTCATATCCTGCCCTAGCTGGTTTTGCTCGTTGGATAATGCCTCGGCCTGCCCACTGCAGGGTCTGGGTTCGATTCTGACCAAGGGCATGTACCTAGGTTGCAGGCTCCTCCCTGGCCCAGGCCCAGGTCAGGGCTCATGCAGGAGGCAACCAATCAAAGTGTTCCTCTCACTTTGATGTTTCTCTCTGTCTTTCCCTTTCTCTTCCACATTCTCTAAAAATCAATGGAAACATATCCTCAGGTGAGGATAAAAAAAGAAAGAAAGAAAGAAATGTCATATCCTATGAAAGACACATCTTGAAAATGCCTAAAGAAAGTTGTCATGTTTTCATGGTGAAGGGACTGGAGTCCGTGTTGATGAAAACACCTTGGTGGCTGCGGTGACTGGCAGTGGCTGCAGCAGTGGGGTGATGGGGCTGGTGCCTTCCCCTGACCAGCCCAGTTGCCTCCCACAGAGGGAGGCCAGACTGTGGCTTAGGCCCGCTCCCCAATGGGAGCAGGGAGTGGGCCTAAGCCGTCAGTAGGACATCCCTGAGGGCTCCCAGTATGTGATGGGGGCAGGCTGGGCTGAGGGACCCCCCCTCCAGTGCACAAATTTTTGTGCACCAGGCCTCTATTAATATAGAACCTATGAAAATATATCAATGGAAAGTTTTGCCTCAAGGAATGGCCAATAGCCCTACTGTATGTCAAAAATATGTAGCTCAAGCTATTCAGCCTTTAAAGGACAAATATTCTGTGCTGTATTGTCCATTACATTGGACGACTTGCTTCTAGTGAGTCCACGGGAAGAACAGACTTTAGCAATGTTTTCTCAATTAGAAAAGGAACTTCCTAAATAGGGCTTAAAAATTGCTCCAGAAAAAGTACAGAAAGAAATGACTTTCAAGTATCTAGGAACCATAATTGAAAACCAATGTATTAGGCCTCAAAAGATGGAAACATGAAAAGATTGCCTGGAAACCTTAAATGACTTTCAAAAATTATTAGGAGACATTAATAAGTTAAAACCTTCTCTAAAAATCTCTACAGGAAAGATGACAAATTCATTTAATATACTTAAAGATCACTCTAATCTTTCCTCACCCCAAATATTGACAAATGAAGCTAGAAAGGAGTTACAAAGAATTGAGCAGGCAGTCTCCTTAGCCCAAGTGGCACGAGTACTGCCTGAATTGCCTTTATTGGGACAGATTAATCCTACTACAAATAGTCCCACTGGAGTCATCTTCCAAAATAAAAACTCTCTTGCTATTATTGAATGGAACCATCTAGGTCCTAGGACATCTAGGTCCTAGATTCTAGGACATCAATCCTCTAAAACTGCAGTTACATATATAGGACTTACAACTCAGTTAATATTTCAACTTAGAAAGTGCTGCAGACAGCTTAGAGGAGAAGAACCTAACTATATTTACCTTCCCCTCACTGGGAAGCAACTAGAAATATTATTTCAGACTGATTTAAATTGGCAAATTGGACTGAGTGGTTATTTAGGGAAACTTAGTTGTCACCTACTAAAAGACAAATTATTACAATTTCTATATTATACCGCTATTATTATAATACCAAAAAATACTATGCAGGATCCTATTCCTATTAACTATTTTTACTGATGGATCATCTAATGGCAAAGCTGCTTATCATACAATGAATTTAGACCAAGTCATCAAATTAGAAGCTATTAGGCTGCATTACAGGATTTTTAAGAGCCTCTTAATATTATCTCTGACACTTCTTATGCTGCAGGTTTAGTAAATAGAATTGAAACTGCTCCTTTAAAATGGCTCAATGACCAAAGTTTATTTTTACTATTTACACAAGTTCAGCAAATTGTACAACAGAGACGATATCCTTTTTATATTACTCACATAAGGGCTCACAGTGTATTACCTGACCCATTACCTAAAGGAAATGCACATGCTGATCAATTGGTTACTTTATTAAAACAGGTCACAGAATCTCATCAGCTTTTACATCAGCCTGCCAAAATGCTATCTAGACAATTCTGAATCTCTCAACAGCAGGCAAAACAGATTATTAGAGAATGTCCCATTTGCATGTTATTTCTACCTTAAGGGCCTAACACAGGAATCAACCCTAGAGGGTTTGCTAAGGGACCACATCTGGTAAATGGATGTAACACATTGTATACTCCCTTTGGACACCTTGGGGCATTGCATGTCTCTGTAGACACCTTTTTAAAAGTCCTATGAGCTACTGCATCTACAGGGGAAATGGCACAACAATCTATTAACACTAGATTGCCCAAGGAAGTCATTTTGACTGCTTTTTAATTTCAATTAGAAAAACAATGATGTATATAATGACAGAATTTCTTAGAATTTTGTGACTTTTTATACAACATATAAATGCGTTTATTAATAATTGTAGTTACCTCTCCCTCCTTCATTTCCGGTATATATATATATGTGTGTTATACCTATATTGCCCAAAAGCAGTCATTTTGACTGCTTGAGGAAATTATGACTCTTATTTTGAATTGAGTAAATTTCTTATATGACCAGTTCGGCTGTGTATTGAAATAACAGTTTTCATTTTTTTTCGATTACCGTCACATGATAACATACAAGTACATGATAAATTGTCGATACTGGATAAGTTGCAGTTGCTCAATAAGCTAAACTAGTACTTGTTATTCGAATCTTTATGCAGTGATACAATGCAGTCATTTTGACTGCTTTTGGGCAATATAGGTATATACTAAATTTCGGTCTTTCTAGTGTTAATCATGGCCTAGCTGCTTTTGCTGTCATGGGAATTCCAAAAATTATTAAAACTGATAATAGGCCTGTTTACACAAGCTGTCATTTCCAGCAATTTTGTAAAAAGTAGAAAATTCAGCACATTACAGGAATACCATATAATTCCCAGGGACAGGCCATTATTGAACGCCAACATCAGTGGCTAAAATTCTAACTTGAAAAACTAAAAGGGGAGATTATGATGGAGAAATCACCTGTGGGTAGGCTGCACCAAGCCTTAATTACTTTAAATTTTTTCCCTTGTGATGCTGATGGCAAGACACCCATGGAGTTACACTGGGGTCAGAATAAAACAAAGGAAAGTGGTCTAGTTCAGTGGTCGGCAAACTCATTAGTCAACAGAGCCAAATATCAACAGTACTTCTTCAAAATAGACTCGCCCAGGCCGAAAACCAACTTCTGTGCATGGGCCACAAAGTTTCAGTCTCACTGTACGTGTGCGCCCACATGTGGTATTTTGTGGAAGAGCCACAATCAAGGGGCCAAAGAGCCGCATGTGGCTCACGAGCAGCAGGTTGCCGACCACGGGTCTAGTTAAATGGAAAGATCCCGAGTCTGGTTTATGGAAGGGACCTAACCCATTGCTAATATTTGGTCGAGGATATGCTTGTATATTCCCAGAAAATTTCTCCAAACCTGTGTGGATTCCCACAAGAAATATTAATCTACAACATGGATCCGAGAGAGGAACTAGCCAGATTAATGAGGACCTTGCGCCTGGAGCCACACCTTGCAGCTGTAGGTAATTGGCTACCTGGGCCACAGACAGCAGCAGCCCCAGGCAAAACACTGAAGATAAGGAGTGGAAGAACACCACGGTGGACGATAAACAGCCCAGAGATGACTTGGGGAGTAATAAAGAAAACAGTCCAGAAAGCTGAACGAATTTGTGAAGAGACTAAAACCCCAAGAACGCCTGAAAACATCTTTCTTGCCATGCTGGCAGTCACCAGCTGTGCAGTAATATCACCAAGGGCTAATGGGGAAGTCCTCCCTGGGTAAAATCCCTTGTGTGGGCTGATCCCCTACCTAGTATAGTAAGTATATGGGCAATGCTTCCCTTTTTGTATGACACAGCTTCCCTTTTTATATGACACAGAAGCCAACCTCTGATCCTTTGTGTGTGGAATTAGAGGTTTTTCTAGCTAGCATCAACACCAAAGGAAGAGGAAGCAAAAACCTAAATACAATTATTATCACTGCTTACTCCTGGGAGAGGCAAAGAGAATTTAACATTACTAAGACATCCCCCCACTAAGCCATTATGTAAAAATACTTATAAATGGCACCCCAGCAGCAAACTTAAGAACAGTTTTTTCTATTGTGGATTGGAGACCCTATGGGTCTACGCATAGTAATAATAAATGGAAATCAGCTGCTGTACTTGCACCAATAAAATGATATAGTTTTAACTATAGCTTAAATAATTCCATTCATACCTTATAGGGAACTCCCAACAAGCCAGTATTTACGACCACTTATGTCAATGAAAAATCAACTTCTTGGTGCTTAAAGTAAAAATAACACCAACCTTGATATTTTGGAATTACAGCAGCATATACACTAATAAAAGAGAAAGATGCAAATTAACCATCATTCCACTACTCCGCTATAGGAGCTGGAGCAAGCAGGAGGCGTGGGTTGCCCCCTGCAATGGAGGAAGCCATGCTTCCCGCCTGCCCTGGCCAACCCTGCACTCCACTTAAGGCTACAAAGATTCAATTATAAAAGATAAATAAATCCCAGATACCAGCTTCCAGCCCACCCTGCCCTCCTCTCAAGGAGGTGCTGGGGGAAAAAAAAAGGAGAGCCTGGGGGCTTGGGTCACTGGGGGGCGTGGCCAGCCTGAAAACAGCCCTCAGCCCCTCACCCAGGCTGGCCAGGTACCCCAGCTAGGACCTCCACCCTGAAGGGGTTCTGGCCAGCCTAAGATCATCCCTCAGCCCCTCACCCAGGC
>NW_006288041.1:0-2977 GCF_000327345.1 Myotis davidii | reverse complement strand
AAAATGTACAGAAAAAAGAAGTGACAGCCAATTTGAGATAGAATTATCGGCATTAAAATCTACAGTTCTATGGATGGGCAATAAAATTCACAGCTTAGAGCAAAGAATGTCCTTACAGTGTCATTATAATTTTTCCAAGATTTGTGTTACCCCCATTCCCTAGAAGAGTACCTTACACCCTTGGGAATCAATAAAAAATCACCTTCTTGGTGCTTGGGGTAAAGGTAACACAACCCTTGATATTTTAGAATTGCAACAGCATATTGTATAATTATCCCAGGCAAACTTACAAACTAATTCCTTAGATACCTGGCAGCAATTTAAAGGCATTTTAGCATAACCACAGTTCCCTGTCTCATTCTTGTTCTGATATTTAATTTTAGTCTGCATATGTGGAATAAAAATCTTAAAAGAATCAGAGCTCTGCAAGTGGCATATCAACATCTATTAAGAAATTAAATAAGGGCGAAATGCTGGAAGTCAAAATAAACAGTAATAAATATAAATGCGAGAAGTCCGGTCAGAAGGCTGAATGGGGCTTTTTGACATCCACAGGGATGAATATCTGCATTTTATTACCTACTGCTGATGACTCAATGACCTAAAGCAAATTCCCCCAACCTGATAATCTTACTCTTTACCAAACATCACCTTTGATATGTCTGTTTGCATTCCTAAAAGGCAATTGTGTATTCTAGTAAATAAAAGCAGATGGGAATGGAGACTGAGTGGAGCTTGGTCCCTTGTACCAAGATCACAACTGGCTTCCCCATAATTTCCAAATTTATATTTCTTGTGTTTTAATTTGCATGTCAACTGTGGCTTCACAATTTCTGCCAAAGATAACATAGCCTGAATCTAGTCATGAGGAAAAATCAGACAAATCAAACTTAAGGGACATTTCTATAAGTTAAAGTACCACAAGTTTCTGTCAAGCTCATAAAAGTCAAGACAACTGGCTAGGCCCTGGCGGGATAGCTCAGTTCACTAGGGTGTTGCCTGGATATGCCAAGATTGTGGGTTCCGTCCCCAGGCAGGGCACATATAAAGAATCAAGTAATAAAAATTGAAAAAATTAAAGGAATCAAGCAATGAATGCAGAAATAAGTGGAACAACAATTCAATGTTTTTTCCTTCTCTCCCTCTTTCTCTAAAAGTAACAAATAAAAATTTTTAAAAGAATAGTACATAGAATAACAGGATAAGGATTTGCTCTCCTTCCATAGAGAACTAAAAAATTAGACAAATATTTTTAAATGACTATTTTGAGACATTGGATAACAACTAGCCCAGGACTGTGATTCCAGAGTGGAGGGAAACAGGAGAAGTGAACACTAATGGCCCCAGTTTTTGTCTAGAGAAACATTTTGGATGCAGTGCAGGTAATGGATCCCAAGCAGAGTTGCAACAGATTGAATGGTACAGAGGCTGAGGCAGCAGGCAACAGAGCAGCGTTCCAGAGACGAGGGTGATACCCAGAAAAACAGTTCCAGAAATCTGAGTAGGGGTCTACTTGAGTCTCTGCTGACTATCAAGCTGTACATTTGTAGAGTGAAGCAAGGGACTGGCCAACAAACAACCAAGGAGCTGTACTACGTGGTTTCAAGATGTACTAGTAAGAGACAAACTGTCATACACCTTGATTTCACGACATACTATGATCAGATGCTGTGGTAATGGCATAAAGGTAAACATGTAAATCAATGGGACAGAATAGAGAAGTCAAAAATAGATTCATACTGATAGAGCCAGTTGTTGTTGTTTTTTAATAAACGTGTTAAGGAAATTCAAAGAGGAAAAGAGAGTCTTTTCAACAAGGGTACTGTGGAAAAAGAGTGTACATCTACTCTCATTTCATGCCATACATAAAAATTAACTTGAAATACATCCTAGACCTAGATATAAAAGCTACAACTATAAAATAGGAGAAAACAAAAAAGAAAAGCCTTCAACTTTAGCATAAGCAGAGATTTCTTTTTTAAAAAAGATTTAAAAATTGATTCTGAGAGAGAAGAAGGGAGAGAGAGAGAGAGAGAGAGAGACATAGAAACATTGCTGTGAGAGCCGTACATCGATCTGCTGCCTCCTGCATGCCCCCTATTTAGTATTGAGCCCTAAACCCTGACACGTGCCCTGACCAGGAATGGAACCAGCAACCCTTTAGTACCCAGGACAATGCCCAACCAACTGAGCCACACTGGCCAGGGCCGCATAGATTTCTTAAACAGGACACAAAACACAAACAATAAAAGGAAATATTAATAAATTGGACTTTATAAAAATTAAGAAAGTTTGTTATTTGGAAGTAATTGAATGTTCAAAGAAACAAAAAGGCAAGCCACAGACTGGGTGAAAGATTCACAATACATATAACTTGCAAAGAGTTGTTATCCAGAACATTCTATCTAATAAAAGAGAAACATGGTAATTGGCGTACAACCGCTACCCTTCCTATTGGCTAATCAGGCGTGATATGCAAATTAACTGCCAGCCAAGATGGCGGCTGGCAGCCAGGCAGCTTGAAACTAACATGAGGCTTGCTTGCTTCAGTGACGGAGGAAACAAGCATTCCCCGCCTGCCTTGCCGGCCTCTGAGCCTGCAGTTTGAAACATTTTAACAAATATAGAAGCTAAAAAAAACCCCAGAAACCAGCTTTCAGCAAGCTGAGATCTCAGAGCTGGAGTTATACATTGTTTCGATTATAGAACCGAAACAAACCAGATACCTACTTTCAGTAGCTATCCAAACCAGATACCTACTTTCAGTAGACCCCCCTCCCCCCTCACGGGCCCTGCTCTGTGTGTGATGGGGTAGAGCCATAACCTCCCCATCGGCCCTGCCCTGAGTGACAGGGGGTGGTGCCCCAACCCCCTGATCGGCCCTACCCTGAGCGTGACTGAGGTTGGCATCGCAACCCCCCGATCGGGCCTACCCTGAGCGTGACTGAGCTGGAGCCTCAGAGCTAAAGCTGGCCCA
>NW_006288040.1:0-420 GCF_000327345.1 Myotis davidii | reverse complement strand
TCTGAGGAATAGCAGCTGTACGTGAAGCCTCCCTCCACCAGACAGAAGTACCACTACAGCTGTGAACAGCATCCACTAGAGGAGCTGCTGCCAACTGAGGAGCAGCTGCTACCACAACCACCTAAGGAGCAACTACAGGCCAAGGAGCCACTGCCACCCAGGGAGCAGCCACTGAACAACTCAACATCTTGATATGTCAGTGAGATCAAACATGGGTACACAAAGAAACCCCCAAAGGAAAGAAAAGGAGGACTTGCCAGAAAAGAAGCTAAATGATACAGAGGCATTCAACATGACAGAAAAAGAATTCAGAATAAGGGTCCTAGAGTGCATAAACCGAATGGAGGAAAACTCAACAACTTATGCAAGAAGCAAGAAAAAGCAGATAAAAAATCAATAACTTAAGTAAGAACCAAGAAG
>NW_006288039.1:0-334 GCF_000327345.1 Myotis davidii | reverse complement strand
TCAGACAACCATCTCCTTTTGTCGACACACTGCCGCAATATTAAACGATGCTGTTACAAGATATATTGTATTTAGTATTTCATTGTCATTCAATTTTTCTTCTTAGAACAAAACATTTCTATATGCTGCTCTACAGATACAAAGCACACACATAGTAGTGACGTACGCTTCTTGCTGAGCCTTGTCTAATTCAGCCTAAAGATGCAGTAGCGCCGTGACCAGGCAAATCATCGCTGAATATACTGTAGTCATGTGAGAAAATATAATATTTCAAAGAGTGTGACAAATCAAACTCGAAATAATTGGATCAATTCCAACCTAGCCTATCTCCTCT
>NW_006288038.1:0-309 GCF_000327345.1 Myotis davidii | reverse complement strand
TCTCTCTCTCTCTCTCTCTGTATATATATATAGATAGATTAATTGATTTCAGAAAGGAAGATTGAGGGAGAGAGAGATAGAAACATCAATAATTAGAGAGAATCATTCATTGGCTGCCTCCTGCACACCCCCTACTGGGGATCAAGCCTGCAACGTGGGCATGTGCCCTTGACCGAAATCCAACCCAGGACCCTTCAGTCTGCAGGCCGAGGCTCTACCCACTGAGCCAAACCAGCTAGGGTTATTAATCTCTTACTGTAACTAATTAATACATTAAACTTTATCATAGTTGTGTATGTTAAATCATTT
>NW_006288037.1:0-250 GCF_000327345.1 Myotis davidii | reverse complement strand
GTCTATTTCTTTCACCAGGTAGCGGAAGTTTTCCGTCATGATTTCTTCTAATAGGCTTTCAATATTTGCTCTCTCTCTTCTTCTGGCACCCCCATAATTTGGATGTTGGTACATTTGAAGTTGTCCCAGAGGCTCCTTACACTATCTTCATATTTTTGGATTCTTTTTCCTTTTTTCTTTTCAGGGTGGGTGTTTTTTCTTCCTCGTATTTCAAATATTTGACTTGATTCTTGGCATCCTCTAGTCTGCT
>NW_006288036.1:7568-8536 GCF_000327345.1 Myotis davidii | reverse complement strand
TCCCTCTTTGGGAGAGAAGGTCAGCATGGTACAAGACATGGAGCATTTACCTAAATGCAAAACAGACATGGAGGAGAAGACTGGATCCTCTACTCATTAAGAGTGTTGGGTTTCACTGGTTTTGCTCAGTGGTTGAGCATCAACCTTTCTACAGCAGGTCATGGTTCAATTCCCATAGGGGCACTTGCCAAGGTTGTGGGCTCATTCCCCAGTGGGGGGCATGTGGGAGGCAACCAATTGATGATTCTTTCTCATCATTGATGTTTCTATCTCTCTCACTCACCCCTCCTCTATCTGAAACCTTTAATAAAAACAAATTTTTAAAAAAGGAGTGTAATGTTGGGCAAGTCATTTAGCTACTTGGACCCTCTGTCTCTTCATCTGTAAAATTTACAAAAAATTCTGCTACTGAGATGGTATTATAGAGTTGTGGTGAGTGTAAAGTGAGATACTACATGTGAAAGTGCCTGTGCATGGTGAGTGTTAATTATCCTCCCCTAACATATGTCTCCAAACTCTGTTTGACCACAGAGTCTGACACGTCTGCATGCCTACAGAGCCTGTATAGACTTCAGGACTAAAGGGCAGAAACATAAGTGCACGTTGTAGGATGCCATCCTCAAGTATCTTTGCAGGGGAAGGTCATACCTTGGCATTCAGAATGGCACATAGTAGGTGAAATTGTTTGAGAACATGTTATGGGTGTGCTCATGAGCCCCCAGTAATGACCAAGAGAGACAGAAGCATGGGATTTGGGGTGTGGATGACCAGCCAGTAAAAGAAGATAGCAAAGCTAATATGCCCTCATTCCAATGCCCAGGCTGGTGAGGCCATGGGTCGCCGGGGTTATAAGATGTGCTAGACGGCAGGGACAAGCAGGCATGGCAGAATGTGGCAGAAGGCTACGTGGGGCAATCCAGGTGGAAAAGTGAACAGGGAGCGCTGGGAGATGGAGCTTGTAGGGGAGG
>NW_006288036.1:4653-7522 GCF_000327345.1 Myotis davidii | reverse complement strand
AGGCATTTTTTTTCTTGACCAAAATCATATTCCCAGAATTTTTGAGAAAATATAATCATGCCCTTTGCCCTGTTTAGATACATGGACATGGAAGGAGGAAAGAAGCTAGCTGGCAGACCTTGCCTCTGATCTATCCTGAGTGCCGAGTATTCATGGACTCAGTACAGGGCACACAGTCCATTCTGTTCATCACAGAGGGTCCACTAGAAAGAATGTCTAAATGGGAAGAATAACACAGTCTCAATAATGCAACAGATAAAATTTATTTTGGACACAAGCTCTTCAGAATCGGCCACTCCATCACTTTAGATCTTCATCTTCTGGGACTGCACGTCAAGGGATAAACACTTGCCAAGAATGGTGTGTGGAAAATGCACTGATGGATGCATTCATGAGCAATCTTCTGGGACCGGTCTCCAAGCAGGCTTACACCCCCCATTCTTCCTCCACATGGTCATCAACAGCACTCTTCTAAAATACAAACTTGATCATGACATTTCCTCTGCTCAGAAACCTCCAGCAGTCTACCAAACTCTTTGGCAAGGCAGCTCATTCCTTTCCGGACCCTGGCTTGGATGATCGTCTACTGAGATGTTGAAACTTCTACAGACCACGATCTGAATCACTTTCCCATTTCCAGTGTAGGACCCACATTTCCCCATCATCTGTACTGCCCTTCCTTACTGTGGCAAACTTTATGCCTCCTTTAAGCTCTCCCTTAAATGTTCTCTACTCTCTGACAATCTTCCCAACCTCCACTGATCCACCCACCCAGGCAAAACCAGTAACTATTACCTGAGCCTCCACAGACCTTAGTAGAAATTTGTGCAAAGCTATGGTCACCCTGGGTTGTGATTATTTACATAGTTCTGTCTCCATGAACTAGCTGTGTTTACCTTTTCATCTCAACTTCAGCACAATGCCTGACTGACAGAGGAGATACTCCCTAATTGGGGTTCTCTTTGCTTTCCCTCTGCCTCCCAGGATCACCCATTTTCTAGGAAGAGTGAAGCCCCCTTGGTGGGGAAGGGAAAGGGGGTGACAAACCCTGGGTCAATAATGACCTGGGAATCTAGGATCATGGTTACTTGTCTCAACTGAGAGCCTCCTCGGGGACAGAGACAGGGATAGGGCTTCTCTTCGAGGAGAGGGTCTTAGATAATGCAGCCAGGGGTCCTTCTGCCATTCACCTCCAGCCTCTTTCTCTCAGAGTTACCCAGATTCTTATGTGCAGTGGACATGTGAACATCCATTGGCCCCAGGAAAGTCCACTGGGGAGTAGTTAACACCCATGTCAGCTCTTGACGAATTTATACTCACCACATGGATAGCACCTTTGCATACATGGCCACATCCATTGCTGCAACATTTCATTCCCCTGGGACATGAGTCATCTCCTGAGCACATTTCAGCACAAATCCCAACGGTTCCCTTGGGCACATTGGGGCAGTGTCCAGGTCTGTTTCCCCCTGAAACATACAATGGTGTTTGTGGAGTCTGGAATAGTCATTAACCAGGTATGAAAACTGCGGTTAGAGGTTGACGGCCTCACTGCTGGCAGGACTGCCACCTCTTTCATTTCTTCCTTTTACTCCTGGACCCTCCCTCAGCCTCGGCAGCTCCACCCTCACACTGAAGCCCCCAGTGTCACAGTCAGGCCCTTGGGAGAATGTTCTCCCTGCTGCAAAGGCTGCCCAGTTCCGCAGGCAAGAAGCCTGCTGTCATAAGCCTCTTCTTTCCTCCCTATAAGATATTAGAAACATCACTGATCCCAGACATCCGCCTTCCACCTCATACGTACCCCATGTTTATCTCAGAGCTACTCCGTGTAGGAGCCCTACATCCAAGGCACATCTAGAGAGAGCCCCAACTTTTAATAAGGCCCAACCTGATCTGGTAAGAAGAATGGGGCCCCTGCTGGTGTGGCTCATTTGGTTGGAGCATTGCCCCACATACTGAAAGTTTTGCAAGTTCAATCCCCACTCAGGGTACATATGGTAGGCAACCAATCGATGTCCTCTCTTCTCTCTCTCTCTCTCTCTCTCTCTCTCTCTCTCGTCAATAAGCATATATTTGAGTGAGGATTAAAAAAGAAGAAGAAGGATGGGAAACGCAGGGTTATCACTCCTGAAGGTTAAAGAAAGTGGGTCTGATCAATGCCAAATCTCCACTCTGCAGCCTGTTCCTGTGCCACACCATCCCAGGTAAGAAGCTGGGCTCTTAGCCTCCTGTGCTCTCAGGTAGGACCCCCTCAGCACCCTTACCTTTGTGAGGATGTTTCTGTGCGCAAGCCATCTCCATCCCCAAGATGACAAAAGCCACTAGAACAAAGACTGTGCAAGTCTTCATGTTGGCCTTTGATGTGAATGCACACACTGAGCCCAGCCCCAATTTATACCCTCAGTGACACCAGAGAGGAGTGTGGGGTGGGGCAATAGAACAGGAAATGTACAACATGATCTAGTGACTTTGTTCTATTTCATAACTGTTTTCTCTATAATTAGGGTATGTTTTCTTATAGATGCAAATCCAAACTGGAGAGTTCAGGCATTGCTACATCAAAACCTGGCACTGTTTTCCCCGGTTTCATTCAAAAAAGTGGCCAAAGAAAAGAATGTTCGGTGTATAATTTTAAATTTCAGAGTAAGATTTTAAACTATGCAGGTAGGTGTTATTCCTCCAGGTGCCTCCTGGAGGTCCTGTTCCAGGAGGATTCAATGTGCTTCTGGGAGAGATGGTGAACGGGTTGTGCTTTGGAGCCACCCAGGGGTGAGATCCCCAAGTAGGAGTAGACAGAGGACCATCCCTTCATCACAAGGGTAGGTAGTGAGGTCGCTCATCTGGTAGAGGGATGGGAAAAGATGTCCAT
>NW_006288036.1:0-2644 GCF_000327345.1 Myotis davidii | reverse complement strand
AATGGTGAAGTTCAGAAAAGCTCCTCAAATGTTTTCATGTACATGAAGTGAGGAACACTTCACCTACCTGAAAAAACCTTTATTTCTGTGAAGAGCGAAACAAAATGTCTCCATAAATAGTTGATTTCTAGTGACATTCACAAAATTGGAAATCTGGCCAGTGTTCATGACATATTACTACATGATAATATCCAGGTGTATGCAGCAACCATCAGACATATATAAAAAATTAACTGAGTAACAAAATATAGGTTCCTCAAAAAATTAAATATAGAATTACCACATAATCCAGCAATTCCACTTCTGAGTATATACCCCAAACATTTGGAAGCAGGATCTCAAAGAGCTATTTGTACACTCATGTTTATAGCAGCATGATTCATAAGTTAAACATGGAAACAACCTGAGTGTCCATTGACCAATAAATGGATAAGCAACATGTAGTATATAAATATAAGGGAATATTATTTAGCCTTAAAATGGAAGGACATTCTCCAGTATGCCACAACATGGGTGAACCTTAAGGACATCATGTTAAGTGAAATAAGCCAGTCACAAAAAGACAAATATTGTGTGGTTCCACTTATATGAAGTACTTAGAGTAGTCAAATCATAGAGACAGAAAGTATAAAGGTGGTTGCCAGGAGCTGGTAGGGAGGAAAGAATGGGGAGTTATTGTATAATAGGTATAGGTTTTCAGATTTACAAGATGAAAAGAGTTATGGGGATGGGTGGTGGTGATGGCTACACAACAAAATGAGTGAGTTTAATGCCACTGAACTATATGCTTAAAAATGAATATGATGGGCCCAGGTTACAGGCTTGATTGCCAGTAGGGGGTGTACAGGAGGCAGCCAATCAATGATTCTCCCTCATCACTGATGTTTTTATCTCCCTCGTCCCCCTTCCTCTCTCAAATCAAGAAGAATATATTTTTTAAAAAATAAAGAAAAAATGTTGTGAAAGTTGTAAGCCAGGACAAGCAAAATAGGGAAACTGAGATAGTTAACAGCATTTTGCAACTAGAAAATCTAGTTGCTGAGTAGTCTGCAGCCATCTAGTAAATCCTATTTTCCCTAAACCAAGGACACTTAAAAGTAAATGATTTGCACTGTTCCTCCCCAGCCAGAGGGTAAATAGCTTAAATCAATCTATTCAATAAGACAGACAGCAGAAATCCAATTATCCCATTTGTTACCACACCCAAGGACAAATGAAGTTAAGAGAATTAACCTCATTTTGGAACAATTTGGTAAATTATACCTTCATAAGCAATATGGAAGCTTTTATATTTTTCTCCCTACCTGATCCCTCCAGAATTTGGCAATTCTTACTAAGTATGTCATAAAGTCGCTTCACTTAGTGGGGAAACACGGGAGAGGAGGGGTGCACCCTGAGACTCTTCTTGTTCATCCCCCCTCCCATGAGGTCAGCCGCAGAGCAGTGCGGGCAATGACAATCAGTGGTTTTCTGAGCACTTCTGCCATCTGAGGAGTGTCTTATTGTTTATGACATTTTAAAAGGGTCCTTATGGAAATATGAATAGTAGGAAATATGAATCTAAAGCCTTACAAATAGGCTGACTAAAGACTACAGGCCTGACAGAGCGAACACACAAGGACACCAAATGGCCCACCGCCAGGAAGTGGCAAAGCCTAAAGCCAACAGGATGTGTGCCTGTGCCCAGGCCTCAACATCTCCACCTGCACAGATGCCAGTGCTCCTCACTGACCCAGGGAACTCAGGGAAAGTGCATATCTAGCACCAACACCTCACCTATTTCCTAGCTACCATTTACTGAGCACTTGTTATGTACCAGGCACTGGGTTGGGTCCTTAACACTATCTCATTTAAACCTTAGAAAACACTGGGAAGCAGGAACTATCACCACCCACCCCCCTTTATTATCCCAATTTTTGAACTAGACTCTGTGGTTGTGGGAGTTGGCACAAAACCACAGTTCTAGGAAAAGGAAGGGCCAGGGTTTCAATCATGTCTTTGTGACTTTAAACCTCATTCCGGCTCAGCTGTGGCTCAGTGTTCTACCTATGAACCAGGAGGTCACAGTTCAATTCCCAGTCAGGGCATATTCCTGGGTTGTGGGGCTGATCTCCAGTGTGGTGCATGCAGGAGGCAGCGAATTGATGATTCTTTCTCATCATTGATATCTCTCTCTCTTCCTCTCTTGCATCAATAAATTGTATTAAAAAACCAAAAAAACTCCTTCTGTTGCCCAGTCTCTGTGGAGCTAGCAGCCATGTCCACCCATGAACCAGGGCAATGACGGCAACCCCAAGAATATCTGTCCCCAGTTGGAAGCCCCGTGGCCTCCTATCTCGGTGCCTCAGGATGGGGCTCTGTGAGTCCTGATTAGGGGAAAGAGAGGTGGTTTGGGTGGAAACCTCTTTAGGATAGAGCTTACTTGCTCCCATTGGGCCTCTCAGAGTTCAGGAAAAGATGGGTCTGAGCAGGAAGAAGTGGTCCCAAGTCGGGGGATTAGCCATGAGAATAAGTCCAAGTATGGCCAGCAGCTATCACACTGGGACACACTTTGTGGTCACTCTATGGCATAGAGTCTATGCCAAGATGCTGGGTGGGGGGGGTTTTCCTAAGAGTTTGAATGGGTTGAAGGAAACTACAGAAC
>NW_006288035.1:0-218 GCF_000327345.1 Myotis davidii | reverse complement strand
CCCTTATCCTGTCCCCTCCATGGAGGGCTCCCTGCCCCTCCCCCCAGTCCTGACCCTCCATGGAGGGTCCCCTCTCCTCCCTCCACTTCCACCTCCATCAAAGGTCCCCTGCCCCCTATCCTGTCCCCTCCTTGGAGGGCTCCCTTCCCCTCCGTGTCCTGACTCTCAATGGAGGGTCCCCTTTACCCCTATACTGTCCCCTCCATGGAGGGTCCTCT
>NW_006288034.1:0-450 GCF_000327345.1 Myotis davidii | reverse complement strand
ACAAGAATAGATCCAGAGACAAATGCTAGGGGAAAGCGGGAGTTAGAGAGCAACCAAAGGACTTGTGTGCATGCATAGGAGCATAACCAATGGACACAGATCCTGGGGTGGTGGGGGCTTTCCCGGGATGGGAATGGCTGGGGGGCAGGGGCAGTCAATTGGGGAAAAGGGAGACATATGTAAAACTTCAGACAATAAAAAAAAAGTTTGAGGAGCACTGGAATACACAGATTATCATACAAGGCAAAATTTGGTAAGTATTGAAATAAAACTTAATAATGTGTGATAGGGGTTCAAAGGAAGGCTCAGAGTCAGTTTAGGGTGAAAAAAAAGACTCTGTGATGGAAGTGGTATTTATTTCAGATATCTTTATTTCAAATAGCTTTAAAGAACTTAAGAGTTTGCTAGGTAAAGATGAAGGAAGGATATTCTGGGTGATGGGCACAGCAT
>NW_006288033.1:0-631 GCF_000327345.1 Myotis davidii | reverse complement strand
CCCGGGTCCCCCACGAGGACTCACTGTGCTGGATGCTGCGACCTGGGCTGCAGGACATGAGCATCGCTGGGAACAGAGGCTGGAGGGTTAAACGGGGTGACGCTGAGTCAAACTGTGTGAGTGGAGAGGAGTTGGGGAGGCACGGGGACCCCAATCCCGCCGATTTGGTGTCAAGAAGCCTCAGACACACCCTGCCCAGCGGGGCCGCTGCCTCCACCACCTTCTGCTACTCGCCACCAAGCGCTGAAGCCTGTGAATCTGTGCACCCCCAGAAGAGGCCAAAATGACCCCCAGGAGGAGGACAAAGGAAGTCCCACCCTAACCGGAGGGCACCAAAATGCTCCTTACCTGACTGACTCTGGCGCAGTTCTTTCAGAGTAATGTCGTTTTTGCAATGGCCCAGGGGCCCTTTCATCTCAGCCAATGACCCTGGTGAGTATTGGTGTTGAGGCGCCACAAGTAGTGCTGGAGGACAGGATGGGACTGGAGGTCTGCTTAACTGGTTCATACTGACAGATCTCTGAGTGAAGGGGAAGGGCAGGTATGGAATAGATCCACCAAAGCAAATGTATACAAGGGGAAATGGGATACATCTGTCATACTATCAATAATAAAAATTACAGCCATTACC
>NW_006288032.1:78991-79637 GCF_000327345.1 Myotis davidii | reverse complement strand
CTGTTTCTTTGTGACGGGGTGGGGCCACAACATGAGGAACCAAGAAACAGAATTTCCGGAGGACGAGGCCCAGAAATCAGGATTTTAAAAAAACGATTCCCAGGTGATTCTAAGGTGCAGCCAAGGTTGAGAACCACTGGCTAATGTTTCTAGCAGAACAAATGGAGATAAAGGATGGTGGGTAAGAAGTACAGTGGCCTGGCCCGCGTGGCTCCGTGGCTGAGCGTCAACCTATGAACCAGCAGGTCCCGGGTTCGATTCCCGGTCAGGGCACATGCCTGGGCTGTGGGCTCCATCCCCAATACGGGTCGTGCAGGAGGCATCTGATCCCTGATTCTCTCTCATCATGGATGTTTCTCTCCCTCTCCCCCTCCCTTTCTGAAATCAATCCTATATAATAAAAGCCTAATATGCAAATTGACCAAACGGCAGAATGACCGACGGAATGACCAGTCACTATGACGTGAACTGACGACCAGGGGACAGATGCTCAATGCAGGAACTGGCCCCAGCCAGCAGGGCCCAGGTCAGCCAAGGTGGGTGCCGGGGGGGGGCCCCCAATCGCCTAGATGGTCACCCCACAGATGGGCGCTGATTGCCGGCCAGGCCTAGGGACCCTACCCATTCATAGATTTCATGAACCAGG
>NW_006288032.1:76698-78472 GCF_000327345.1 Myotis davidii | reverse complement strand
CCCCCCCCGGGCTGCACTCCGCCTGCCTGAAACGCCCTCCCAGCCCCCACCCCCTGTCAATCTGGGAACTCCTACGCCTTCTGTAAGATTGTTTCCAAATGTCATCTCCTCGGGAATCTTCTCCACCCCTTCTCAAGAAAGGATAGCAGCCAAAGGGTGTTTACACCTTCGGAGCAGCACTTTTCACTTGTGTATCAGAACTAATCTGCTGGTCTCGCGTCAAAAGACCAGGAAGATCTTCAAGGTTAAAGACAATGTTATATGTCTCTTCAAAGCCCATGTTGCAACCTGACGTTATACAATATATTCTTTCTGTTATTAATTAATTGCTGTTCTCCTTCCACTAAAGTGTAAATTCCATGAGAGCAGGGACTGTCTTGTTCACGGCTCTAGTTTCAGTGTTTATTTATTGCAGGCACTCAATAAATATTTGCCGAATGAACAAAGAGATGGACAGATGGCTACACGGATAGGGAAATGATTAAATGGGTGGATGATGGGTGGAAAGATGATGGACGGATAGGTAACTGGATGGATGGGTGAATAAATGGATGGATAGATGAATAGAGGGTGTGTAGATGGGTGGGTGGATGGATGGATAGATGGATGGATGGATGGATGGGTAGATGGATGGATGGGTGAATGGATGGATGAATAAATAGATGGATAGATGGATAGAGGGTGTGCAGATGGGTGGATGGATGGATGGATGGATGGGTGAATGGATGGGTAGATGGGTGGGTGGATATGTGCATGGATGAGTAGATGGATGGGTGGATGGATGGATGAATAAATAGATGGATAGATGAATAGAGGGTGTGTAGATGGGTGGGTGGATGGATGGATAGGTGGATAGATGGATGAGTGAATGGATGGGTAGATGGGTGGATGAATTAATGGATCTATGGGTGGATGAATGAATGAATGAATGAATGAATCATACAGCAAATGGCAAAGCCAGGACTGCAGTTGTAGTCACGTGGCCCTACTCAAACCCCTGTGTTGGTTTCCAGTTCTCTCTAAATGCTCATGATGTAGAACAGGCTTCTCTTTCACAGCTGCTGTGTGAAGGTCACTGAGTGTGCCAGGCCGCCACGCAGGCCTTCCCCGAGAGTGCCAGGTCAGCACGTGGCCCGTTCTCGTCCTCCCCTCGTACCACTGGCGACGCACAAGCCAGTTAACACATCAGCTTCCCCGTTAACTGGATAGCGTGTTGTCAAAACCTGTCATAGAACGAGACCCCCCCAGAGGCTGGGACGGGTGCGTGTGATGGGGGGTCGCGTGCCCTGCTCCCGGGACACGTCTCACGCACACACGGGCTGTGACACGCTGTGGTGGCCCAGTCGTTACTGGATCCCGCGCTGGCTCCCTTAAGAGGCGTGTTTTGCGAACAGGCCAGAGGCGTGTTTTGTAGAGCAGGCCATCAGGTCTGTGCCTCAGGCTTCGCCAACGACAGGCCTGTCTGCGAGGGCAGGGGCACGGCTCACGGTTTGGTGATGGACGCGGGGGTTAGGCCTGCTCGGTGCCAGGGACGGTTGGCTCAGGGGCCACTATTGAGCTGGGGACTTAACGTTCCTTGGGGGGAATCTAGATCCATATCCATATCCATATCCATATCCTTATCCATATCCATATCCATATCCTTATCCATATCCATATCCTTATCCATATCCATATCCTTATCCATTTTCTTACCCATATCTACCTATCTATATCCATATCTATATCTACTCTATATCTAATCGATGTCTATATCTATAACTCTATCTCTATT
>NW_006288032.1:74351-75336 GCF_000327345.1 Myotis davidii | reverse complement strand
TCGGAGACTCCTCCTCAGGGTTCAAGGGACGGAATGAGCATCTGTTCGTGTCACTGTGATATTTCATTACAGAGGAAGGGAGAGGAATAGAGAGAAACATTGATGAGCGTGAAACATCGATCAGCTGCCTCCTGCACGCCCCCTACTGGGGATGTGCCCGCAACCCAGGTCCATGCCCTTGACCGGAATCGAACCCGGGACCCTTCAGCCTGCAGGCCGACGCTCTACCCACTCAGCAACACCAGCAGGAGCCCAAGGCATGCATTTTTTAAAGGACACCCTAGGACCCCACCCGGTGACTCAGTGGTTAGAGCGTCAGCCTGCAGACCGAAGCGTCGAAGGGGGAGAGAATGTGCTCACCCTCAGCAGGATGGAGCGGAGGCAGGGAGAGACGCTCTCAGCATGGTGGGCGTGGGGCCAGCCAGCCGGGATGTGAAGTGGGTACAGATCACGGGGGGCTGGGGGGGGGCCTGCTCCTCAGGGAGACGCCCCAGTCATGGACGGTCAGACCCCCGGGAGCTGCATCGACCAGCGGGGCCACGGGCAGGCGGCCTCCCCCTCCCTCCCTCCTCCTGCCGGAGGACTCAGTGACACAGGCCGGCCTGGGGAATGAGATAAAGCCAAGGGCTCCTGGAATTAATGGGAGGCTGTCAGCCGAGCGAGGGAGAGCGGGGTGCAGGGGGAGCAGGCCGGGGGGCCTCGTGACGGGGGGACGAGTCAGGGCGGGAGAGAACAGCCCGTGCATGCGTGTGCATGCGTGTGCATGCGTGTTAGGGAGTTTGCAGGGACGAGCCTGGAGAACAAATAGGTTGCATTTCTGTGCACCACGGAGAACTAATTTTTCTTTTTCTTTTTCTGTCTACGAGAGGCCCGGTGCACGAATTCAGGCCACGACCGGCTGAAACCGGCTCCCCGACATCCCCCGAGGGGTCCTGGATGGAGAGAGGGTGCAAGCCAGGCGGGGGGCCTCCCACCAGTGCACGAC
>NW_006288032.1:71450-73374 GCF_000327345.1 Myotis davidii | reverse complement strand
AGCATATTAGGCTTTTATTATATAGGATCTATCTATCTATTTATATTTTGTTAATCCTCACCAGAGAATTTTTTCCATTGATTTTTGGGGAGAGTGGAAGGGGACGGGAGGGAGGGAGAGAGAGAAACATCAATGTGAGAGAGACACATCCATTGGTTGCCTCTCACACGGGCTGCGACCGGGACCCGGAATAGAACCTGCAACCTGCCCTGGACTGGAATTCGAACCTGAGACCCTTCCATCCAAGGACCACACTCTAACCACTGAGCCACACTGGCTAGGGCGTGTATATATTTTTTTGGGGAAATCCTATATGTACTCACACTGCCAGCAGATTGATTTTAAAAAAATACATGTTTTTATTGAGTTCAGACAGGAATGGAGAGGGAGAGAGAGAGAGAGAGAGAAACATCCACATTGAGAGAGAATCATGGATCAGCTGCCTCCTGCACGCCCCCTACTGGGGATCGAGCTGAAAAAAAACGGGAATCAAACCGTGACCTCCTGGTTCCTAGGTCGACGCTCAACCGCTGAGCCACACTGGCCGGGCTGGGCTCCTGATTCTTATCCTGTTAAAGGAGCAGGTTGTTTAATTTTAGGATAAATGTATATTTCTGCCAGGGCATGAGGAACACAGGATCCTGCCTTGCTGACTAAGCGCTATAGACTTCAGGTGTTCACTCCGTCGGCGCATGCCTCAGCCACTTTCCCCCCACATTTTATTATTATTATTAATTAATACTATTATTACTAGAGGCCCGATGTGCAATAATGGGCCTTCCTTTCCTTGGCTACCGGCATCCCCTTCTCTCCGGCTGGACCTGCCTGTCCGCCTTCCCACACTGCCCAGAGGCCCGGAGTGGCTGCGTATGCAAATTAACCCACCATCTTTGTTGGGTTAATTTGCATACTCACTCCTGATTGGCTGGCAGGCGTTGCGAAGGTACGGTCAATTTGCATCTTTCCCTTTTATGAGTGTAGATTATTATTATTATCCAGGTTGGTCAAGAATAAAAGCTCCCAATCGTTTGGCTCAACATGAGAGCACAGGCCACATGAAATCCCCGTATTTGGATTTTTAAACCCAAACCCGGCGAGGTTACGGCGACACGCTGCCTTATCTATGGCTTTTAATAAAAGGACAGCAAGCCGGCCGCATGCGATTTGCAGAGGGGAGCTGACCCCGGAGGTGGGAGCAGTGCCCTGCAGCCGCCACGGGCATTTGCCTGAGGGAAGATAACGCTTTTCGCCGACCCTCTAAGCATTGAGAGCCGATACAACAGCTTAGGTCAGACTCTGAGAAACTACGCTATTTCCCCAGGCGATGGACGTGTGGGTAAAATATCTCCATGGCTCTTCACCACACAGCCTCGGGGAGGCAGCCCACTCCATCACAGGGCACCCCATCTGTGCAGTGCATTGTGGGACGATCCCCCCGGGGGCAGGTGCCTGGATACAGGGATGCTCTGAGGAGCCAAAGCCATCATTGCATGAGTGGGTCATGGAGGGGCAGGGGCCCAGATGGGGACCAATGAGAAGCAGATGACAGAGAACCCATCAGGAAGCAAAACTGACCTGGCTGATGTGGCTCAGTGGATAGAGCATGGACCCAGGAACCAGGAGGTCAGGGTTCGGTTCCCGGTCCAGGGCACATGCCCGGGTTGCGGGCTCCATCCCCAGTAGGGGGCATGCAGGAGGCAGCTGATCGGCGTTTCTCTCTCATCAGTGTTACTAGCTCTCTGCCCCTCTCCCTACCTCTCTGTAAAAAAAATCAATAAAATACGTTAACAAAAATTAAAATAAATAAATAAAAATCAGATATTCATGCCCTGGCTGGTGTGGTTCAGTGGGTAGAACATTGGCCTGCAGACTGCAAGGTCCCGGGTTCGATTCCTGGTCAAGGGCCTATGCCTGGAAGTCTGTA
>NW_006288032.1:69149-70521 GCF_000327345.1 Myotis davidii | reverse complement strand
GGGGGGGGCCAAGGCAGAGACGGTTAGGGGCAATCAGGCAGGAAGGCGAGCAGTTAGGGGCGATCAGGCAGGCAGGCAGAGTCGTTAGGGGCAATCAGGCAGGCAGGCAGATGAGCAGTTAGGAGCCAGCAGTCCCGGATTGCTAGAGGGATGTCTGACGGCCGGTTTAGGCCCGATCCCGCCCCCGAGGGCTCCAGGAATGGAGAGGGTGCAGGCCGGGCTGAGGGACCCCCTGCTCTGTGCACGAATTTCATGCACCGGGCCTCTAGGTTTTTTTGGTTTTTTTTTTAAGGCAAAGCAGGAAGAATTGGAGGTCCCTTGGTTCCTTGCTTCTAAGCGAAGCCAGTTGGATGCAAATTTCCCAGACCCCCCTGGTTGTGTGTGTTGGGGGGGCGGGGACAGGGTGGTGGGGGCCTTTGGTGGAATAAATGGAACCAACACCACAGCCGTGGAGTGAAGAGGGGAGATTGGGGGGGATGTGGGGGGCACAGGGGAGAGGGGGGAGGGAGAACCCAGCAGCCAGAGCGGAAGTGGAACTGAGAGGATGTGAGAGGCACAGTCCCCCCTCCCCCCCTGCCGCCCCAGCCCTAATTCTCATTTCCCAAACCTCCCGCGAGACTGCCTACATAGCCATCCGTCTTCATCGAGGGCCCCGCTAAGTGCCTCCTGCTGTAGAAACAGCTGCATAATTCATAGGCCGCGAGCTCACAGGCCTGGGCGGCCGGCCGTGCCAGCAAGAAAACAGGCTCATCTCCCGGCCGGGGGGGCTCAGGGGTTGAGCGTCGACCTAGGAACCAGGAGGTCAGGGTTCGATTCCTGGTCCAGGGCACAGGCCCGGGTTGCAGGCTCCATCCCCAGAGTGGGGCGTGCAGGAGGCGGCCGATCCATGATTCTCTCTCATCACGGATGTTTCTCTCTCTCTCTCTCCCTCTCCCTTCCTCGCTGAAATCAATAAAAATATATTTATATTTTAAAAAAAGATGCAGTGATTTAATCTAAGTCAACACCAGCTGCAGAATTCCTAGTGGGTCGTGACTCTTGAAGACACGACTCAGTGAAGATAATGGAGCCCATGCATTCTGCAGCCTACTATTAAAAAAATCTATATCTATATCTGTATCTAATCTCTATCTCTATCTCTATCTCTATCTCTATCTCTATCTCTATATCTATATCTATATCTATACCTATACCTATACCTATATCTATATCCATATCTATATCTATAATATCTATAAAAGCCCAGTGACTGGAACAGCAGAATGACCAGAATGACTGGTGGCTATGACATGCACTGTGGCAGCCAACCAGCCTGCTCCAAGCCTTGATCAGGCCCCCACCCTGCCAGCTCCACCCCCGATTGGCCCCCCAA
>NW_006288032.1:67396-68566 GCF_000327345.1 Myotis davidii | reverse complement strand
GAAATAGAAACATCAATGATGAGAGAGAATCATGGATCGGCCGCCTCCTGCACGCCCCCTACTGGGGATCGAGCCCACAACCTGGGCACGTGCCCTTGACCGGGAATCGAACCCTGACCTCCTGGTTCACAGGTGGACGCTCAACCACTGAGCCACATGGGCTGGGCTGCAGCCTTCTGTCAACAAGGACCCCACCTGTCAAATAGAGAATTCCGAAATCGTATAGGCCAGACGGAGGGAATAGTGTTGTCTTCCCCTCCAAGCTCCCCCCCACCCCCCGAGTTTTCCGCAAGGTCAACCGAAGGACTCACCGTGTCTCAGAATGATCCCCCTGGCCCATCCACACACACATTTTTCCCTCGTCTTCTCGTCTGCGGGTCTTGCAGACTTCCAGACGCGCAGCTAAAAATAAGGCTATGAGGAGATTCAATCACTGCTGTTCTTTTATTTAAAGCTCCGGCCGGTCGCGGAGAAAAAATCCCCGGGATGGAGGGGGGAGGGGGGTGGATGGAGAGGAGAGATTAGAAACATTGAATGAGAAAGTCATTAGGCACCATCCCTCATCCCGCGTGCCAGGCCTGGCGACCCTGAATTTTAAGAAGGACTCGGGGCGACGGTGAGGGTTTACAGGGAGTGTATCGGCCGACCCCGCAAAACGGCTCCCCCGGGGGGCGTTTGGGTAAGCACCTCCGAGATCACACGGGTGTTTAAAATCTTCCTTTCTACGGCCTCACGAGCATTCGCCAACGACCCGTATGCTCACGGCTAATCGGGAGATTGTCCAAGATGATGACTGTAGTTCACTGGGCAAACCTATATATATAAAAGGCTAATAGGCTAATCACGGATGTTTCTCTCTCTCTCTCTCCCTCTCCCTTCCTCGGGACAAAGCCACGGTGGTCGGGGCTGAGGCAGAGGTGGTTAGGAGCAATCAGGCCGGCAGGGGAGAGCAGTTAGGGGCGATCAGGCTGGCAGGGGAGAGCAGTTAGGGGGTGATCAGGCTGGCAGGGGAGCAATTAGGGGGCGATCAGGACAGCAAGGGACCAGTTAGGGGGTGATTAGGCTGGCAAGCAGAGGCAGTTAGGGACAATGAGGCAGACAGGCAGGCAAGCAGTTAGGAGTCAGCAGTTCTGGATTGTGAGAGGGATGCCTGACTGCTGGTTTATTCCA
>NW_006288032.1:66747-67189 GCF_000327345.1 Myotis davidii | reverse complement strand
GGAGAGCAGTGAGGGGTCGATCAGGCTGGCAGGGGAGAGCAGTTAGGGGCATCAGGCCAGCAGGTAGAGGTGCTTAGGGGCAATCAGGCAGGCAGGCAGGTGAGCAGTTAGGAACCAGCGGTCCCAAATTCTGAGAGTAATTGGGCTTAACCGCCAGTCAGACATTCCCTGGAGAGGGTGCAGGCCGGGCTGAGGGACACCCCCCTCACCCCCCGTGCACGAATTTCATGCACCGCGCCTCTCGTCTATATATATAAAAGGCTAATATGCGAAGTGTCCATTTGACTGGCCGCTGTGCCATGAGCTGACCACCAGGGGGCACACAGTCAACCCAGGAGCTGCAGAGCTGGCAGTGACTTGGCAGTGGCGGTTCTCGGGCGACGCACCCCAAAACCAGAGAGGAGGGAGCTTGATTCACCCCGGGCCCACACGATTCCACCTT
>NW_006288032.1:64347-65856 GCF_000327345.1 Myotis davidii | reverse complement strand
GCCAAATGATTTCAGAGAGGAAGGGAGAGAGAGAAACCTCAAATGATGAGAGAGAATCATTGATTGCCTGCCTTCTGCACACTCTGTACTGAGGATTGAGCCTGCAACCCGGGCATGTGCCCTGACTGGAATCGATCCTGGGACCCTTCAATCCGCAGGCTGATGCTCTATCCACTGAGCCACACCAGGTAGGGCGAAATATTAATGTTAATTACAAGTAATCTATATATATAAAAACCTAAGTGACCATTATGACCGGTCGACCAGTCGCTATGACGCCTACTGACCACCGGGGGGGTAGACGTTCAACACAGGAGCTCCCCCCTGGTGGTCAGTGCACTCCCACGGCCAACCTCCCCTGGTCCCTACCCCCGGGGGGCTGGCCCCGACCTGGACCAATCGCCGGCCAGTCCTGAGGAACCCCACCGGTGCACGAATTCGTGCACCGGGCCTCTCGTATTACTACATGTAAGATCATTTCCCTTGAATAATTGGTGTCTATTGCAGGCAACATTACCATACTTAAAATCCTTTTTTCTGGCGATATTAATCTTTCTTGCATGCAACGGCATTACATTTAAGATCCCTTTCCTGGAAATATTAAGGTGTATTGCAGGCAACCTTGTTCCATTGAAAACCGTTTTTTCTTGAAATAAAAAATTGAAAAAGGAAAAAGAAATTATGAATTTCCCTGAGCTGGTGTCATGTCCAACATTCTTGCTCCCGCCCGTGAGCTGGGATTCCTGAAGGACACACCGTGACCTTGAAACTGGGGGTGCCCCGACCCCCCCAGGGGCAGGATTTCGGAGATGGGCAGACTCTCGGGCAGCCGCACACCTGTTCCAAACCTTAAAGAAACAAGACGATGGTGCTCGAACCCAACCCCCTGGGGTGTCGATGGGGCTCCATCCGATAATTAGCTCCTCTCACAACCCCGGGCAGGAAGAGGAACTTGCAAATGCTTCTTCTCCAGGCTCTCGAACCCGGTAATTGTCTCCTCAGGAGCCCAGGTGGGCCGGTCTCTCTGCGCTCTCTTCCCCCCTCCTGCGACATGCACTTTGGTAATTAGCATCCAAAGCAGAGAGAGAGAGATTTAGAGAGAGAGAGAGAGAGAGAGAATGGTTTACAACCCTGGCTCTTTGCAGAGAAGTGTGCGGGTCTCCGTGCGTTGGGCGGCTGGGGAAAAATCTATTTGGGGGGTGGACACAACGTACCCTTGATTTTTTTTTAAAAAAAAACATATATTTTTTTATTGATTTCAAAGAGGAAGGGAGAGGGAAAGGTAGAGACATCAGTGATGAGAATCATGGATCAGCCGCCTCTTGCATTCCCCCGACTGGGGATTGAGCCGCAACCCGGCCTGTGCCCCTTGATGGGAATCGAACCCGGGACCCTTCCATCCGCAGGCTGATGCTCTATCCACTGAGCCACACCTGCCAGGCTCATATCCTTGATATTGAAAGGACTATTGAGCCCCATAGCTTTATTTTCTTATTTTATTTTATTTTA
>NW_006288032.1:61253-64064 GCF_000327345.1 Myotis davidii | reverse complement strand
AGGCATCACTCAGCCACGTGGAGCCTATGTATGCAAACTGCCATCTTTGTTGGGTTAATTTGCATACTCTCCTGATTGGCTGGTTAGCGTAGCAAAGGTATGGCCAATTTACATGTTTGTCTATTATTAGGATTTTATTTTATTTTGTTTATTTTATTTTATTTTATTTTTCTGCCCATCTATATATATAAAAAGCCAGCGGCCGCAATGCCGTAATGACCAGAACCACCGGTCGCTATGACACCCACTGCGGCCAGGAAACCGGCCTGATGGGGTGCGGGGCTTGCCGGCCAACCTCGCCTGGCTCCTCCCTCCAGCTGGCCCTGCCCCCGATCAGCCCCCACCACCCCGATTGGCCTGCAGCCCCTCCCCACAACCAGCTCTGGTCCCGATCACCACCCCCGGGCCGGCCCGACCCCACCGGTGCACCAATTCGTGCACTGGACCCCTAGTAGCTTTCGAACAGCCTTGCGGCCAAGAGGTTGGTGAGGCAAGTGATGATGGAAAAAATACCAACCACTATTCATTGCATAGAATTATGTGTGTGTACATGTATATATTTTTATTGATCTCAGAGAGGCAGGAGAGGGATCGCCACGTGTCTCTCCACCCCCACATCCTGTTTCCTTTGGGGAAATTTAACAACTGACCTGGCTGCCTCGGTGATTTCTTTTCCCAATTAAACTAAAGGCATGCTTAATATACTAACAATAAACACATTAAACTAAACAAAAATGACAGATAAAACAGACAAGCAGTCACCCAGAACACAAGACTTAATAAATCACAGTTCTTTGCCTGAATCTTTTCCTCTTCTGCTCTCCATAGCATTGACTGGCCTTTAACGTTACTTTAGCTAAAATCTGCCTGTCCCCCCAAAAATAATAATAATAAAATAAAATAATAAAATAAAATAATAAAATAAAATAAAATAAAAAATAAAATAAAATAAAATAAATAAAATAAATAAAATAAAATAAAATAATAAAATAAAATAAAAAGATCTCTGTAATGCGATTCTGACAGAAGCCCAATTTGCAAGCAGTAAATTCTCCCTCCAAAGTCCCCTGAATAAATTACCGGCGAAATGTATTCTTCAGCGAGCAGACGAATTAGCCGGTGGTCAGGGGTTATCAAAAACGAGCCCATTAAATTTTTCACGACATCTGCCAGAAATAATGACTTTGATTCGCCGGGACTCTCCAATCCATCATTTATTTTATTTTATTTTTTTCCCCTGACAACTCTGAGATCACAGAAGCAATGATCAGTGCGGACAACGCGTGATTTTCGGCAGCGAGACCCTGTCATACACACACATAGAATACTCATGGCGTGGCTGGCGTGGCTCCGTGGTTGAGCCACGGCCTATGACCCAGGAGGTCACGGCTCGGTCCCCGGTCAAGGGCACATGCCCGGGTTGCGGGCTGGATCCCTGACCTCCTGGTTCGTAGCTCAAGGCTCACCCACCGAACCAGGCCTCAGGGCGCTGCTGCATTTTAACCCAAATTCATTGATGTGTGGGTGGCAGCCAGGCTGGCAGGTGAGAAGTGGTACCTCAAGGTCATTTAAACCGGCATCCCCCTGATGCTAAATGACCTTGAGCATCCTTCCATATGTCTCTTGGCCACCTGTACGTCCTCTTGGGAGAAGTGTCTATTTAGATCCTCTGCCCATGTCTTTTTTTTAAATAATTAAATTGTTTCTCTTCCTTTTGTTGAATTGTGGGAATTCTTTATATAGAGGGTGTCCCAAAATTCACGCAAGAAGTCATTTTGATAGAAAACACAGGTTTATCATGAAAAATTGTAATTTTTTTATTGATTCATAAGGGACACAGTCTAGGGTTTATGGATGGAATAGCCCGTCGGGTCCATGGGCTCCCTGGTTTTGCTGGCACAGACGCAAAGCCGCGGTCTCCATTGGTCTTCCTGGTCCCTGCTCCTGGGCCGTCATTGGTCCTTGGTGATGCTGATCGAATCGAAGAGATTGACATCAAAGGGCAGCAGAGATTAGAATCTGATTCAATAAACCAAGTAAAATTAGGCTTTTATTTTTTTGTTATTGTTTTTGTTAATGCTCACGCAGAATTCAAATCTTGCGTGAATTTTGGGACACCCTATATTTTGGAAATTAACCCCTTATCCGATGTATCATTGGCAATATGTTCTCCCCGCCCCCCGGCCCCCATATAGTGGGTCCCCTTTTCATTTTGAGGACGGAGGTCAATGGAGAGATAAAAGGGAACATTTATAATACTTTCAACAATAAAGATAATTGTTTTAAAATCATACTAGAGGCCCAGTGCACGAAATCACGCGAGACCCCCACCGGGCCCACTGCCTGGCCACGCACACAGCCTCCTGTTGGCCAGTCTTTGGTCGTTACGGCGTGACGGCGTGATGGCCAAGGGGTTTTTATAACGGAGATATTTATTGATTTCAGAGAGGAAGAGAGATAGAGATAGAGAGATGAGAGAGAGAAACATCAATGATGAGAGAGAATCCTGGATCGGCTCATCCATCTCCCAGGATTGTAGGAACACCGTGATGGTGGGGGACCGCAGTGTATGGGTAGGGGGACATTGTGTCTCTTACCTCTGCTGCTGTCCACACCCCCACCTGGCAGGGAGCCTCGTTGCATTTGGAAAATTCTCCCCCCCCACACCCCACCGCCTGCCCTCACCTCCCCAGAGTGGTTCTCACTCTGTCTCGGAGACGGGGTGCCTGTGGGGCACTGCAGAATTCTTTCCATGGACACGACCGGAATGATGACTCCATTCGGGAATGTGGACATAAACAGGCCATTCTT
>NW_006288032.1:58906-61147 GCF_000327345.1 Myotis davidii | reverse complement strand
CAACTATTTTAGGAATGTGGCTGCAAGTCCATCATTGTGGCTAATCCGGCCTGGATGCTGGGGAATCCCACCAGACACCCTCTCTTGTTTTCAAAGGAGACGCGGCCCAAGAGGGACAGAGAGATGGGGACGCTCGACCCAAACGCAGAGGAGACGGACGGGAGATTATGGAAAGGGTACGATGGTGTTTCCCCCGTCACCGCCAGGTTATACAGAATATGATGCCAGCACCACAGGCCAGTGATGGCGAACCTATGACACGCAAACTCATTTTTTTTTTGGTTGATTTTTCTTTGTTCCATGGCATTGAAATATATCAAATAAATATCAAAAATCTAAATCTTTCTTTGACTACGGTGGCAAATACCAAAACATGTCTATAGGTGACCCGGCCCCAGAGTTAAGCGAGGGATTTTCAAAACGCTGGCTCGCCGAGCTCAATAGGTTCACCATCCCTGCCCTAGGCTGACATCAGATTGTGTTGCGAATGTCCCCCCCTTTTCTTCATTGAAAAAGACTCAAATTTTTCTTAGAAGAGTGGCCATTTCTGTCCTGGCAGGTTGTTCAACATGTCTATGTGTCCATCTGTCTGTATTTTTAAATATAGTTTTTATTGATTTCAGAGAGGAAGAGAGAGAGAGAGAAACATCCATTAGACAATGATGAGAGAGAATCATTGATTGGCTGCCTCCTGCATGACCCCTACTGGGGGTGGAGGGAAGATTCCGGGCATGTGCCTGACCACCGGGATGGAACAGTGACCTCCTGGTTCATAGTTTGATGCTCAAACACTGAGCCACACAGGTTGGGCTACCAACACTCTTTTATTGATGAGTAAGGAAGGACCAAAAGGAAGGGGAACTCTCGGTTGACCTCTTTTTCCTTTGTTTCTATGCCATCATTTTCAGCATGTGTGGTTGGCTAATAGAGGTGGGGTAAGAAAGGTCATGTTAGGGCTCCTTGGATGTTCGGGTTTCCTAGGATACCATTGTCTTCGGTCTTCAGTTACAGCAAGTTCAGGGTCAAAGCATGTGCTCACCTACCGTGTTGTAGACATAACATTTTCTTTGCATTCTTTTTGAGCCTCACTGAATTCCCATGCATCATAGCATCAGACTTCACTTGCAAAACATCAATTTAAAGATAAAATTATTATGAATTTCAAGATGGTGTCACAGAGCATTAAGCCAAGTGCAGTGTCCTTCTTAGCACAGGGTCTTCCCTGGAGACTGCATAGTTCACAGGTCTCCTGTTTTTTAAAGATTTCCTTAAGACTCTGCTCTTCCACTCTTTATTCCCAATGTAATGAAGCCGCAGCCGAGCTCCAGGAGTAGCTTTGTGTGAATAGGTGCATAGTTCTCTGCATAATTTGAAGTTCCTCTAGGTCCTGGTAATGCTAAAGACAAGGAGTCAGCAGTCCCGGATTGCGAGAGGGATGTCCAACTGCCGGTTTAGGCCCGATCCCGCAGGAATCTGACCTAAACCAGCAGTCAGACATCCCCCAAAGTGTCCCGGATTGGAGAGGGTGCAGGCCGGGCTGAGGGACACCCCCCACCCCCGTGCACGAATTTCATGCACCGGGTCACTAGTTTAAAAATAAAAACAAATAAAGTTACACGCCTGCCCTAGCTGGTTTGGCACCCCGGGGAGCTGGTGGCTGCCAGCAGGGGTAGCTGTGTGCCACCTGGTGCAGGTTGTGAGGCCTGCTCCCAAGCTAGCTGGCAGCGAGCTCTTTCCGACCGACCGTGCGGGGAACACAGAGAAATGAGCAGCCCTGTCAAGGCTGCCAGGCTCTGAGCTGTGCGCGTTCTCCGGGGATTTGCAAGAGGCGTGGGCGGCTGTCGCTGGCTTTGGCATTGCAGGCACAGAGCGAGGCAGTCAATGTGGGAAAAGACAGCAGCGTTTCACAAGTCGCAAAACACCGCCTGTGCCGCTCGGGGAGTTGAACGCAAGGCAGGGAACCCCCTCTAGAGAGCAGGGCATCCCCCTGGGCTGTCTCAGACAACAGCAGCCCTAAGTCTTCTCCTTTTTTCTTCTGGGCGGTTACTGTTACTTTAATTTATTTTTACGCCAGAGGCCCGGTGCATGAAATTCGTGCAGGTGGAGGGGATGGGTAGATGGATGATGGGTAGATATGTGGATGGATGGAGGAATGGATGGATGGATAGAGAGATGGAATGGATAAATGGGTGAATAAATGGGTGGATGGATGGATGGATGGATGAATGGATGGATTAGTGA
>NW_006288032.1:56701-58534 GCF_000327345.1 Myotis davidii | reverse complement strand
ATTGGTGGATGGATGGATGGATGGATGGATGGTTGGATGGATGGATGGATGGATTGGTGGATGGATGGATGGATGGATGGATGGATGGATCGATGGATGGATGGATAGATGGATGGGTGGATGGATGGATGGATGGATGGATGGATGGATGGATGGATGGACGGATTGGTGGAGAGATAGATGGATGGATGGGTGGATGGATGGATGGATTGGTGCATAGATAGATTTACCAATACATCCACCCATTCATCCACCCACTCATTTCCCCATTCATCTGTCCGTCTATCCATTCACCCTCTTTTTCCACCAAGGTTTTAAGGTGGCATAGAAAGGCACATAAAATCTGTATTGAAAATAAATAAACAAATCAGAAAAACAATGAACAAACCAAAGTAGGTGAGAATGAAAAGAAGAGAGGAAGAGAGAGAGAGAGAGAGAGAGAGAGAGAGAGAGAATACACCCATCCATCCATTTATCCATCCATCCATGTTTCCTTTCATCAATTCACTCATTTATCAACCCCCCATGTCTTCATCCATCCATCCACCATCTATCAATCTATCAACAAATCTATCCATCTATCCAACAATCCATCCATCCATTCATCCATTCATGTTTCCTTTCATTCATCCATCCAGTCATTTATCCACCCACCCATGTCTCCATCCATCCATCCATCCATCCATCCATCCATCCATCCATCCATCCATCCATGTTTCCTTTCATCAATTCACTCATTTATCAACCCCCCATGTCTGCATCCATCCATCCACCATCTATCAATCTATCAACAAATCTATCCATCTATCCAACAATCCATCCGTCCATTCATCCATTCATGTTTCCTTTCATTCATCCTTCCAGTCATTTATCCACCCATCGATGTCTCCATCCATCCATCCATCCATCCATCCATCAACAAATCTATCCATCTATCCATCAATCCATCCATCGATTCATCCATCCAGTCATTTATTCACCCACCCATGTCTCCATCCATCCACGAATCTATCCATCATCCATCCATCCACAAATCTATCCATCATCCATCCATCCATATGGACATGAATGCCTGCCACAGAGGGTCCTAACCGCAGGTATGTGAAGAAGTTGGGTTGCTCCCAAGGTGGCCTCCATTTGTCCCAAAATGTCTCCTGCCTGAAATCTACATGGGGAAGACCCCTCAGGGGTTCAATGTGCTGAACCCCAAATACCTGATTTTTTTTTTGCATAGACCCTGACAGACGGGCCCGCCTTTGAATGTATCTAATCCCGGTGGGTGATGAAGCTGAGATGAGGCCACTTACATTCAAGTCAGGTTGCAGACGTTCCCCCCCGAAAATCCCATTTTACGCCTCTGCAGCCAGCAGCATTCACCGCAGGAAAAATGTGTACTTAACATTTAGCCAAAAATAAAAACCTCTGCGAAATACCCAACTATCGACGGCTCCATTACCCCCCGAGCAGGCCCTGAGGAACGCACTCAAGTGGCCGTGTCAGCAGAGGAGCTCCAATGACAGGGCCAGGCACTAATCCTGCAAAATCAAAACACACTTACGCAGCCACTAAACCCTGAGATGAGACATAATTGTCATTATTAAGTCTTTCCCGCCCCCAAAAATGAGGAGCTGGGGACACAACGCAATCTCTGAAACATCTTCTGAGGCAGGCTCGTTATACTTCGCTAGAGGCCCGGTGCACAAAAATTTGTGCACTCAGGGGAGTGGTCCCTCAGGCTGGCCTGTGCCCTTTCACAGTCTGGGACCCCTCGGGGGATGTCCACCTGCTGGCTTAGGCCCACGCCCTCGGGGACTGGGCCTAAGCTGGCAGTCA
>NW_006288032.1:54088-56578 GCF_000327345.1 Myotis davidii | reverse complement strand
AGCCACCAGAGGGCAGCTCCTGCATTGAGCGTCTGGCCCCTGGTGGTAAGTGTGTGTCATAGCGACCAGTCATTCCCAGTCGTTCTGCTGTTACGGTCAATTTGCATATTACCCTTTTATTATATAGGATAGTGCGCTGAGTACACTCATCGCTGTAGGGATCCCAGGTTCACCTCGCAGACACCCCGTCTCATCCTCCCCTGTCAACTTCATCCGAGTTGTAAACGGGCTTTGTGCCATGTCTTTATTTTTCCCCCTGTGGTCACCGGGGCGTCCAAAGGTGACGCCTGGGAGGAGAAACACATCGTCCTACAAAAATCCTGGAGACGTGATTGTCCCCTTTCTGTGCTGAAAAGGCATCCACACAGCCTGGCCAGCTGGTGTGGCTCAGTGGTTGAGCGTCGACCTAGGAACCAGGAGGTCACGGCTCGATTCCCCGTCAAGGGCATGCGGTTCAATTCCTGGTCAGGGACCACGTTGCAGGCCCAATCCCCAGTGTTGGGTGTGCAGGAGGCAGCAGATTGATGATTCTCTCTCATCATTGATGTATCTCTCTCTCTCTCTCTCTCTCTCCCCATCCCCCTTGCACTCTCTCTAAAGATCAATGGATCCCTAGCCAGTTTGGCTCTGTGGATAGAGTGTCAGTTTGCAGAATGAAGGGTCCTGGGTTCGATTCCAGTCAAGGGCACGTGCCTGTGTTGCAGGCTTGGTCCCCGGTATAGGGCAGCCGATCAATGATTCTCTCTCATCACTGATGTTTCTCTCTCTCTCTCTCCCCCTATCCCTTTCTCTCTGAAATCAATTATAATGTATTTAAAAACCAATACAAATCAATGGGAAAACATCCTTGGGTGAGGACTAACAAGAGAGAGAGAGAGAGAGAGAGAGGGAGACTGTGCAATGTCTTCTTTGGGCTCTTAAAATACTTGGAGACCATTATCAAAATTTCACAAAGCCATGCCCTAACCGGTGTGGCTCAGTGGATAGAGCGTCGGCCTGCGGACTGAAGGGTCCTGGGTTCGAATCCAGTCAAAGGCATGTACCTGGGTTGCGGATACATCCCCAGTAGGGGGCGTGCAGGAGGCAGCTGATCAATGTTTCCACTCTCTATCCCTCTCCCTTCCTCTCTGTAAAAAAAAATCAATAAAATATATTTTTTAAAAATAAAATAAGTAAAAATTTCACAAAGCCAGAGGCAGACACACTAATTTCCCGGAGACATCACCACTTCTAGGACATGCTGGGATCGGGCCTCCTTGAACATCGTCTGTAGGACACAGGGTACCAGCTTGCTTCCTGTTTTGCCCGGACACAATGTCCCGCGTTTACGGGGACCCCATGAATATTCATCAGACGTCATTGAGAGAATGAACGTGTCCATCGGTGGATCAATAGTTCCTGAATTCAGGGCCAACCACTTCGGACAATGAGACCGAAATACCAAATTCCCTTCGTTCATCTCCGTCCATTCATAGCCTCAAACGAAAAGATATGCAAACAGCAAGTTTTGAATAACGGATTCTTTGTACGTTGAGGCCCCTGAAATTGGTATTATTTATTTTTTGGTCAACAACGGTTGACCTATAACTAACTACGAGTCTTCTGCTCATATTTGAGACATGTTTTTCCTTTTCTTTTCTTTTTTAAAATATATTTTTATTGATTTCAGAGAGAGGGAGAGAGAGAGATAGAAACATCAATGAGATGAGAGGGAATCCTGGATCGGCTGCCTCCTGCACGCCCCCTACTGGGGATCGAGCCCGCAATCTGGGCATGTGCCCTTGACCGGGAATCGAACCCGGGACCCTTCAGTCCGCAGGCCAACGCTCTATCCACTGAGCCATACCAGCCAGGGCAGAAATTTTTCTTTTCTCTGGCGACATGAGGAAAATAAAATCGTTTAAGACGCGTCTGGGATATATAAATAGCCTCTCACCCGGGAAAACAGCTAAATGCAGGTCACAGAACGAGCCAAAACGTTCAGTTCGGAGGTGCGCTGTTTCGATGAAAGGACTCAATTTTCATCCCTGGTAGATGCATCTTTTCTCGTTCGCCCAGCAGGACAAAGGGATTTGGGCTGACAAAGCAGCGAGCGCCCCCTCCTACAGAAGAATCCTATATAACAAAATCCTAATATGTTAAGTGTCCGGTCTTCCGGTCGTCCGGTCGTCCGGTCGACCAATCAAAGTGTAATATGCTAATGATATGCTAAGGCCGCTCAACTGCTCGCTATGATGTGCACTGACCACCAGGGGGCAGTCGACCAGTCGACCAGTCGCTATGACGTGCACTGACCACCAGGGGGCAGTCGACCAGTCGACCAGTCGCTATGACGTGCACTGACCACCAGGGGGCAGACACTCAATGCAGGAGCTGCCCCCTGGTGGTCAGTGCGCTCCCACAGCCAACCTCCCGCTGCCCCTCTCCCCGGCCGGCTGGCCCCTATGGCCCCTTTTGGGACTGGGCAAGACGGCCACGATCGATCGTCCC
>NW_006288032.1:52057-53860 GCF_000327345.1 Myotis davidii | reverse complement strand
TCCTGCCTGGGCCTCTAGTTCAATTATAAAAGGGAAAGAAATTCTGACATCTGTGGCCGCATGGATGGACTCTGAGGGCATCATGCTAAGTGGAATATTTAAGCTAAGAAAGCAACATATCGTGCAATCTCACTTATATATGGAATTTTTTTAAAAAAGATCAAAATAGCCCGGCCAGTGTGGCTCAGGGGTTGAGCATCCACCTAGGAACCCGGAGGTCACGGATTCGATTCCCTGTCAAGGGCACAGGCCTGGGTTGTGGGCTCGATCTCCAGTGTGGGGCGTGCAGGAGGCGGCCGATCCATCATTCTCTCTCATCATGGATGTTTCTACCTCTCTTTCTCCCTCTCTGAAATCAATAAAAAAATATTTTAAAAAAAGAAATATATTATCTACTGGAAATAACATATATGTTATAATATATAAGAGAGAGAGAGAGAGAGAGAGAGAGAGATTGTGACAAACTTTAAACAAAAAAAACAGGACCCGATGGGTTTTTTTCTATTTTCAATGCACTGTAGCCGGATACCATTTCTCTGTGTCTTAGGCGCCCCGCGGGCACCCTGACACAATGAGGGTGCCTCCAAAATAGATCCGAAACGAGGGCTAGACCCCGACGTGCCTCCGGTCCTAAGTAGGACACCTGCTCCCGACAGCTGGCCGGGCTCGACCCGGCCATGGCAAAGTGAGGGCGACACCGGGGCACGTGGGACCTTCCGCTGCTCGGGCCGCTCTCCGCGGTGATCGAATTAGGTTAAAAGGGGGCGTTTTCCGTATCTGGAGCTGCGGTGGCTTCTCACCTGATGACTTGCCAAGACCCAGGCAGGTGACATTCTGGTTTTTCTGGGTGCAGAGGGGGTGAGACAGCAGGCGTACACCCTGCCATGGGCTCCCTTGGCCACGGAGTCCCACGGTGAGACGTCTCCCCATTGCATTTTCCGCCTTAAAGACGTCATTTCTGCCCGGAGGGTGGTTGAGCGTCACCCTAGGAACCAGGAGGTCAGGGTTCGATTCTGGTCAAGGGCATGTGCTGGGGTTGCGGGTTTGATCCCCAGTAGGGGGCGTGCAGGAGGCGGCCGATCCATGATTCTCTCTCCTCATGGATGTTTCTGTCTCTCTCCCTCTCCCTTCCTGTCTCTGAAATCAATTTACAAAAAATCTTTAAAAGAATGGATGGATGGATGGATGCATAAATAGGTGGATGGATGGAGGGATGGATGGATGGATGGATGGATTAATAAATGGATGGATGGATGAGTGAATGCATAAATGGATGAGTAAATGGATGGATGGATGGATGGATGCATAAATGGATGGATGGATGAATGGATGAGGGCATAAATGGATGGATGCATAAATGGATGGATGAATAAATGGATGAATGGATGTATGTATGTATGCATAAATGGATGGATGGATGGATGAATGGATGGATAAATGGATGGATGAATAAATGGATGGATTCTGGTCAAGGGCATGTGTTGGAGTTGTGGGTTTGATCCCCAGTAGGGGGCGTGGATCAGGCAGCCGATCCATGATTCTCTCTCATCATAGATGTTTCTTCCTCTCTCTTCCTCTCTGAAATCAATCCTATCTAATAAAAGAGTAATATGCAAATTAACCATCACTCCTGGACAAAAAGATGGCAATGCCCATAGTGGCTGGGGTGTTGCCCCAGCAATGCAAGCCCAGCGTACAAGCCCCAGCCGCACGGAGGGAGGGGAGGGGCCTTGGGCCAGAGGCCGGGCTGAGGGACACACCCCTTGTGCACGAATTTTGTGCACCGGGCCTCTAGTCTCAATG
>NW_006288032.1:50392-51659 GCF_000327345.1 Myotis davidii | reverse complement strand
TCATCTTTATTGTTGAAAGTAATACACATGTCCTCCTTTTTTTCCCCGTTCATCCTCCCCTCCCTGCTCCCAAATTAAATATTCACCTTCGTTGCATGTTAACTATGGAACTGCCATGTGACCCAGTGACCCCACTTCTAGGAATATATCCTAAGAACCCTGAAACATCAAGCAGAAAGAATGTATGCACCCCTCTGCTCAGAGCAGCACGGTTTACAATCGCTAAGATCTGGAAACCGCCCAGGTGCCCATCAGCAGACGAGTGGATTAAAAAAACTATGATACGGCTACATCGTGGAATACTATGCAGCCGTGAAAAAGGAAAATCTCTTACCCTTAGGGACCTGCAATAACATATGCATTTGCATTGGAAACATCCTATATAATAAAAGCCTAATGCGCTAAGTGTCCGGTCGCCTGGTCGGCCGTTCAACCAATCAAAGTGTAATATGCTAATGATATGCTAAGGCCGCTCAACTGCTCACTATGATGTGCACTGACCAACAGGGGGTAGATGCTCCAACCGGTAGGTTAGCTTGCTGGGATCTAGCCGATCGGGACTGAGCGAGATGGGCCGGACATGCCCTGGAGCCCTCCTGTGGCCCCTCCCAGGCTGGCCAACCTCCTGCATCTCTCCCCGGCCCAGATCATGCATCCGTGGGGTCTCTAGGCCTGTCCTGCACCCTCTTGCAATCTGGGACCCCTCAGGGGATGTCGGAGAGTGGGTCTCGGCCCTATCCCCACAGGCCAGGCTGAGGGACTCACCTGTGCACAAACCTGTACACCAGGCCAGTTTTGGCCCGATCCTGCAAGGCAGGACAAGGGACCCTACCGGTGTACAAATGCACCAGTGCACGAATCCGTGCATATAAGATCTTTGGTTAATCCAGTGGAGGATGAGGCCCAGAAATCAGGATTTTAAAAAGATTCCCAGGTGATTCTAATGTGCAGCCAAAGTTGAGAACCACTGGGTTAATATCTTCCTGCCCTTCCCCTTCCCCGCTTCCCTCTGAGATTCATCAGTCTGTTCCATGTTTCCATGCCTGTGCATTGAGTGTCTGCCCCCTGGTGATCAGTGTGCATCATAGCAACCAGTCATTCCACAGTTTGGTCGATTTGCATATTAGGGGTTTATATAGATAGATGGTCACTGTAGGGACTTTAACTGAAAGGAAATGAGCACTCATTATTTCAGGATTTTTTTCTTGACAAAAGGAAACCATGTCATTATACATTTAAAGTTAGGAATACACATTATTAAAATCTA
>NW_006288032.1:48894-49838 GCF_000327345.1 Myotis davidii | reverse complement strand
TATTTTTATGTTTTAGCAGTGGTTAAGTTATTTAGATGACAATGAGTCACCTGTTTGGAACAAGTACTTTTTAAAATACATTTTTATAGATTTCAGAGAGGAAAGAGAGGGAGAGAGAGAAAGACCAATGATGAGAGAGAATCATTGATTGGCTGCCTCCTACACACCTTCCACTGGGGGTTGAGCCTGCAACGTGAGCATGTGCCCAGACTGGGAATCAAAGTGGGCAACCTTGAGGTACACAGGACGACGCTCCACCCACTGAGCCACACCAGCCAGGACCCCCGCGTCCTCCGGGCAGACTCCTGTCTCAGCTGCTCCGTACGATTCCTTCACTCTCTCTCTCCAAGGTTCCCCCACAGCCTGAGCCTCCCCCCCAGTCCTCCTCACCCCGCAGGGTTCCAGCCAGCTGAGCTAATTTTAGCTCCCGTCTCCGTCTTCATTTCCCTTCCCCGTGAATTTTCGTTGCAATTAAAGCGTGACCTCCAGGGTGGCCCGTCGGAGCCGCGGGACCTGCAAAGACACGCTCTCCCTGCATCGGAGCGAGCATTCCATCGGCGAGGGGCTGGGGGCTGGCTCTACGCATCCCAGATAAACTGTGTGTGGTCATGACCTGCAAGAGGCCCGGTGCAGGAAAATTCGTGCCTTCGGGGTCGTCGGGGTATCCCTCAGGCCCACCTGCGCCCTCTTGCAATCCGGGACCCCTCAGGTAGGGTCCCGGGGCCTGGCCTTAGATCAGGGCCAATCAGGGGTATTCCTGCCCCCGGTTGTGGGCAGCTGGCTGCACCCCACTGCTTGCCCCCCTGCCACCAGCGGCCTCCCTCTGCAGGGAACAGGCGGGGGTGCAATGGCTGGGCTGGCCTGGGCCTCCCTCTGGGGCCGATCGCTGGTTAGCCACATGCCTGTCACAGAGTCTCCCCCAGAGGCCTGGGCCTCCCTCTTTT
>NW_006288032.1:48332-48878 GCF_000327345.1 Myotis davidii | reverse complement strand
TCCCCTAACCGCTCTGCCTCCCTTCCTGATCACCCATAATGACTGGCCGGCCTGCCTGATCAACCCTAACCATTTGCTTGGGGGCGGAGCCCGCCGGGGAGGGGCCCTGGGGGTTCTGGTCTCTGGTTGTCCCGGTCGTTCCGCTTACGGTGGCTGGCCTTTTATTACGTAGGATAGAACATAAACAGTGGAACGGGACCCTCTTGCCCATCCTGAGCCAGCTGAGCTCAGAATGAATCCTGAACCTCAGCTGAACTGCTAATCTGCAAACACAGGACCGCGGGTCAGTCAGGGTTTCTCAGAGACGACACCGAAGGCACACGTGACAAAGCAGAAGAGAGACGGGGACGTCTCCAGCACGAAGATCGATTGTCTGCAAAAGAAACCAGCAAGAAAGTGAAATTGTTCTCCCTCTCCCTTCCTCCCTGAAATCAATCTCTATCTCTATCAATATTATATCTATTATATCTATATCGATAGCTATATCTATCTATACTATATATCTATAGCTATAGCTATAGCTATATCATCTATATCTATGCCTCA
>NW_006288032.1:47218-47673 GCF_000327345.1 Myotis davidii | reverse complement strand
TCTATATCTAATCTATCTATATTATACATCTCTATCTCTATTATATATCTGTATCTGTATCTGTATCTATATCCATATGTAGATATGGATATCGATATGTAATGACTTTTTATGACTTTATTTCAGCCAAACTGACAATGATCGCTGGGAAGCAAAAACCTCAACGAATTGAGAAAACGCTCCTGAAAATGGCAGCTTACCACTTTTCAAAAATAATATATATACATTTTTATTGTCTGTAGTATTACAGCTATCTCCCATCTTACCCCCTCCCTTTCCCTCCTCCTCCTCCCAGAACAAAAATCTATTTTTAAAAACTTTCTTTAAAAAAAAATAAGTGAAAAGACAACTAACAGACTGAGACGAAACGGGGAAAGAGAAGAATCGAGTCCACAGCTTTAATCACAATTTGGATAAATAACACTTATAACCCAACTAGGGGCCCGGTGCACGAA
>NW_006288032.1:43868-46525 GCF_000327345.1 Myotis davidii | reverse complement strand
TATTATTTTTTAACTCAATGGGTTTATACACAACCACCCACACCCCATCTCCCCGCGATGCTCCCTGAATATTCCTCCGGTTCCCTCTCCGTCTATTTTAAAGGCTGACCTCCAGGGCACGCGGGGGTGCTGCTCTAGATTCGCGAGGATGCTATTTCTGGGCGCAGCAGATTGGCACCGTGTCCTAGAAACCATCCCAGCTCTCGGTCTGTGTTTGAGGTCAGCCCTGAGGTGCTGCGTGGGGGTGATGTGCAACTACTGCCATCGGAAGCCGGATGGAGCCCATCTCCTCTCGATTGCTCAGCCTTTATCGTTTATTCCTACTAGAGGCCCCGGTGCACGAATTCGTGCACCAGTGGGATCCCTCGGCCTGGCCTGTGGGATGGGGCCGAAACCGGCTCTCCGACATCCCCCAGGGGTCCCGGGATGGCGATAGGGTGCAGGCCAGGCTGAGGGACCGGAGGGGTCCCCCCGTGCACAAATTTCGTGCACCAGGCCCCTAGTAAAAGAAATAAAAGGTTCTTTGAAAAGGTAAAGATAATTCTAATTGTCATTTATTTCTATACCAGAGGCCTAGTGCATGAATTCATGCACCAGTGGGGTCCCTCAGCCTGGCCTGCGGGATTGGGCCGAAACCCACTCTCTGACATCCCATGAGGGATCCCAGATTGTGAGAGGGCACAGGTCAGGACCAGAGACCCTACCAGTGCATGATTGGGGTCAGGGAGGGACTGCCGGAGGGCTCCAGGGGGTGTCTAGCCATCTCTCTCAGTCCCAATCAGCTGCAAGAAGCAAGCTAACCTACCTGTCAGAGTGTTAGCCCCCTTGTGGTCAGTGCACATCATAGGTTGACCAGTCGACTGCCCCCTGGTGGTCAGTGCATGTCATAGCAAGTGCTTCAGCAACCTTAGCATGACATTAGCATATTACGCTTTGATTGGTCGACCGGACACTTAGCATATTAGGCTTTTACTGTATAGCATCACCAGGCGATGATCCCGTGTGACTGCGATTTCTATTCTGATTGAGAAAAATGGCTCTGGCCTCAGCCGGCTTGGCTCAGTGATTGACCGTCGATATATGAACCCGGAGATTGATCTATGAACCAGGAGGTCCCGGTTCAATCCTGGTCCAGGGCACACGCCCGGGTTGCAGGCTCCAGCCCCAGTAGGGGGCGTGCAGGAGGCGGCCGATCCATGATTCTCTCTCATCATGGATGTTTCTCTCTCTCCCTCCCTCTCCCTTTCTCTCTGAAATCAATAAAAATATATATATATTTTTTTAAAATAGAGATTTAGCCTGTGGAGAGTTCAGTGGGCCTGCTGTTTCCTCCTCACCCTGAGCCCTAATCCGGGTTGGGACATAGCAGCCATCTCCATGGCAACCACTGTGAGCCCACAAACTGAGGATTCCAATGGGGATGGACTGGGAACCAACTGGTGGTCTGGGGTGGGAACATAAACTTTATTATATTTCTTTATTTTTAAAATATTTCTATTGATTTTTTTTAGAGCGAGAGGAAGGGAGAGGGAGAGAGAGAGAGAGATAGAGAAATCGATCAGAGAGTTAGTTGCCTCCTGCATAGGCCCCGACCAGGGTAGGGCTGGGGATGGAGCCTGCAATCAAGGCATATGTCCTTGACCAGAATCGCACCCACGACCCTTTAGTCCACAGGCCAATGCTCTAATCAGTGGGACAAACAGGGTAGGGCTTAAGTGGTAGATTTGCATATTAGGTTTCTATTGTATAGGATTCCACAGATCCAATCATCAGCTCTGGGCTAAAGTACTTTTGTCACCAAGATATCTTTTTGGTGAGGTACCTGAGTATTAAGTTTCAGAACTTAAAAAAGTCTCTTCGCATCTCTGAATCACCACATATTCTCTGTGAAGCAACCAGACTAGTTATGCTAAGATGTGAAACAGTCATATCCTTCCTGTGCCCAGAGCTCTCCTTTGGCCCCACTTCCAGGGGGCAGACCCTCAACGTAGGAGCTGCCCCCAGCCTGCAGGCCCCAGGCCAGCCATGGCGGGTGCCAGCAGAGGCCCCATGACCGCCCTGCCGGTCGCCCCACAGATCAGCCCTGATCGCCACCCGGGCCTAGGGACCCTCCCCTTGCACAAATTTCATGCACCGGGCATCTAGTCCTCTATAACAAAAGCAAAACATGCAAATTACCGTCTTTCCACAACGCTCACTAGCCAATCAGGGTGAGTATGCAAATTAACCTCATTGCCTCATGAATCCCAACCATACACTTTCCAGAAACAGAGAAAAAAAATTTATTTTATCCCATGACCCTTTGAGCCTTAAATCTTCTAATATGCATTTTAATAGGGGGAAAAAAATGTGATGGTCTGATAATATACAACCGTTGGAACGCCCGTGACAAATGAAGAGAAATGGAGGTAGGTATTAACGCCGTGACCTTGGGGAATGCGGGAAGGGTGATTTTCTTTGAATCGGGGGCTGAAGTGACGGGTAAGGACTGCCGGAATCATTGCTCCAGAATACCGCTTGCACTGGTTTGCAGTATTGGAGGGTATTACCATGCGGACTACAGGAATGAAAAGAAAAGAAGTGGAAATAAAATAAAATAAAATAATATAAAATAAAATAAAATAAAATAAAATAAAATAAAATAAAATAAAATAAAA
>NW_006288032.1:42202-43676 GCF_000327345.1 Myotis davidii | reverse complement strand
TATATATATATATATATATATATATCCTCCTAAGTCCTCAAACATGAATATCAGTTAGAAACCACTGTGCAAACACAGTCACTAGATCTTAACGAATTACAGGAATATTACAGCAATAAAATACGCAGGTCTGACCCAGCATAAATAGGGAAGTCTTTTTGTGCTAAATATGTCCCAGAAACATGTGTATGCACCATACCAGGCCATTTTCTTTCTCTCCCTCCCCCCACCCCGCCCCCCAATTCCAGTTGACACTCAATGTTATGGTACTAGAGGCCGATGCATGAAATACGTGCAAGCGTAGGCCTTCACTAATTTTGCACAATGGACATGGGAGAGAGAAATGACTCATTAGCAACTGTTAATAAAGTTATCCCTAGAATAGATTTAGGAACAGCTACCTCATCTTGTTGTCTGGATAAGAGAAAAAGTTTCCCTTAGAGGATGATGGGAGCTGGCTGGGCCCCCTTGTGGTGACTGATTCTGTTGTGTGGACTGAGTGGATTTACTGGCAGAGGTGGAATAACTCCAGATATTTCCTCAGCTCCACTGGGATGAGCCTCCTCCTCAGCTTCCCGCTCCAAAGCTGATCTGCTCCTCTATTGGTAGACTAGAGGCCCGATGCATGAAATCTGTGCAAAGTGCTCGGCCCTCACAGCCCTGGCTTGGTCCGGAAGGTCGTCCGGAAGGTCGTCCGGAAGGACATCTGATCTAATTAGCATATGACGCTTTTATTAGCATAGACTAGAGGCCCGATGTATGAAATCTGTGCAGGGGGCTCGGTCCTCAGCCCTGGCTTGGTCTGGAAGGTCATCCGGAAGGTCGTCTGGAAGGACATCTGGTCTAATTAGCATATGACGCTTTTATTATCATAGACTAGAGGCCCGATGCATGAAATCTGTGTGAAGGGCTCGGCCCTCACAGCCCGGAAGGTCGCCTGGAAGGTCGTCCGGAAGGACATCTGGTCTAATTAGCATATGATGCTTTTATCATCATAGACTAGAGGCCCGATGCATGAAATCTGTGCAGGGGGCTCGGCCCTCACAGCCCCGGCTTGGTCCGGAAGGTCGTCCGGAATGTGGTCCGGAAGGTTGTCCGGTCTCATTAGCATAGGACCCCTTTTATTATTATAGGTATTCATTTCAGGCGTGCCTCAGAGGGTTAGACATGTGTATAACTTACAGAGTGGTCGACCCCGTCCGTCCAGCCCCCACCCGCCACCATCCATCTGAGGAACAAAAAAACAAAACAAAAAAAAAACGGGCCATTTTCATAGAAAGAGTGGAGTCGATTGGATTAAAACCGCATGATCGAATTCTACAGGCAGTGAAGTCATTTTTTAAAAAAGAAATATTTTACTGAATTTACGAGGGCGGCTTTGGTTAATTCTGTTACCCAGGTTCCCAGGGTGCAATGCCGGACGTCAATGTGACAGCTGTCCGTCTGGTCTCTGTCTTGACGCGTCTGTTTCTGT
>NW_006288032.1:38516-41194 GCF_000327345.1 Myotis davidii | reverse complement strand
GGCTGCCCCCCACACGCCCCCTACTGGGGATCAAGCCCACAACCCGGGCCTGTACCCTTGACTGCACTCGAACCCGGAACCCTTCAGCCCACAGGCCGACGCTCTATCCACTGAGCCTCACCAGCTTGGGGACCCCACCCCCGTGTCCTCAGCAGGCAGGTGATGGGCCCACCCAGTTCCTGAGCCGGACGCCAGTGAGATGACAGGGACGAACCCCGGCCCAGTCGGGGGGCTGCGGGCAGTGGGGTGGGGTCGGGGAGGCAAGTGTGACCAGCATCCTACACCGACTGGACACACAGATGAGGCAAAAACTCATTCTGGGAGGAGAGGCTGCAACAAACATTCTGATGGGAGACGATGAGGAAGGCCTGGCCCCGGAGACACCACCCCGGGTGGACGTTTGAAAAGGTCAGGCAGCCGTGGATGGTGTTGGTTTCGCTCAGCACGACGGATCTGAAGACAGAAACACCACCGAGCTGTCAGAGGAGGCGTGGAGACGGCAAAGCAGAAAACACACCCCGCGATCTCTCCTCCCGGACATGCCCTGGACGTGGTCATTATCTCATAAAAGACTCCGGCACCGACTCCATCAGACAGGTCTTTGCACAACATCCGAGGGGATGGCAGGGGGGCAGAGCCTGTCACAGGAGCTCCCCGGCTTTGAAGATGAATAAAAAGTCCACCATCGAGAATTCAAAGCAGAGATGCCTTCTCCTGGGCAGACCTGTCGCCGTGAAAATGTAAGCGTGCAGCCGGATTGCAACGTTGGCCCCGCAGGCACCCGGCCACACACACCAACCAGACAAAACGCGTTGATGAGCCCGGCCGGTGTGGCTCAGTGGTTGAGTGTCGACCCAGGGACCAGGAGGTCAGGGTTCGATTCCCAGTCAAGGGCACATGCCCGGGTTGCAGGCTCAATCCCCAGTAGGGGGCGTGCAGGAGGCGGCCGGTCCATGATTCTCTCCCATCATCATGGATCTTTCTATCTCTCTCTCTCTCTCCCTTGCTCTCTGTAATCAACCTATAAAATATATATTTAAAAATATGGATAGAAAAAATATTAGGAAATTAAATTTTTTTGCTAAGGCTGAGAAAACTTTGACAAACGCATTTATGATGATGGAAGGGGACTCGAGTTTGGGTGGCGAACAGGCAACACCATACATGGCTGGTGCGTGAATAGAACTGTGCCCCTGAAAACTATATCCTTTTATTCACCAATGTCACCCCAATAAATCCAATAAAAACAGAAAAGAATGCCTTTATACAGCCCCGTAAACATACGAATAAAAGTTTAAATCCTCCAATAAACAAAAATGCTGATACAGAGGCACTACCTGCATTTCTTTCGAGACACTTTCAAATAATGAATAATAAAATAAGTGAATAAAAGATAAATAATGGATAGGAGAACGTGTGGGCTAGTACAGGTGGCGAAGGGTATACTCTTGAACACTCTGGGTACCTCTGCGTAACCTTTCTCCCGGGCCATTTGGAAATACAGTAAACGCCTTTACAACGTGTTAAACCTGTCTCGCAAACGTAATTTTGGGAATTTAGCTCGTCCCCAAAATAGACCAGAAACAGGAGTGTAACACAAGGGCAAAGCAATTGATAATTCCGAAGTCGTCCCTGGTTGGTGTGGCTCAGTGGTTAGAGTGTCGTTGGCCGGTCAGCTGAAGGGTCCCGGGTTCGATTTCCGGCCAAGGGCACAGGCCCGGGTTGCGGGCTCCATTCCCCAGTAGGGGGCGTGCAGGAGGCAGCTGATCCGTGATTCTCTCAGGAGTTTGACCAGGGGGCGGGGCCGATGGGCCTGATTGGGCAGGCAGGCCCGACTCCACCTGTGCACGAATTCGTGCACCGGGCCTCTAGTCTGATATATTGATCTGCATTGCAGCGGCGCCAAAAATGTATCCCCCCCCCAAAAAAAGAAAGAAAAAGTGATTTTTGTGGAGCATTGGCACTTGCTTCTGGTTTTTATTTCTACGTGCAAAATTATAACGGCCCTCCTACACAAATCTGGCGGTAAACTTGGTGATTTCTTCAGGATCCATCCCAGACAACCGAGCCGCGAGTTCTTAAATCGCACGGTTTTCCCTTTTTTCTGATTCTACGCCAGTCCCAACAGTTTAATAGCAACACGCGGTTCCTTTTTCCCGGCATTTTCAGATAATTCCCGGTGAATTCAGAGACTCGCTCGTCATTTTTTTCTTCTTCTTCTTCTTCGTGAAAATGTTTCCTTCCTGTTTAAAAATCTCCAAAAATTCAATGTTGGTTCAATTTCGGGAGCTGTGCCTCTGTGTTCAAATCTGCATTATTTAACCGTCTTTTATCAGCAGATATGGGTTCGAGGTGAGATGATGAGGGTCATTGATTAAATGTTTAGTGCTCTCTGTGGTGGAAATTTGCATTTATATGGTCACCCATCATGATCGATAATCGCCTTAATTGCTTCGTTTTCCAACAGAAAATGTTGGTGCTTACGGGACTATGAAGTAACTCTAGCCCATCTCATTAACTTCATTCTGGACAAATTCTGTCAGATGTTAGGGCCTTAAATTGGGGGCGAAATGTGTCTCTCTGTCCCAAATTGGACATGGAGATTCCCCCGAAATTATATAATGTCCTCAACGTCTCTGGAATGCCTGATGCATGTTGAGCTCACTGCTAACTAACCG
>NW_006288032.1:36011-38423 GCF_000327345.1 Myotis davidii | reverse complement strand
GAATAACCTCTGTAAGAAAAGATCGGAAAATAATAGCTATTGCCCGGCCGGCGTGGCTCAGGGGTTGAGCGTCGACCTACGGACCAGGAGGTCAGGATTCGATTCCCAGTCAAGGGCACATGCCCGGGTTGTGGGCTCGATCCCCAGTAGGGGGCATGCAGGAGGCGGCCGATCATTGATTCTCTCACATCATGGATGTTTCTCTCTCTCTCTCCTTCTCCCTTCCTCCCTGAAATCTATAAAAACATATTTTTTTAAAAAAATAGAGAAGGAATTAGATTCCTTCCTTTTTGTCCACAGACAACCAGGGACCATACAATCCTCGATTCAGTCCTAGAACAGGAAGCAGACGTCTTAACGTTTTCCCACCTTTGTTCATCTTAAAAAACAAACCAAAAAAACCCCCCATAAACGGACATAAATGAAACTCCACCAATAAATGCATGTTTTCTAACGCTTTCCTAAACTCCAGATGCCATATATTTATTCAAGACACCCTGGTTAGTTTTAAAATTTTTTATATATATATTTTTACTAGAGGCCCAGTGCACGAATTTGTGCACTGGGGGGGTAGGGGGTCCCTCGGCCTGGCCTGCGGGATCGGGCTGAAACCGACTCCCCAACATCCCCCAAAGAGTCCCGGATGGCGAGAGGGTGCAGGCCAGGTCCAGGGAACTGGCCCGTCTTGCTCAGCCCCGATCGGCCGGACCCCAGCATCAAGCTGACCTACTGGACCACAGCCTGCCCCCTGGTGGTCAGTGCACGTCATAGTGAGGGGTCAACCAGTCGATTGCCCCCTGGTGGTCAGTGCATGTCATAGCGAGTGGTCGACCAGTCAACTGTCTGCCCCTGGTGGTCAGTGCACGTCATAGCGACTGGTCAACCGGTCGACTGTCTGCCCCTGGCGGTCAGTGCACATCATAGCGAGCGGTTGAGCGGCCTTAGCATATCATTAGCATATTGCACCTTCCTGGTGGTCAGTGCACGTCATAGCGACTGGTGTACCATCAACTGTCTGCCCCCTGGTGGTCAGGGCACAGCATAGCGAGTGGTTGAGCGACCTTAGCATATCATTAGCATATTACGCTTTGATTGGTTGAACGGACGAACGGACGACCGGACACTTAGCATATTAGGCTTTTATTCTATAGAATATTTTTTTCTCGCTCTCTTTTCTCCCCCTGTCATTCTTTCTTCACCACCTCCTACCCCATTCCAGGGCGAGATGAACACCTACCTGCATAGGCGGACGACTTGCGTCTTTAATACTCGGCTCCCCTTGTCGTCGACGCAGAACCCTGGGCCTGGAGCGCATGTGCATTCATCAGTATTCCGTGCACCCCGGCCGGCGGGCGGTGTTCGTTACGGTAAAATGAATTCCGTGTGAATTAATTAAGGCCCCCGCCAGCGATGTGTAATTCCCACTGGACACGGGGCCTTGACGGGGCTGTGACGGACACGTCATTAGCAGAATTGGGTTCGAGGTTAAATTAGTTATCGAGCCACCTCTGGGCCCGGGCTCTCCGTGGTGTGTGAGGCTGTGCCCCCAAAATGAGGATATGACACCGGGGCTTGTCCAGCCCCGAAGAGAACGGGCCCCACGCCTGCCAAAGGTGACAGAGCATTGGGGGGAAAATGTTCAGTTTTATAAAACTGCAAGAGAGTTCGTTTCCGCCACAAAGTCATAGCTCTGGACGCAGTGACCCCAATAACTCGGCCCCCAGCAAGCACCATCCTCGAGACTCTCACCCTTTTGAGCCCTTGCATCTCGCTGTTACGAGGCCGTCTAGGGTCGAGCTCAGTGATTCGTTTCCGCCACAAAGTCATAGCTCTGGACGCGGTGACCCCAATAACTCAGCCCCCAACAAGCACCATCCTCTGGTCCCACACACATTCCCGCTAAAAAGTTTTACTTTCTGCCCGGCTGGTGTGGCTCAGTGGTTGAGCGTCGACCTATGAACCAGGAGGTCAGGGTTCGATTCCCGGTCAAGGGCACAGGCCCAGGTGCCCTGGTATTAAACACGCAAGTCATCCACCTATAGAGGTAGGTCTTCATTCCGCCGTATAAGGGGGGAGGGGGTGGCAAAGAAAGAAAGGCAGGAAAAAAAATATTCTATAGAATAAAAGCCTAATATGCTAAGTGTCCAGTTGTCCGTTCAACCAATCGAAGCGTCATATGCTAATGATATGCAAAGGCCACTTAACCGCACGCTATGACATGCACTGACCACCAGGGGGCAGCTGGCCCATGAGCCTCTCTCCTGAAAAGCAAATGCAGAAGTAAATATAATTCACGCCCTGGATGGTGTGGCTCAGTGGGTAGAGTGTCAACCTATGAACCAGGAGGTCCCGGGTTCGATTCCCGGTCAAGGGCACATGCCCGGGTTGCAGGCCTGATCCCCAGCAGGGGGC
>NW_006288032.1:35539-35876 GCF_000327345.1 Myotis davidii | reverse complement strand
ATCATCTATGTATGTATGTATGTATGTATGTATGTATCTATCTATCTATCTATCACCTATTTCTATCTATCATCTATATCTATCTATATATCTATCTACATATGTATCATCTTCTATCTATCCATCTCTCTCTCTTTCTCCCTCTTTCTATAATCTATCTATCTATCTATCTATCTATCTATCTATCTATTACCTATCATCTATCTACCTACCATCTTTCTATCTCTCTATCCATCTGTCTCTCTTTCTTTATCATCTTTCTAGCTAGCTATATGTCTATTATCTATATTTCTATCTATCATATATCTATCCATCTATCATCTATATATATATATCA
>NW_006288032.1:34190-35342 GCF_000327345.1 Myotis davidii | reverse complement strand
CTTTTTATCTATCTACCTATCTATCTATCTATCTATCTATCTATCTATCTATCTATCTATCATCTATCTTTCTTTCTCTCTTTCTTTTCTATCTTTCTATCAATCAAGCAGTGTATCTATATTTCTATCATTCCTTCTTTCTTCTATCTATCTATCATCTATCTATCTATCTATCAATCTATCTATCTATCATCGATTTTTAAATGTACCTTCACTGTTGAAAGTATTCCAGATGCCCCCCTTTCCTCCCAGTGACCCCTGCCCCTGCCCCCCCAGGCCCTCCCCGCCCTATAGCCGTCAGTGACGAGCAGCCATTAGGCGCTCACAGGCGGGCAACCATTATGCGTGCAAAGTGTACTCTGTGTGCAGGGGCCAGTAACCATTATGCGCTCAGGGGCGAGCAACAATTATGCTCTCACGGTTGACCAACCATTATGCGCTCAGGGCAAAGAACTATTATGCACTCAGGTGTGAGCAACCATTATGCACTCAGGGGCGAGCAACCATTATGAGCAACTATTATGCGTGCAATGTGTACTCTGTGCTCAGGGGGCGAGCAACCATTATGCGCTCAGGGGCAAGCAACCATTAGGCGTGCAAGGTGTACTCTGTACGCAGGGGCCAGTAACCTTGATGCGCTCAGGGGCAAGCAACCATTATGCGCACAAGGTGTACTCTGTGCTCAGGGGAGGAGCAACCATTATGCGCTCAGGGGCAAGCAACCATTAGGCGTGCAAGGTGTACTCTGTACGCAGGGGCCAGTAACCTTGATGCGCTCAGGGGCAAGCAACCATTATGCGCACAAGGTGTACTCTGTGCTCAGGGGGCGAGCAACCATTATGCGCTCAGTGACGAGCAGCCATTAGGCGCTCACAGGCGGGCAACCATTATGCGTGCAAAGTGTACTCTGTGTGCAGGGGCCAGTAACCATTATGCGCTCAGGGGCGAGCAACAATTATGCTCTCACGGTTGACCAACCATTATGCGCTCAGGGCAAAGAACTATTATGCACTCAGGTGTGAGCAACCATTATGCACTCAGGGGCGAGCAACTATTATGCACGCAAGTTGTACTATGCACTCAAGAGTGAGCAGCCATTATATGCTCAGGGGCGAGCAACCATTATGCACTCAGGGGCGAGCAACCATTATG
>NW_006288032.1:33240-33767 GCF_000327345.1 Myotis davidii | reverse complement strand
ATCTATCTATCTATCTATCTATCTATCCATCTATCTATGTATCTATCTATCTATCTATCTATCTATGTATGTATCTATCCATCTATCTATCTATATATGTATCATCTATGTATCTATTCATCTATCTATCTATCATCTATGTATCTATCCATCTATCTATCTATCTATCTATCTCTATCTATCTATCTATCTATCTCTATCTATCTATCTATCTATCTCTATCTATCTATCTATCTATCTCTATCTATCTATCTATCTATCTCTATCTATCTATCTATCTATCTCTATCTATCTATCTATCTATCTCTATCTATCTATCTATCTATCTCTATCTATCTATCTATCTATCTCTATCTATCTATCTATCTATCCATCTATCTATCCATCTATCCATCATCTATATCTATCTATCTACCATCTATCTATGTATTTCTGCAAGGTTGACCCTGCAGGAAGGGTCGCCTCCCACTCCATGACGCAGCGCCCCGGGAATGCTCTCCATGGCTCCCCGCCAAGCCTTGCGCCTC
>NW_006288032.1:29706-32580 GCF_000327345.1 Myotis davidii | reverse complement strand
GGAACCCAGTGCGCCCCGCCCCGCCCCCGCCCGGCCCGGCCCGCCCCGTCGGGGTGTGGGAAAAGCCCCATGAATGGGCTCATTGAAGCGCAGCCCCCAGAAGGAGGGGCTCTGAGCGCGGCTGGCAGGGCCTCAAAGGTTTCCGGGGGGCATCCCTTCGCGCGGAAAAACTCGGAAGGGAGAGACCCAAAGCCCCCCGCACCCCCGCGGGCCTCAAAGGTTTCCGGGGGGCATCCCTTCGCGCGGAAAAACTCGGAACGGAGAGACCCAAAGCCCCCCGCACCCCCGCGCGCATGCATCCTCCTGCGTTAATAAGGGGGGAAGGTGGGGGGTGTTGGCAAAGCCCGCGCGCTCCTCCCCCCAAAAAACGCAGCTATTCAGGGTCCTTCCACCAAATCCCGGCGCAGGCCGCGCGCATTTGGAGTCTGGGCGGCGCAGCTCCTGGGAAAGCGGGGCGGTGGGTCCCCTTCAGGGGGCGTGTTTGCCAAGCGCTCCGCTAACCGTGTCCTGGACTCACGGAGCAGCCATTATGCGCGCAAGGTGTGCTCTGTGCTCAGGGGCGAGCCACCATTATGCACTGAAGGTGTACTCTGCGCTCAGGGGCCAATAACCATTATGCTCAGGGGCGAGCAACCATTATGCGCTCAGGGGCGAGCAACCATTATGCGTGCAAGGTGTACTCTGTACGCAGGGGCCAGTAACCTTGATGCGCTCAGGGGCAAGCAACCATTATGAGCAACTATTATGCGTGCAATGTGTACTCTGTGGTCAGGGGGCCAGTAACCATTATGCGTGCAAGGTGTACTCTGTATGCAGGGGCCAGTAAACTTGATGCGCTCAGGGGCAAGCAACCATTATGAGCAACTATTATGCGTGCAATGTGTACTCTGTGGTCAGGGGGCCAGTAACCATTATGCGCTCAGGGGCAAGCAACCATTATGCGCACAAGGTGTACTCTGTGCTCAGGGGGCGAGCAACCATTATGCGCTCAGGGGCAAGCAACCATTAGGCGTGCAAGGTGTACTCTGTACGCAGGGGCCAGTAACCATGATGCGCTCAGGGGCAAGCAACCATTATGAGCAACTATTATGCGTGCAATGTGTACTCTGTACGCAGGGACCAGTAACCATGATGCGCTCAGGGGCAAGCAACCATTATGAGCAACTATTATGCGTGCAAGGTGTACTCTGTGCTCAGGGGGCGAGCAACCATTATGCGCTCAGGGGCAAGCAACCATTAGGCGCGCAAGGTGTACTCTGTGTCCAGGAGCCAGTAACCATTATATGCTCAGGGACGAGCAACCATTAGGCGCTCACGGGCGGGCAACCATTATGCGCACAAGGTGTACTCTGTGTGCAGGGGCCAGTAACCATTATGCGCTCAGGGGCAAGCAACCATTAGGCGCGCAAGGTGTACTCTGTGTCCAGGAGCCAGTAACCATTATATGCTCAGGGACGAGCAACCATTAGGCGCTCACGGGCGGGCAACCATTATGCGCACAAGGTGTACTCTGTGTGCAGGGGCCAGTAACCATTATGCGCTCAGGGGCAAGCAACCATTAGGCGTGCAAGGTGTACTCTGTACGCAGGGGCCAGTAACCATGATGCGCTCAGGGGCGAGCGACCATTATGAGCAACTATTATGCGTGCAATGTGTACTCTGTGCTCAGGGGGCGAGCAACCATTATGCGCTCAGGGACGAGCAGCCATTAGGCGCGCAAGGTGTACTCTGTGCCCAGGAGCCAGTAACCATTATATGCTCAGGGACGAGCAACCATTAGGCGCTCACGGGCGGGCAACCATTATGCGCACAAGGTGTACTCTGTGTGCAGGGGCCAGTAACCATTATGCGCTCAGGGACGAGCAACCATTATGCACTCAGGGGCGAGCAACCATTATGAGCAACTATTATGCGTGCAATGTGTACTCTGTGCTCAGGGGGTGAGAAACCATTATGCGCTCAGGGGGCGAGCCACCATTATGAGCTGAAGGTGTGCTCTGCGCTCTGGGGCCAGTAACCATTATGCACTCAGGGGCGATCAACTATTATGCACGCAAGGTGTACTATGCACTCAAGAGTGAGCAGCTATTATGCGCTCAGGGTCGAGCAACCATTATGAACTCAGGGGCGAGCAACTATTATGCGTGCAATGTGTACTCTGTGCTCAGGGGGCGAGAAACCATTATGCGCTCAGTGGCGAGCCACCATTATGCACTGAAGGTGTGCTCTGCGCTCAGGGGCCAGTAACCATTACGCGCTCAGGGGCGATCAACCATGATGCGCGCAAGGTGTGCTCCGAGCTAGGGGGCGAGCAACCATTACATAACCAACCACAGACCCCGAATTTCCCTTTCGGCTCCCTCACCAATTGCACAACCGAGAGGTGTGGCTTTTCTGCATAACAGGAGGTTGGGGGAAGGTGGGAATCTGCAAGGGACGTGGTAGCTGAGATCGCAATCCATTGGGCAGAACCAACAACAGCCGCAAAGGCACGGAAATGGCCCTGGCTGGTGTGGCTCAGTGGGTAGAGCATCGGCCTGGGGCCTGAAGGGTCCTGGGTTCGATTTAAAAAAATATATATATTTTTTTTTAAAAAAAAGGAGAAAGAAATGAGCATAAAACAACCCAAGAGCAGGTGGGCCACTCAGAATCTCGCCTCCCCACTCCTGGGGGCTCAGGGCTTAGCTTATCAACCAAGAAGCTAAGTAGTCTTTATTTTGTAAATATTTTTTAAAAATATATTTTTATTGATTTCAGAGGGGGAGAGGGAGAGAGGGAGAAACATCCATGATGAGAGAGAATCACGGACCACCACACACCCCCACTAGGGCTCAAACCCACAACCAGGGCATAAGCCCTGCCCAGCATCTAACA
>NW_006288032.1:29114-29671 GCF_000327345.1 Myotis davidii | reverse complement strand
TTGATCTCTTACCCCCCTACCTCCTGCCCCCCAACCCTCCCCGGCCTTCCCGCTGCAGTTTGACAATCTATTTGAGGCAGCTCTGCCTCTGTATCTATTATTGTTCAAAAGTATTTTATTTATTTCATTTCATTTCATTGTTTAAAGGATTACAGCTAGTAGTACATATGTCTCCCTTTTTTCCCATCGACCTTCCCTGGGCCTCCCCTACCCCGGACACATGCCCTTACCCATCCCCCCTGCCCCCCAGTGTCTTGTGTCCATTGGCTGTGCTTATCTGCATGCATACAAGTCCTTAGTTCGTGCATACGATGCAAGAACGGAAGTGGATCAATGACGTCATCAATCATCATCTATTCTTGCATCACATGCACCAAGGAGGTCAAATGGCCTGCGTCTCACACTTGCATTTGCACCTCCGGGCCAGCAGGGGGCGATGCAGGCGCCTCTGCATTTGGCGTTTCTCCCGCGAGGGGCCCAGCGGTTGCAAAGGAAAGTGCAGGTGCATCCACGTGCATCCCCCAGGGGGTCGCTCCGGAGCCCTGGGTCCATTTCCG
>NW_006288032.1:25312-29054 GCF_000327345.1 Myotis davidii | reverse complement strand
GGGGGGGGGGGGGGGGAATGGGCTGAATATTTTTAAGCCCTATTGTCATCATCACTCACAGCTGCAGGCGATTCGCTGGGGGTGGCCGGGTGTCCCCAGGGTTGGCAGGGTGTCCCCAGGGCCCCGGGGCTCGGTTCAGAACATCCCAGGTCCTTAATGCGTTTGCTACCGGCGGTGCCAAGTTGGGTTTGATGGTTCCGGAAGCCGGTGTCACATTTCTCATGGCAGAATCTTTTGGGGTTTTTGTGTTTTTTTTTAACAAGATTTATGGGCGTCATTTCGGAACCTGCGGTTCCTTGCGCCCGCGTGCTGGGCCTAGTTTATAAATCCCCCCACTTAGCCGGCGTCGACGCGAGGGATAGATCCCTCAATGCATTTATTGGAAATGGATTTATTAGCCGGTTGTACAAATCAAGTGGAAAAATATATAGTTTGAACGGCGGAAAGCCCAGATTTATGCGCAGGCCCCATAACTCACCCACCACGTCCTATTTTGTTTTATTTCATTTTATTTTTTTCTTAGCGAATCCGGTCGATGACGCAGTAAATACTTCCTGTCCCCTAATCCGTTTCATATGTACGATTAGAACGCATTCTGCTAAGTGCGTGCATGCGTTCGGACGGGGTTGGACGCCTGCCCGCATATTAAGCTGTAAGGATAACGAAGGGGAACCCCAGGAGAATAAATGAGAAACGTACATGAATAATATTCAGCCCCATACTTTAAGGGCCGCATGTGAATGAGCTCAGCTCCCCGTCGTCCCACACAAGCACCCTCTGATCATTGGGGTCCCTCAAGGCCATCATTCAGTGTAACGATTAGATTCATGTTAGTCACGGACTCCCACTGCGATGCCTTAACTTCCTTCTCCTATTGGGATGTGAGGACAAGGGCAGCAATCCGATATAACAAAAGGCTAATATGCAAATCGACCGAACGGCCGAATGACCGGTCGCTATGTCACGCAATGACCACCAGGGGGCAGACTCTCAATGAGGGAGCTGCCCCCTGGTGGTCAGTGAACTCCCACGGGGGGGGAGCAGGCCTAAGCTGGCAGGCGGACATCCCCCAAGGGCTCCTGGACTGTGAGAGGGTGCAGGCCGGGCTGAGGGACACCCTCCCCATGGGTGCACGAATTTTGTGCACCGGGCCTCTAGTTTATAGATAGAATTCCTTTTCCAGACAGGTTGACAAAACCAAGGTTCAGGCACCCAACGGGTCACTAAGATAATTTGGAGATGGACCCAGAAGGGGTAGAATGAATGATCGTCATGATTAGAGAATTTGCTGAAAGGTACGGACAGCTGCCCCACAAGACCTGCCCCTTACGGAGATCCCAAATCCAGCCTGGAGATAACGCTGGAGGGGTGGCTATTGGATTCAGGTCTTGTCTCTATTATTAAAATAATGACGAAATGCTGGCCAGTGTGGCTCAGTGGTTGAGCATCGACCTAGGAACCAGGAGGTCAGGGTTCGATTCCCAGTCAAGGGTGGCAGGCCCGATCCCCAGTAGGGGGCGTGCAGGGGGCAGCCGATCCACGATTCTCTCTCCTCATGGATGTTACCCTCTCTCCATCTCCCTTCCTCTCTGAAATCAATAAACATATCTATCCTAATAAAAGAGCAATATGCTAATTAGACCAGGAGACCTTCCGGGAGACCATCCGGACGTCCTTCTGGACAAAGCCATGGTGGTGGGGCTGAGGCAAGGTGGTCAGGGGTGAGCAGGCTGGTGGGGGTGGGCAGTTGGGGGCGAGCAGGCCGGCAGGCAGAGTGGTTAGGGGCGACCAAGCAGGCAGGCAGGTGAGCGGTTAGGAGCCAGCGGTCCCGGATTGCGAGAGGGACATCCCCCGAGGGGTCCCAGATTGGAGAGGGTGCAGGCCAGGCAGAGGGACACCCCCTCCCCCATGCACGGATTTCGTGCACCGGGCCCCTAGTCTCTTATATAAAAGCCAGTGGCTGTCACGACGTATCACCATCACGACCAAATGAGCAGCGGCTCTCACAGCGGGTGGGGTGGGGTGCGAGCTACTGAAGGCCCAGAGCTAGGGGTGACAATCACAAGTGAACTACCCAATCGTGTGCACTGGCCTCTAGTATATATATATATATATTATATTTTTAAAAGAAGAAATGAATGTATCAGGAACGCCGCCTTCAAGTAATTAGAGGGAAAATTTTGCCGTGAATTTCGTCTGGAACCTGCCCGAGCGTCGTTAGCGATTTCAGGAAAATCCCAGCTCGGCCCCTGAGTGCTTGGGTCCCCGGTACGACCCACTGACCCCCCAAAGCCCAAGGGCCCCTCATTCACGATGTCACGTGGAGATGATTCATGTCCTAGGGCTGCATATCTCCCCTCCGTATGCGGTCAGGGGGGGTTCCATTATCATCCTTATCATTATCCAATGATACGTATGAGTTATGGCAGGACGGGCCCGGAGGTGGGGTTCATGCTGTTCCCTTCATCCGATGTGTGGTCCCAGCCACGTGAATTCTCTCTCTGTGCCTCAGTTTCTGCACCTGTGAAATGGGCATGAACCCGTTAATCAGCCCGGCCGGCGTGAGTCAGGGGTTGAGTGTCGACCTGGGAACCAGGAGGTCAGGGTTCGATTCCCGGTCAAGGGTTGTGGGTTCGATCCCCAGTAGGGGGCGTGCAGGAGGCGGCCGGTCCATGATTTTCTCTCATCCTTGATGTTTCTCTCTCTCTCTCCCTCTCCCGTCCTCTCTCTAAAATCAATAAAAATATATTAAAAAAAGATTTTTCTAAATAAAAATAAAGAAAAAGAATTAGTTCGGAAACGCTGACACGTTATAAGGATCTTCCACGAAGCCTGCCTCTTGCAAAACAAGGGTAAGTGTGTCTCTTTTTAAATGTATTGTTTTAATTATCACAAATTTAATGGTTTAAATGGCCACAAATGTCTCTCTTTTCCCTCCCATTGACCTCACCCTGGCCGCTCCCACCCCCAACCACGGGGAAATTCGTCCAAATGTCGCCTCTTTTGCAGAGCGGACGTCCGGACAAAAAACATAAAAATAAAATAAAATAGCATCTCAGAGATTTGGGTGAGCGTCATCCGTTCCGCCGTATTTTGTAGGGGGAGGAGTTCTTTGTACGAAATCCGTGCAAAGAAGAGAAACTTAGTTTTCTCTCCTGGGACACGAAGCCAGCACTTGTCTGGTCTGTACACTTTGTCAGGGTACAGCAGAGTGGCTGGGCTGGGAACGGTATTTATTATGGATGAGCCTGCCGTCAAGAGTTATTGATTGGCTATTGAACGCCCGATGTATGGAAAACAGGGGTGCACTTTGGCATTGAGCTACCTGGAGATGCGATTGGATTGAAGTAGGTGGATGAGGCAGGCGGAGGGGACCAGGGCGGCATACGAAATGGAAATGATAAGGCAGGACCACCCATTTGTTGTTGTTTAAAAATATTTTTTTATTGCCCTGGCCGGTGTGGCTCAGTGGATAGAGTGTCAGCCTGAGGACTGAAGGGTCCCGGGTTCGATTCCGGTCAAGGGCACACACCTGGGTTGTGGGCCCCATCCCCAGTAGGGGGTGGGCAAGAGGCGGCCGATCCATGACTCTCTCTCTCATCACGGATGGTTTTCTCTCTCTCCCTCTCCCTTCCTCTCTGTCTGAAATCAATAGAAAAATATTTTCCAAAAAAAATCCTATGTAATACAAGCCTAATATGCTAAGTGTCTGGTGGTCTGGTCGGCCGTTCAACCAATCACA
>NW_006288032.1:23723-25256 GCF_000327345.1 Myotis davidii | reverse complement strand
TGGCATCCTATATAAGAAAAGCCTAATATGCTAAGCGTCCGGTCGACCAGTCGGCCGTTCAACCAATCAAAGTGTAATATGCTAATGATCTGCTCAGGCCATTCAACCGCTCGTTATGACGTACATTGACCACCAGGGGGGCAGACAGTCAACCGGTCGACCAGTTGCTATGACGGGCACTGACCACCAGGGGGGCAGATAATCGACCGGTCGACCAGTTGCTATGATGTGCACTGACCACCAGGGGGCAGACAGTCGGCCGGTCGACCAGTCGCTATGATGTGCCCTGACCACCAGGGGGAAGACTCTCAAACTGATAGGTGAGCTTGCTGCTGCTCCGTGGCAGTGCTCTGGATGTCTGACTACCTAAGCCAGTGATGGTGAACCTTTTGAGCTCGGGTGTCAGTATTTTGAAAAACCCTAACTTAACTTTGGTGCTGTGTCACATATAGAAATTTTTTGATATTTGCAACCTTAGTAAAACAAAAATTTATATTTTTGGTATTTATTTTATATATTTAACTCCTGTGGTTCCTCCCCCACCACAATCCTACACCAGTGGGGTCCCTCGGCCTGGCCTGCGCCCTCTCGCCATCCAGAACCCCTCGGGGGATGTCCGAGATCCGGTTTCAGCCCCATCCCCCGGGCCAGGCCGAGGAACCCCCTACTGGTGCACGAATTCGTGCACCGGGGCCTCTAGTAAAACATAATGAGATTTCATTCCCTGCAGCTCAAATAAAAATTAAAAAGATTATGTTTCTTTTGGGTATTCACGTGCTGAGGAGGCTGCCTCTGAGCTGCGACTTCCCCCTGTCACACCAGGCGTGGGGCGCAAAGGGGGTTGATGGCCGTCTGGCTGTCTGTTTAGCAAACCCTGACAGGCATGCATGCGTCGTCGCCGAGAAAAAGAACAGAAATAAGATGTCAGCGGACCGCTGGCAGATGTCAAAATATTGGCGCCCAGGCATCCCTGGATGTTTCCTCGGAAAAACATTCAATCGGCACTAGTCACACGACGCCCTCTCCTCGATTTCAGAGCCTCAGACCCAGCTGCTCTTTCTCTGGTTCCATTTCTTTTATTTTTAAAGAAAATACATGTTTATTGATTTCAGACAGGAAGGGAGACGGACGGAGAGAGAGAGAAACATCCATGATGAGAGAGAATCATGGACCGGACTCCTCCTGCACAGCCACTCTGGGGTGGGGATCGAGCCTGCAGCAACCCGGGCCTGTGCCCTTGACCGGGAATCGAACCCGGGACCCTTCAGTCCGCAGGCCGATGCTCTATCCACTGAGCAACACCGGTCAGGGCTCTTCACTGATGTTTCTTTCTCTCTCTCTCCATCTCTCTTCCTCTCTAAGATCAATAAAAAATATATTTAAAAAATAATCATGGATGAGGAAAGCAGTACTCCATGTCCTATATAATGAAAGTGTGGTATGCAAATGGTCCCCTTGACCGGGAGTTTGTCCGGGAGTTCGACCAGGGGCCGGGGCAGGCCAGGGGAAGGGAGGGCGGCCCCAGCCGGCAGC
>NW_006288032.1:21853-23011 GCF_000327345.1 Myotis davidii | reverse complement strand
TAGATCGATAGATGATGGATGGATGGAAGGATGGATGGATAGATAGATAGTATAGATAGATAGATGGATGGATAGGTAGGTATATAGATGATAGATAGATGGGTAGATAGATGATAGATAGATAGATAGACAATAGCTATAGTTAGGCAGCTAGACAACAGACAGATAAATAAAACTTTATCCCAGCCACCACCTCGTCGCAGAGAGCAGCAGGCAGCTGGTTCTGCCCCAGCCCAAGTACCAGGCCTCCCCCGGGGGCCTAGGAAACACCCCCCGAGGGTGAGGGGCGCCCATGGCGCCTGCAGCACAGAGACGAATGGCCCGGCCTGCTGTTTCATGGCCGATGACTCTGGCTGTTACACTCACTCCCCCCTAATGGACCCTAATGAGCCCCACGGCTCCCAATGGAGACGCCCTCGCCTGGGCTGTTCTAAGCAAACGCAGGCCCAGGCGATGAAGTCACTAATGTTAGATGCCTCCCTCCCCCAGAGCTAATTCCACGTTTAATCCATCGCAGGAAGAGAGCTGGGTGGCCTCCCAGACTCCCCCGCTGCCAATCAACACATCTCGTCCGATCAAATAATAACCTGGTCCGGACAGTAATTAAAAAAACTGGATTTATTTTTAGCCAAACGTTCTCTCCACAAGCCCAGATGGTCATGACAACGTCCCCAATGTCTGAGAGACGGCCAGAGTTCCATACGTTTCTGTGTATAAGACGCCTGCCCCCGGCTTTTCCAACCCCAAAATGAAGAAGCCAAAATATTTTTCATTTTCTTAAGTATATTTTGCATTGATTTCAGAGAGGAAGGAAGAGGGAGAGAGAAAAAAATCCTATATAATAAAAGCCTAATATGCAAATTGACCCAAGGGCGGAATGACTTGGTCGCTATGACACCCACTAGCCACCAGAGGGCAGACGCTCAACACAGGGGCTGCCCCCAGCTCACAGACCCCGACGGGTGGAAGTGGTAGTGGCGGGGGGTACGGGGCCATCCAAGGCCGGTGTCCGTGGGGTCCCCCCCCCATAGCCTCAATGGTCGCCCCACAAATCGGCCCTGATCGCCGGCCAGGCCCAGGGGCCCTACCCGTGCACAAATATTGTGTACTGGGCCTTTAGTTTCTATATAATAACAACAGGCTACATAACATTTCTCA
>NW_006288032.1:19942-21311 GCF_000327345.1 Myotis davidii | reverse complement strand
CAGCCTGTCTGGTCCTCATTCCTCCCTCCCCAGTGTTGAGTGTCTGAGCCATTAATGCGTGAGGGTGTGAGGGCGTGACGACCATTTGCATATTAGCTCTTTATTCTATAGGATTTTTTACGTGGCTCATCCTGATGAGATTGAAATGAAAATATTCATGTTATTAAAATATATATATATTTTTTATTGATTTCAGAGACAGGAAAGGAGAGCGAGAGAGAGGGAGAAACATCCATGATGAGAGAGAACCAGGGATCAGCTGCCTCCAGCACGCCCCCTACTGGCGATTCCCGGGCATGTGCCCTTGACCGGGACTCGAACGCGTGACCTCCTGGTTCATGGGTCCATCGATGCTCAACCACTGAGCCACGCTGGCCGGGCTCCAGGAGTGTCCTACCCGTTATTTCTAACTTTACAAAATATCTCAGTGTCTTCCACGCGCCTCCTGGCTCTACTTGTACAAACTTTTTTCTCGAATAATCTATGGGTCTTATCTGTCCAAATGAATTATAAAATCTTCCATCAGGTGGAGACGTGGATCCGCAGGTTGCATTTTCATTGAGTTGCTTTAAGTGGGAGGCGTCTTGACAGCACTAAGTCCTAGGCCTACCTGAGTTATCGCTTCCTAGGGATCCACGGGAGCCATAATTCTTAAGGACGAGGAGGACTTAATATTATAAAGATATTAGGTGGTTTCTTATTAAATCAGGCCTGGGTTTTTTTGGGTTTTTTTTTTTTGAGTCCATTATGCCTCACAGAGATCCAGAACCCTTCGTATTCTGTTTCTCTCCGGGTTCATAGCTACTGTGCAAGCAACAAGTTTAAGATTATGTTGTCCCGCCTGGCTGGGGGGGCTCAGTGGTTGGACGTCGACCTAGGAACCAGGAGGTCTCGGGTTCGGTTCCCGGTCAAGGGCACAGGCCCGGGTTGTGGGCTCCATCCCCAGTAGGAGGCGTGCAGGAGGCAGCCAATCCATGATTCTCTCTCATCAAGGCGGGGTGTTGGGGGATGAGTGGGTGGGAAGAGATCAACCGAAGAATTTATATACACACTGGAGGCCCGGTGCACGAAATTTGTGCATGGGGGCTGGTTGCTCAGCCCGGTCTGCACCCTCTCCAATCCGGGACCCCTGGCTCCTAATCACTCACCTGCCTGATCGCCCCCTAACCACTCTGCCTGCCAGCCTGATCGCCCCTAATTACTTGCCTGCCTGCCTGATCACCCCTAACAACCTCTGCCTCTGCTCCCGGAAGGACATCTGAAATGACTTCCAGAAGGTCATTTGGCTGTCCAGTCTAATTAGCATACTATGCTTTTATTATTATAGATTTTAATTTCTTTGTGTTACTTGTCTATTTCAATTTTTAAT
>NW_006288032.1:17851-19806 GCF_000327345.1 Myotis davidii | reverse complement strand
AGGAGGGGATGGAAGGAGCCGGAGAGGGAGGATGGCCTAATGGGAGGGTGGGAGGAGAGGCTGTGTGGCAGGTGCTGGCAGGTGCCATGTCCAGTGAGCACACAGGATGGCCAGCGGGCGGACCCCGGGGCACCGTTCTCTGCCTGGATGTGAAGAGCTGGAGAAGCACACGGCTCACTCACGGCCGTCCATGCAGGAACCTCCCCGCTTGGGAGGAGCAGCATAACAGCCCACAGCAAGCCGCCTCCAACAGAAAGCCTTTGTCCAGAGACTAGCGCCAAAGGAAGAGCCTTCTGCTTCCACCAGGCCGTGCCCAGTCCTCTGGTCCCAGTGGCTCCTCCGGACAGGCTCAGCTCTGCTGCCCCTGAGCAGTAAGGCCCTGCAGCGAGGGGCAGAGGGCGCGCCCAACACAGGGCCCCAGCGCCACGCCCTCACTGGGCAACATGCCACCAGCTGGCCTGATAGTGGCTCCTACTCCTGTGGAGCCGTGGGCCCAACCGCCCCTGGAGAGAGACAGGGGCGGGCCCCACCACGCTGCAGGGCCACGGTCAGCTGCCCTCTCTGCCCCTCAGCCTCCATGTCCTCAGGGCTAAATTTCTCAGTTTTAATTTTTTAAAAAAATATTTTTTATTGATTTCCGAGAGGAAGGGAGAGAGGGAGAGAAACATCCATGATGGGAGAGAATCATGGACCGGCCGCCTCCTGCACGCCCCCTACTGGGGATCGAGTCCGCAACCCGGGCCTGTGCCCTTGACCGGGAATCGAACCCAGGACCCTGGTTCATAGGTCGATGCTCACCACTGAGCCACACCGGCCGGGCCATGACTAAACTTCTTGAGAAAGAAGGGGAGATGGAATAAATAGCATCAGGAGAACCTGTAAAAAGAAAGAAAAAATTCTGTTTTTTTCCTTCTAATCTCTATTTTATTATATTAAATCTCCTGCTGTATAAAAAAATGCTCCACCAAAAAAAAAAAATTAAATAAATAGAAAAACCATTATCAAGCGTGCCTGTTGGATTTTATCAAAACTCATTAACGTTTATCTAATTTACGAAGAGAACGGCTAACCGTCTCTGTCTGGTTACAGGCGTGGGTTCGGCAACGCGGGCCTGCCTGGGGTGGCGGAAATAAACTGCATTTGGTCACGGCCTCTGGTTCCCTTAATTTTCCAATTTTTTCCCTCTCTCCCAGGAAAATCATATACACACACACGGGGAACCCTAGGCCCCCTCAAGACTTAAAACAACTCATTACATTTCGTGGCATAATTCTTGGCCCACTGTCTGCCTGCCTCAATTCTGATAATTTATAAATATATATATTTTTTTCTTTTTATACCAATATTTTTATTTCAGGCCATAAATCGATTGGAATCTAAGAAGTTTGTCACGTCCTAAAGGGGCGAGAGAGGGCTGTGTCAAATGAGCCGCCACCCGCCACCTAATTTACGAAAACAATAGCTTTTAAAATGTGCTTGCTGTGAGGTTGCAGGTGTTGGTAAGCCTTCTTATTGATAGAGAATTTAGGCAGCGCGGAAAACGGCAAAAAGCTCCAATAAAAGGCCCATCATCTCAAAACAAATACTCATAAAGTTTTAAGTATTTTTTTTTATTGTCTAAAGTTTTACATGCGTCTCCTTTCTTTCCCCCAGATTGTAATTTATATTTATTTTTTTAAAAAACGTAATAATGTTCTTGTTTATCGTTTTTAAATCTCATAGAAATAGATATATAGATATATCTATATAATATAGATATAGATATAGATGCAGATACAGATATAGATATAGATATAGGTATAGGTATAGGTATAGGTATAGATATAACAGTAATGAAGATTTATAACCCCACAAGTTTTCTTCGTGCTGACAATGGTTTCTAAGCCTGTGCCTCCATTAGTAACTCAAATCTTCCCTGAAGTGTTTTGCACCTGCTCTTCCTCCCTGTGCTGGAT
>NW_006288032.1:16015-16814 GCF_000327345.1 Myotis davidii | reverse complement strand
TATGTTTCTCTTTCTCTCTCCCTCTCCCTTCCTCTCTGAAATTAATAAAAACATTTTTAAAAAACAAACAAAACCCATAAAAACAAACCCATGAGCTCCTTCTCTTTAGAAATCACTGGTCTCTGGGATTCAATTATCCTCGGGGCAATACTGCCCCCCAGTGGCCATTATGGGAGGAACTTAGGCCACAGGCCTGGTATCTATATAGATATAGATATAGATGATATAGATATAGATATAGATATAGATATAGATATAGACATCACCGATATCTGTCTTTTATAAGTGTTTCCGCGTCTCCACATTGGAACGAGATGTAATTTGCTTCCCTCGTCCTGGATGTCTGTAAATTTGGTTAAGACGTCTCGCATAGTTATATGGTGTTTTTTTTCCCCCAGAAATCCCATCGAGATGTGAATACAGTTCCCTCTTCTCTAGCTCATTAACTCCCATCGTTATTTCATATTCATTCTTTTCCGTTTGCCTGCTTGGTCTTTAACAATCCCCAATGCATGCGTGTCTCTTGCGGTGAGCGACGAGCCAGCGTAAAGATGTGTCATCTCCCCCTCCCCCCCACGACACCCCCGTGCAGGGTACGACGTTCACACGGTTGACTTTGAGTCGACGGATGCAATCGTAGGGTTTCCCTTCTCTCCGTCTTTCTCTCCGTTTTATCATCCACATTTCAGTCCTAATGACACCGCGAAACGTACTTAAACTAGAGGCCCGGTGCACGAATTCATGCACTGCTGTGGTTCCTCGGCCTGGCCAGCAATCGAGGACTATTGGGGGGCCGGCC
>NW_006288032.1:13854-15229 GCF_000327345.1 Myotis davidii | reverse complement strand
GCCGGCCCTGCCTCCAATCAGGGTGGGAGGAGCAATAAGGGGAGGGGCCAGCCAGGGGGAGGGGCTGTGGGCTGTTGGGGGCGGGCAATTGGCCCAGATCCACCCAGTTGTCAGCTGTAGCGGGCATCATACCGACAATAAATCTATTGGTCGGTTGGTCGGTCGGTAGGCGGAACTCCCTCCCGAAGGCTCCATTTGCATATTAGCCTTTTATAATACAGGATTCACCGTTTTCTGGAAAACTTCCTTTAGATTCTGTCCGATAGGACACACAGTCCGGTCCGGTCTGACCTTCAACCTCCCTCCAGCTCCTACTGGAATCCGGCTCTTGAGTTTTTGGTGGCAAATTTATGATTCTCTTCAGGGGTGGGGAGCCTTTTAAATGCCAAATGGCCATCTGGATATATTTTTTCCAAATTTATTCTTTTTTGTCTAAATATATATTTTCTTATTGATTTCAGAGAGGAAGGGAGAGGGAGAGAGAGAGAGGAAAAATCAATCATGAGAGAGAATCATGGATCGGCTGCCTCCTGCATGCCCCTAACTGGGGATGGAGCCCACAACCCCGGGCACGTGCCCTTTGCCGGAATCGAACCCTGAACCCTTCAGTCCGCAGGCCGACGCTCTACCCACTGAGCCACACGGGCCAGGGACGCATGTCTTCACTCAACCATCGTTGGCCAGAAACTGTAATAGAGGCTGTTGACAAAAAACGTATAGACACGTCCGCCTCGCAGAAAGCCCAAGGACGTATTAAAAATAGTTAATATCGGAAGCCGGTCTTCCTGGAACAAGTCGCATTTCTGGTAGCGTCTCCCGCCCACTGGCTTATGGGAAGGGCCCGCCAGGGTTGAGTGATAGGAAGCGATAACCCATCACCTTGCCTGTTGTCTGGCCGACGCCGCTCAGCGACATGGTCCAGATGGTGTCAAAAGTGTGATCTTTAAAAGAGATTTAAATAATGACAGCTCCAACCTTACTGAATTCCCTCAAGTGTCCCTCAGAGCCACCCTCACAACAGAGAAGAGGATGAATACACATCCTGCCCCAAATTCCCTGATTCTAATGCTTTTGATGCCTGTGGGTAAATATTTCCTTTTTCTCGCATTAAAGGGATGGTACCTGGCGGATCAATTGTGTCTAATAGATCTTTCTAGCTATTCAGAAAGAAAGAAAAATCTAACTAGGATGATGAAACCAACTGTGGGCTTTTAAAATATGAATAGTATATATACTACAGGCCCGGTGCACAAAATTCGTGCACAGGTAGGGTCCTGAGGCCTGGCCAGGGATCAGGGGCCATTGGGGGCCTTCTGGCTGCCAGCTTGGGCCTTCATTCATTCCGTGCCACCCCCTGGAGACCAGCGCATGTCAT
>NW_006288032.1:12752-13735 GCF_000327345.1 Myotis davidii | reverse complement strand
GGGTCTCTCAGCCTGGCCTGCAGGGATCGGGCCGAAACCATCTCTCTGACATCCCCCAAGGGGTCCTGGATTACGAGAGGGCGCAGGCCAGACCCAGGGACCCCACGATTGGGGCCGGGGAGGGATGTGGGAGTGCTCCGGGGCATGTCCAGCCCGACCAGCCCAAGCCCGATCATCCGGACCCCAGCAGCAAGCTCACCTACCGGTCACAGCGTCTGCCCCCTGGTGGTCAGTGCGTGTCATAGCGACTCGACGAACATATTGGGCTTTTATATATATAGTTTTTCTCTCCTCACTGATGTTTCTGTCTCTCTCTCTCCCTCTCCCTTCCTCTCTGAAATCAATTTAAAAAATACATATGTTTTTTAAAGAAAATAAGCAAATAAAGATGCTACACTTTAACCATTCAGGACCCCGTGGAGCCCTGGTTCCTGGCATCCGGGAACGTGTTCCCAAAATGCTGACGGGAGCTCTGATCTATTCTCAGAAGGAAAATCACATCACGTCGTCCTACTCATCGGCGTTTGCAACCCAGCCTTCCCTCGACGAGGCCCCGGCCGGAGAGATTGTCCGCAGACATCAGGCTGCTATTGGCTCTGTCCCCTCTCAACCTCTTTCCATCCTCAGAGGGAAGGCTCTTAAATCATTCATGGAGGGGAGAGAGGCGCTGAGTCACTGTTGTGGGGAAGGCACAGGGTCATCTGCTGTGCAATCAAAACAGATCGAGGGACAAGACGCAATCTCCCCGGCCGTGTGCAGCTTAAAACACATGGGCGTCCATCTGTTAGGGGAAGTGGCCGGTATTGGGGGAGGCAGCTAGGGAAATGCCTCCCTAACCCAGAGGCCTCAGAACAGCTCCTCTCGTGAGAGAATATTTGATATTTTATTTATTTTAAATATATTTTTATGGATTTCAGAGCGGAAGGGGGGGAGAGAGAGAGAGAGAGAGAGAGAGAGAGAGAGAGAGAGAGAACATCCAGGAT
>NW_006288032.1:11336-12108 GCF_000327345.1 Myotis davidii | reverse complement strand
TCAGAAAAAATATATATTAAAACAGAAACACACAGACCCAGAAAAACACACAAAAAGCAGGAAAACTTGGAGAAATCCACTCAGTAACGTGGGAGACAATTTGAGATTCGGAAACAAATACAACACGAAACAAAAAAAAGGGCCCCCATTCTATTTCTTAATGGATGAGAGAATTCGTTTAATTTCTTAATGGGTTCGCCAGAATCATACTTTAAACTCCAAAAAAAAAAAATATATATATAGTGGGAACTTTGGGAAATAAAGACCCATGGAGGAGAGAAAAATACTAAAAAATGCCCCAGAAAAAAAAATGTTACTAATTCCAGAGACGAATGGAGTGGGAAGAATTTCATGGAAAAGGAAAGAAATATAGATAGATAGATAGATAGATAGATAGATAGATAGATAGATAAATACACTCATGAAATGTGCTGAAAGTACAAACAGAAGAGTTAAGGGTGATTTCAAGGCTTTTGGCTTGAGCAATTCCATGAATGGCATTACAGTAGATACGGAATTCTGCAGGAGGGGCTTTTTGTTGGATTGTTTATTGTGACACAAACAATTGAAAGCAAAAATAAATTTGAAGTGCCTAATAGACATCCAAATGGAGGTGGTGAGTGGGCAGTAATATATACCATAGACCAAATTGGAATTAAGGGAAGAATAGGTTAGATGATAAATACTGGAGAGTCATTAAGTCTCAGCCCTCAGACTTAATGAAAGGTGACCATATCATTTATTATCTAAACCAGTACATATTTTTCTTTTT
>NW_006288032.1:4278-11099 GCF_000327345.1 Myotis davidii | reverse complement strand
GATTTCCCTCAGGTTTTTCTTTCCACAACAAATGTCAAAAGGTGACTTAAAAATAACGCATGGATTTTAAGGGAAATGGCTGGAAAACTTGTATTTTCAGCTGAGCTGTGGATGAAAAATCCAAGACAAGAGATAGTGAAAACGGGCCAATAATTTATCAGTCGACTCTTCGTGTTTGAATAATTCACGTCATATCAGTTCCATGGATTATTATGTATCAAAAATAAGTACCATGTAGCCCGGCCGGTGTGGCTCAGTGGTTGAGTGTCAACCTAGGAACCAGGAAGTCCTGGGTTCGAATCCCGGTCAAGGGCACATACCTGTGTTGCAAGCTCGATCCCCAGTAGGGGGCATGCAGCTGCCTCCTGCATGCCCCCTTCTGGGGATCAAACCCACAACCCAGGCATGTGTCCTGGACCAGAATCGAACCCAGGACCCTTCAGTCCACAGGCCGATGCTCTATCCACTAAGCCACACCAGCTGGGGCCATATGATCCTTTTTTTTTCCCTTCTCAATTAATTTCAAATGTAGAGCTTTCTGTAATTGGCCTGTATAACTTAATACAAGGAAACCAAACTTTAATATTTAATTAAGAATACAGATCAGCCCCAGCTGGTTTGTTTCGGTGAATAGAGCGTCAGCCTATGGACCGAAGGGTCCCGGGTTCGACTCCAGTCAAGCGCATATTGCAGGCTCTTCCCTGGCCCCAGGCCCCGGTCTGGGCGCGTGCAAGAGGCAAACCATCTATGTGTTTCTCTCTCTCTTCGATGGTTCTCTCTGTCTTTAATAAAACCCTAATATGCAAATCGACCGAATGGCGAAACGACCGGTCGCTATGACACGCACTGACCACCAGGGGGCAGACGCTCAACACCAGAGCTGCCCCCTGGTGGTCAGTGCGCTCCCACAAGGGGAGCGCTGCTCAGCCAGGAGCCGGACTCGTGGCTGGCGATAAGCAACGAGGGGTCTTGGACTGCAAAACGGATGCCCGACTGTGGGGAACAGGCCTAAGCCGTCAGGCGGACATCCCCCGAGGGTCCCAGGCTGGGAGAGGGCGCAGGCTGGGCTGAAGGACACCCCCCCAATGCACGAATTTCGTGCACTGGGCCTCTAGTATATAGATAGATAGATGATAGATAGATGATAGATGGTAGATAGATAGATAGATAGATAGATGATAGATGATAGAAGATAGATAGATGTCAGCTGCAATATTTTAATGGAAAATGCAATGTGCAAGAAATGTTTTTTAAATAGCACATATACATCTTTGATAGATGGAAGGATGGATGGATGGATAGGGAGATGTAGATATATAGCTATATATAGACATAGATATAGATATAGATGATATATATATAGATATAGATGATATAGATATAGATGATATAGATGTAGATGATATAGATATAGATATAGATATAGATATATAGATGTAGATGATATAGATATAGATATAGATATAGATATAGATATAGATATAGATGATATAGATATAGATATATAGTTAGTGGGTATTCCTCAACGTGAATCATTCGCCATTGTTAAAGGCATAGAGTTACGTGGGATAAACGCTAATTCTTGCTTCAAGTCACATCTCATTTTTTCTTCTCCCGCCTTCTTGTCCATTGAAACCCCACCGTTGGTTTTTCAAAGCGTAAGTTTATTAGATTCACGAATTACAGGAAAATAATTGAATAACAGTCTTTATCGAGTCAGGTGCCATGGGGCCTGTCATTTCATGACCATAATAATCTTAGGAGGCCAGTGTTCTCATCATGGCCAATATTATTTATCGCGGCCAAATCGAGGCTAGCATTCACGCTCGGATAACTATTGGAGAGGGGCCGAAATTTTGCGGCCCAAGATATCTTTGTTTGGCAGAAAGATTATCTAACTGGCCTGGCCAGTGTGGCTCATTGGTTGAGCGTCAACCCATGAACCACGAGGTCTCCGGTTTGATTCCCGGTCAGGGCACATGCCCAAGGGGGTGGGGGCTCGATCCCCAGAGGGGGGCTTGCAGGAGGCAGCTGATCAATGGTTCTCCCTCATCATGGATGGTTCTATCTCTCTCCCCTTCTCCCTTGCTCTCTGAAATCAATAAAAATATACTTAAAATTTTTTTTATTGATTTCAGAGAGGAAGGGAGAGGAATAGAGAGTTAGAAACATCGATGAGAGAGAAACATCGATCAGCTGCCTCCTGCATGCCCCCTACTGGGGATGTGCCCGCATCCAAGGTACATGCCCTTGACCAGAATCGAACCTGGGACGCTTCAGTCCACACGCCAATGCCCTATCCACTGAGCCACACCGGTCAGGGCATAACCAAAGATCTTCTATGCATACTAGAGGCCCGGTGCACGAATTTGTGCACCGATGGGGTCCCTCGGCCTGGCCTGCACCCTCTTGCAATCCGGGACCCCTCGGGGGACATCAGAGAGCCGGTTTCGGCCCAATTCCTGCAGGCCAGGCAGAGGACTCCGACCCCACAGGTGGATGAATTCATGCACTGGGCCTCTGGTTGTTAAATATCTTGAATGCTACGCTACACCAGGCGGCCTTGCCATGCATTGTGGGAGTGAGAGAGAGAAAACTGTGTTCCCACGAGGGCTGAAGGAGGCGATAGTCCGAGGAGACCGCCACGGGCAGTGAGATGTGAAGCCGACAGGAGATCATAGCTGAACGGGCACAGGTATGATATTTCGATGAAATATCATTTTGCTGTCCCAGAGCAAGGGGCACGGGACATGTTCAGGGCCACAGGGCTGGACTCAGGGCCACAGGACCAGGTCAGGGCTACAGGACAAGGTCAGGGCTACGGGACAAGGTCGGTCAGGGCCATGGGACAAGGTCAGGGCCACAGGGCTGGACTTAGGGCCATAGGACAAGGTCAGAATCACAGGGCTGGACTCAGGGCCACAGGACAAGGTCGGTCAGGGCCGTGGGACAAGGTCAGAGCCACAGGGCTGGACTCAGGCTGCAGGACTGGACTCAAGGCCGCAGTTTTCATCCTGGGGAGGCCGGGATCTCAAGGTCACAGCCAAGCGCAGCTCTGGAAGGTTGAGGACCAGCTTGGTTACCGTGACTGAGGTTGTTAAATATCTTGAATGCTACGCTACACCAGGCGGCCTTGCCATGCATTGTGGGAGTGAGAGAGAGAAAACTGTGTTCCCACGAGGGCTGAAGGAGGCGATAGTCCGAGGAGACCGCCACGGGCAGTGAGATGTGAAGCCGACAGGAGATCATAGCTGAACGGGCACAGGTATGATATTTCGATGAAATATCATTTTGATGAAATGAGTAAATTCGCTCTTGTTATGCGTCACAGCTGCACGGGAATATAGGCATGACCCGGGGCCTGCAGGCTGCTGGTTAGACAAATTTCAGAAGGTTTGTTAAGAGAACAGCAGAACCTGGGGCCACCCAACAAGAGCCACAGCACGATCTGAAGATGGCTGCTACTGGTGGGGGGCCAGGAAGTGCCCAGGCTAGACCAAGGCAGGCTGCTGCTACTGCCAGATTTTGCTGATGGCCAGCTGCTTCTTGTTTGAGCGAGTATAGGTAAGTCTGAGGTCTGAGCCTAGACAGACCATTCATATGGAAAAGCCACTGCAAACAGCTTGGAAAAAACAAAACAACCCCCCCCCCCAAAAAAAAAACAACAAAAAAAGAGAAAAGCAGATGTGTAAAGCATTGATCTCAGTCTTTCTTTTCTGCTCTTAGGATAACGTCACTGGCGTGGCTCAGTGGTTGAGCATCCATCTAGGAACCAGGAGGTCATGGGTTCGATTCCCGGTCGAGGACACATGCCCGGGTTGTGGTCTCCATCCCCAGTAGGGGGCGTGCAGGAGGCGGCCGGTCCATGATCCTCTCCCATCATGCATGTTTCTCTGTCTCCCTTCCTCGCCGAAATCAATAAAAATACAGAGAGAAAATATCATAACCCCTTTACAGACGAATCTAAATGGCATTTTAATAGAAATCATGATCATAAAATTAGTGATGGGAACCCATCCCCCTTTCTTTTCTTATCTGTGCAAATCCCTTTAGTGAGCTTGACAGGAGGCAGCTGGGCTCCTATATCGGCTTCTGCGTTCCATCTGATGTAATAGCGTATGTCACGCGATCGCTGGAAAACGAGACCATGAACGGACGAAGCAACGAAAGCAGGCGACGGCAACAGTGTCTGTGAAATATTAGCAAAAGGCTTTCGGCTGAACTACCCCTGGAGACCTTAGGGCTTCGGGCCGCAGATTGGAAAATTGTGCATTAATTGGTAGAATGTCCGTGCTCAGGTATCAAATACTAGAGACCAGATTCACTCCATCTTTTTTTAATTTAATTTTATTTTAATTACTAGAGGCCCGGTGCACGAAAATTCATGAACTTGGGTGGTGGTGGTGGGGGGGGGGTCCCTCAGCCTGGCCTGCGCCCTCTCACTGTCAGGGACCCCTTGGGGGATGTCTCTCTCTCTCCCTTCCTCTCTGAAATCAATATTTTTAAGAAAATAAAAAATAATGAAAATAAAATAACTCTTCCATGCCAGTGCCAAGAACTGGGGTGTTCAGTATCTACGATGCACAACACACTAGCCAAATGAATTTGAATGGCCCCGCGTGGGAATCACTTTTATCCGCGTTTGGTTTGTGTGACTGATTAAAACACGGTTCTGTTCCATAAAACACAGACATTACACACGGATGTTCTCCAAAGAGAGCCGTTCACAGCTAAATTTTTTTTAAAATAAACATTGAAATGATCCACATTGTACTTTCCCCGTCTAAGCACCGAAAGATTTGAATCAGATTTCCTCTACGTTGCTATCTGCCATCTCAGGACATGACGAAACCCTTGGGTAGTTTTGTGTGGTACTATTTATCAGAAAAAAACTGCAAAGATAATAAATAAAAAAAACTGCAATGGATAATGCGGAAGGATTTTTACAATTAGGCAATTCTCTCGGTTTGATGTCTCTTAAACTTTTACAAAAGTTTGAGTTGGGACATTCAACGAAAAATATGAATTTGGGTCTGACATCTTACTTTAGTATGAAGCATTTACTTCATCTTGATATGTTGGCTATAACTTGTCATTCAATGTTCCTGCACAGGTGGGTCCTGGCAGATGATCTGGGCCAATAAAGGGAGGTTGGCTGTGGGAGCACAGTGACCAGCAGGTGACAGCTCCAACAAAGCAACAGGTCGACCAGCCGACCGGTCACTTAGGCTTTTATATATAGAGATATACACTAGAGGCCTGGTGCACAAAATTGGTGCACAGGTAGGGTTCCTAGGCCTGGCCGGGCGATCAGGGCCAATCGGGACCTTAATGTCCCCTGGCTGCTGGCTGCTGGACGGGGCCTTCCTTCATGCCACGCTGCCCCCTGGTGGTCAGTGCAGTTCATAGCAAGCGGTCGAACTGGTCAGTCGAACTCCCGGTCGGTCGAACTCCCAATGGGACAATTTGCACATTCGCCTTTTATTATATAGGATTTTTAATCCTCACCCCAGGATATTTTCCCATTGATTTTTAGAGAGAGTGGAGGGCAGAGGAAAAGACAGAAACATCGATGTGAGAGAGACACATGGATGGGGTGCCTCGTGCACGCGCCCTGACCAGGGCCTGGGCCAGTGGGGAGCCTGCGACCACAGTACGTGCCCTTGACTGGAATTGAACCCGGGACCCTTCGGTTCGCAGGCCGACGCTCTACCCTCTGAACCACACTGGCTAGAACTATATTGTTCCACTTTTTTTAATATGTATATTTTTATATTTGGGCTGTGTCCATGATCAGGCTGGACCCCAAATTCTCCATTTAATAGGGTTTCACCGCCTCGACATTTAATACGTTGCCACAGCCTCAACTCTGCAGCTGGTTTAGACGTCTGTGAGCCTGGCTTGGTGCCCCCCACGCCCCTAAAACTGTGAACTCATTGTCTCTCTCTCTCTCTCTCTCTCTCTCTTTTTATTTTTAAACTTTCTGGGAGAATCTGGGCAGTGGACATGCAATGAAGACATTTACATCTCCCGGATGCTGCCCTGGATGGCGAAACACGCATTTTGCAACGTCACCCACGCCTTCAATTGCCCCGCCAGACGATGGGGATGAAGTCAGGGCGTCCATAGTCTCAGACGTAACGAGGGAGAGAGGGCCACGGAGACACCCATCTTCTTATATCGCTTCCCGCTGCAACGGCTCAGGGCGGGTCCCACGAGACGTTCTTTAATAAAATAAAATAAAATAAAATAATAATAAAATAAAGGGGGAAACAATAGAATGGGAAATAGTTACATAATCCCACAGGTTATATTTAGCTGCGTCTCCACAGGGCGAGGAATAACGGAGCAGATTGTTCATTGAATGATGAGTGTCTCACTTCCTAGTAACACACCGAGGCCCCTGAGCCGTGCTGCCCCCGTAGCTACGAGTAAGGCGTTGCCCCCGACCGCCCTCCCTCGAATATTTCACGTCTGACGGTGCCTAGCGACTGTCATGGTCTCTTCTCTCAGGGTGTTTTTTTTTTTTTTTTAATATTCTTATGATTTTGAATGTGGGTTTTTTTGTTAAAGTGTTTAACATCACTGTTTGTGTATATCTATATCTATACGAATAAAAGGGTAATATGCTAATTAGACTGGGTTGGCTAGACGTCTTCTGGTCGTCTTGCTTTCCTTCTAGACAAACCACGGTGACTGGGGCTGAGGTAGAGGTGGGTAGGGGCGATCAGGTCTGCAGGGGAGGGCAGTTAGGGGTGATCTGGCCAGCAGGGGAGGGCAGTTAGGGGCGATCAGACCTGCAGGGAGGGGCACTTAGGGGC
>NW_006288032.1:2391-3118 GCF_000327345.1 Myotis davidii | reverse complement strand
GTACTGGGAAGGGAGAGAGGAAGAGAGAGACAGGGAGGGAGTGGCAGGGGGAGGGAAAGGGGGAGAGAGAAAGAGACAGTGATCACTGTCTCCTGTAGACCACCTACTGGGGATCAAGCCCACAACCTGGGCATGTCCCCTGACCAGAACTTGAACCTCCTGGTTCATAAGTTGGGCTCTATCCACTGAGCCACACCAGCCAGGCCTCGAATGTATTTTTTGTTTTTTTTTTTACTTTAAGCTTTTAATACCACCGTTTGGCATCACTTCCAAAAAAAACCTCAGGATTACGGAGAAAATGAGGAAAGCATATTACAGCTCCCCTCCTCCCTCCCCCCCAGAAAACTAAAACATGGAAGTCTTACCTAGAGAATTCTATTGAAAAATGTTTATAATCACCCAGCCAGTGTGGCTCAGTGGATAGAGCATCGACCTATGAACCAGGAAGTCATGGTTCGATTCCCGGTCAAGGGCACAGGCCCGGGTTGCGGGCTCCATCCCCAGTGGGGGGCGTGCAGGAGGCGGCCGGTCCATGATTCTCCCTCATCATGGATGTTTCTCCCCCCCACTCTCTCTCCCTTCCTCTCTGAAATCAAAAAAAATTAAAAACAAACAAACAAACAAACAAAAAAACAGGATTACTCTCTCTCCCTCTCCCTTCCTCTCTCTGAAATGCATAAAAAATATATTATTTCTTTTAAAAGTAAATAAATAGATATAAAGGTAC
>NW_006288032.1:0-2178 GCF_000327345.1 Myotis davidii | reverse complement strand
CTCATGCCCAATCAGGGCCAATGGAGAGAGGCTCGTGCTGCCACAGCAGCACTCGCTAGCCATGAGCCCTGTGTCTGGCACCCTCCCAAGGAGAGTGGGCCTGTGGGATTGGACTGAAACCGGCTCTTCGACATCCCCCAAGGGCCCCTCAAAGAGGTCCCAGATTGCGAGAGGGTGCAGGTCAGGCTGAGGGACCCCGCTGGGGCATGATCGGGCCGGGGAGGGACTGCAGGAGGGCTCCAGGATGTGTCTGGCCCATCTCACTCAGTCCAGATAGGCTAGACCCCAGCAGCAAGCTAACCTACCAGTCGGAACATCTGCCCCCTGGTGGTCAGTGCACATCATAGCGACTTGTGAACCGGTCAACTGTCTGCCTAGCAGGGGTCAGTGCACGTCATAGCCAGCGGTTGTGCGGCCTTAGCAGATCATTAGCATATTACGCTTTGATTGGTTGAAGGGCCGACCGGACGACCAGACACTTAGCATATTAGGCTTTTATTCTATAGGATTTAGAAAATTCTTTACTGTTGAAAGTATGACAGATGTCTCCTGTTCTCCACCTCGACCTCTCCCCAGCCCACCTCTGACCCCCAGCACATGCCCTCACCCCCCCCTACTGTCTGTGTCCATCCGTTATGCTCATACCCCTGCATACCAGGCCTTTAGTTGGTCTCTTACCCCCTCACCCACCCTCCCCTGCCTTCCCTCTGAGGTTGGATGGTCTGATCAATGCTTCTCTGTCTGTGGCTCTATTTTTAATCCACTCATCTGCTGATGGGCACTTAGGCTGTTTCCAGATGTTAGCTATTGTAAATTGCTTAACATTTTAAAGAATATATATTATCATTGATTTCAGAGAAAGGAAGGGAGAGGGAGGGAGAGAGAGATAGAAACAGCAGTGATGAGAGAGAATCAGGGACCGGCTGCCCCCTGCACGCCCATTGTTCAATGGGTTAGCCGGTGTAAAAAATATATTTAAAATATAACAAAATAAGGAAATAGGCAGAACTTCATTGGCAAGAGGAAATAAATGATTTATAACTAGCATTTCATTCAATCTTTATAACAAACTGCATAGGTAAATAGGGAACTCGATTTTTTTTCCCTTCACGTGATAGAAAGATTAGGTATATTGTAGGTTGTGAATAAGATGATTTCGGGGCCAATTTATTACATTAAAATGAAGAGCCGCGATCATTGATCTGTGGGAAAGTTTCCATTCACTGGGGAGAAAAAAAATAAATGAATCCGTCGAAATACAAAAGCGTCTATTTAGGAATGTCTGAGTCACGTAGATATAATTTCAGATTTCGTCCAGGGCTCTGTTTCCCACCTAAATAATAAATCCAGCAAGTTAATGTAAATCGGACGGAAAAAGAAAAATCGTCTATTCAGCCCTGAGCTGTAGAAATAGACAGGCAGCCAGCGGAGGAATTTCAAATTTTCTGGAAACAACTACAAAATAAATACAGCGAAACCGGTGAAATAGATTTCCGTTATATATTTACCAGGGTCCAAATACTATCGTCCTATATAATAGAAGTGTAGTAGGCAAATTGTCCTTCTCCCTTCCTCTCTGAAACTCTATATAATAAAAGCCTAATAGGCTAGGTGTCCGGTCAACCGGTTGGCTGTTCAACCAATCAAAGCGTAATAGGCTAATGATATGCTAAGGCCGGTCAGCCGCTCGCTATGACGTGCACTGACCACCAGGGGGCAGTCGACCATTTTACCAGTACAACGTCTCCGGAAGCCAAGGGCAACCCAAAAGAATCCCATATAATAAAAGCCTAATATGCTATGTGTCTGGCCATCCGGTCGGCTGTTCAACCAATCAGAGTGTAATATGCTAATGATATGCTAAGGCCGCTCGACCGCTCGCTATGATGTGCCCTGACCACCAGGGGCAGATGCTCCAACTGGTAGGTTAGCTTGCTGCTGGGGTCTGGCCAGTCGGGACTGAGCGAGACGGGCTGGACACGCCCTGTAGCCCTCCCTGGGTCCCTCCCCGACTGGCCAACCTCCCGCGTCCCTCCCTGGCCCTCACTCAGTCCCGATTGGCCAGACCCCAGCAGCAAGCTAACCTACCAGTCCCAGCGCCTGCCCTCTGGTGGTCAGTGCACGTCATAGCGAGCGGTTTAGCAACCTTAGTGTATCATTAGCATATTACGCTTTGAT
>NW_006288031.1:0-262 GCF_000327345.1 Myotis davidii | reverse complement strand
AAGTCCCCAAAGAGCCCTTCTCTCGCCTCACAGCCCCCCCACCGCCCCGCACTCCCGTCCGCACCTCGCGCAGACCCACCTGATACTGCGCTTCGCAAGACTTCGCGGCAGCGGCCAAAGGCTCCACTCACTTCACCAGGGATTTCTATTCCGCACTGCGGCCCCGAGTCCTCCCTCCGACTGTCGCTAGGGACGCTGCCGGACGTTCTCGCTGCAGCCGTGGGCGTGTCTCTGTGACGTAACGTGTCCACGCTCTGGCGCT
>NW_006288030.1:26630-28193 GCF_000327345.1 Myotis davidii | reverse complement strand
GAGTCGGTCCCTCGTCGGCTGGCATGGTTGAGGTAAGGAGTCTCTGTCCAGGAGGCGGCGACGGTGGAGCCTCGAGTCCGTGGTTGGAGTGTTTGTTGTATTGGGAGAAGGTATTTTTCCCGCCACGGTCCTGTAGAGGCGAGCATTGTTGATGCCGTGTATGCCCTGGGGGCCGCTGTGATTGAGGGTAGCCATGTGTGAGCGTGTGTAAGGTGCTGATTTTGTGTGGTGTTTGGAGAACCAGAGAGTGTTGGTTGCAGCAGGTGTCTGTGTGAAGCTGGTGGAGGGAGCAACCTGGGGTGTTGCTGGTGTTCCTTGTGAAAGATGTGAATTTGGGACCTTCGCAGGCACCGTGAGCGGAAAGAAAGCTGCGTGGGTGTGCCTGTCGGTAGCCTGTGGCATGCGTAGGCATTGCCGTGGGAGTGGCCATCTGCTGAAGTAGGACGGTTGTGTTGTTTTCCCCAAGGTAAGTGTTATTGTGATGAGCACGCATCCGTGTGTCCTCGTTTGTGAATGCTGTGAATCGTTTGAAGTATCTAGGGCAAGTGTAGTGAGTTTGAAGTGAGGCGGGTCAAGAGAAGCCACGTTTGTGGCAAGGTGCATGTGCGTACGGCGTGTTTTTGTTGCGGTCCTTGTGAGACGAGGACTGTCCAGAAATGAGCATTTTTTTTAGAAAGCAGAGGCATTCCGAATGAGTGTGTTCCTTGGAAATGGAATTGTGGGGGAGGAGAGCATGGTCGTGTTGTCCCTTCCTTGTGAGGAATGAGTGTGGGAGCCCACGTGGTTTTGTGCAGAGGATTGCTTTTGGCAAGGCCTGTTCGTGGTTGTCCAGCAGGTGGAGCCAAGAGCTAGGCGAGGAGGAGAGAGAGAGAGAGAGAGTGTGTGTGTGTGTGTGTGTGTGTGTGTGTGTGTGTGTGTGTGAGCTGTGTATATTTGGTTGTGATCATGCGTGCAGGATGTGAGGGTCGTGATTGGGCCATGAGTCTAGAGGTGGGCCTTTTTAGTGGTTGTGTGAAAGGGGGGGATCTGTTGTCTCCGTCCTTTTTGTGAGGTTTTTCGCCGCCGCCAGGAAGAACGGTGAGTCCCAACAGAGAGCAGATGAAGAAGGCTTTATTGGGAGCACACGGGTAGGTTCAGCGGCTCCGAGAGGGTAGCAGGAGAAGCCGCACCCAACCTGTGCAGGGGCAAGGTTTTGTATTTTTCTGAGGCCATTGTTGCTGTCCGAAAGTGGTGGCAGTCGGCGCTTTCCAGGGTGTGGTGAAACCTGCGGTCTGTCCTGAGGTTTAGTCATTGTCCGCAGCCGATTGTCCGGCAGGGACTTTGTACCATGGTGGGGTGGTTTTCAGATGTCAGTGTGGACAGGTCAGCTTCTCACCGGCCCAGGAGAGGGAGGGGGGTCGTTTCGCCCCCGGGGCAGGGTGCCAGGGAATACCAGACACTTTTGGTCGTGGAAGCCGTGATTTTTGTCGGCCACAACGGCCGAATGAATCTGTGGGCAGAAAGCGTCGTAGCAAGTGTGGAGGTGTGTTTCAGAAGAATTGCAGACTTCCAGGCAGGGAGAGG
>NW_006288030.1:25864-26487 GCF_000327345.1 Myotis davidii | reverse complement strand
GATGTCCTAGGCCAGTATGTTCACTGAGAAGATGAACTTTGATCCTTCCTGAGCCCATTTGCCTTTTTGCCTCTAAGCTAACATTCCCTTTGAAATATCTGGGTCACTTGGAACTTCCCTTTTTTTGGAGCCCCTGGGGCACAAGCAAATGTTCTGGGCGCCAGGGCAGATACTACAGATTCCTTGATGATCATGTTAATTGATCCTACAGCCACCTAGGTATGTGTCCATCACTTTACTTGTTATCCTATCCTAGAGGTTTCGTCGCTTTGCTTCATCCCACGTCCTTCAATCTGTCACCAATGAATGTCATGTAACCCACCTCCATTCCTCCTTTGATTGGAATGTCCAAATGCAATTGTAACCCGGCCATTGTTCGGAGCACTGTGTCAATTCGTCGAGGTTGTGCTTCCCGGCATATGTCGACAGTTTGGCTCCAATAAACTCACAAAAAGTCTTTACAGGTTTCCATGGTTTTTACGTTAACAGTAATTAAAAAGCAAAAAAAAGTGATCAGAAATGGAATTTTCTGTTTGTTTTTTTATGGCTGCAAATGTGTAAAAATATGTGTATGTGACACGGCCGCCGAGTTTAGTTACTGGTTTTTGACCTGCCGAGTGGAC
>NW_006288030.1:23416-25789 GCF_000327345.1 Myotis davidii | reverse complement strand
TGTCCCTTGCCCTAGGCCTGCCTGGCGAGGTTGTCCCTGCCGCTTCCCTGTGGGCTTGGTTGTTTTGCACGTGAATGGAGGGCTTCCTTGTCTTTGTTTTGTGAATCCTGGCCCTTGTGGGTTCTTTGCCTTTCTTTTGTGTTATGCAAATGTGTCCCCTTGTGTGATGGAGAAGCGAGGCCCCGGGTTTGGTTGTGTTGTGGTGTGGCCACGTCCCTTCCCCCAGTGAGTTCCCCTGGGTCTTGTGCATGGAGCCCAAGGGTCCGAAATGCCTAAGCGTGGTTTCATGTTCCCTGGAACGGTTGCTTGGGTGTGAGCGCTTGACAGGTGATCCGGTGCTTAGGAATGAGCTGTGTCGCCCTGTGTGGTGATTCCCGCGGTCCCCCTGTCCATTGTGGTGTGCGTTTTTTTTCCCGCCACCCCTAGCCCAGCGTGCTTCAAGTGAGGCCAGCCGTTGGCAATGTTGCGCGGAGTGAGTTTTGTGGCGGGTTGGTTTGTGGGCGGGCTACGGAACGGTGTGATGTGTGAGGTGGCAAAGGGGTGGCACGTGAGTATTTGAGAAAAGGATGGGCTTCCCAGTTGAAGGCGGGGAAGGTGTTTTTGTGTCGTTGTGGGGGCTGAGGTCCTTGGGGCATGTGAGGAGGGAGGGTCAGTGGCCGCGCCCCCCCGCTGTGTCCCTGTGCCCGTGCCAGTTTGATTTTGCGAGCCCACGGGCGGCCAGGCGTTTGATCCCGTCGGGTGAGTTCCTGTGATGGGGTGTGTGTTGGATGTCAGGGTTGTGCCGTGAGTCGGTGGCTGAGATTGGAGAAGCTGTCCTCTGGCCTGCGGCATTTTCCTCTCGTCCCAGGATGCGGTTGAATGGCAGGATGGAGCGTTGAGGTGGAGTCGGTGATGCGACGGGAGTGCTTTGAAGTGTTTTGTCGTAGGAGCAAGCAGACGGGATGTGTGTGGTGTGTGTGTGTTTGTTGGCTGTGTTTTGTTGTGTCCCTTGCATGTTTTCGCGAGTCCCCGAGGGAAGTGTTGCGCAGTCGCGTCAGCAAGGGAAGAGGCGTAAGTTCCCCGCGAGGCCGTCGGGGCCAAGCAAGCGTTGAGTTTCAAAGTGTTATGTTGGGTGGCTCAGGAGGCGGCGCAAGAAATAGAGACTCGAGTGAATTCGAAAAGAAAGGAAAGCAAAAGGTTTATTTTTCTGCGTCCCCGGGAGACCCACGTCCCCGTAAGATAGGGCACGTGGATTCACGCCAAGAGGGAGTGGGCCGCTTTTGTAATAGTTGGGTTGGGTGAGGGGCGGGGACATGAGCTGAGGAATTGTGTGCTGCAGGGGATGGGCGGGTGTATGTGGATTTAGGGCGAAGAAGCCAGTATCTGTGTCTGGCACCTTGACGTGTGAGAAATTCCAGGCGAAGTCCATGGTCTCCTCACATGCCTGCATGTATCCGATCCCGGGTTCTCTGTGAGCTAACGCAAAGGAGTTTGTCGTGGTTGGCCCTGTCCTGGGGTCCCGTGTCCCCCGAGGAAGATGGGTTTGCATGCGGATGGAGGCTTTTGTGGTTTTGTTGCTTTGAAGTGGCGTTTGTCCGTCCCTGTGAGGCCTCGGAGCAAGCAGAACTGTGCGTCTCGTTGTGATTGTTTGAATGTTGAAGCCCGAGCGTCCTGCAGGCACATCCCTGCCCCCCCCCCCCCCCCCAAGGCTAGAGGTGTGGTCCACTTTGGTGTGTCCTTTCTCCGTCATGTGTGAGGCAGGCCTGGTTTTGTAGTTGTTAACGTAAAAAAGCACTGCAACCTGTCAAGATTTTCTGTGAGTGCATTTTAGGCAAACTGTGGACCTATGGCAGGAAGCATAGGCCGAATGAATTGAGATAGTGTTTTGTAGAATGGCAGGGTTCCATCCGTCTTTATCCCTGAAATTGCTAGGTGCCCTATTGAAGGAGGTGGGATGAAGCAAAGCAGAGAAACTTGTGTGATAGGATCCCAAGTCAAAGGATGGACACATAGTTTGGTGGGTGCAGGATGCATGCAGATGCTCATGAAGGAATGTGTAGTATCTGTCCCGGCGCCCAGCACATTGGGTTGTGCCCCAGGGGCTTTAGAAAAAGGTAAGTTGCAAGTGACCCAGACATTTCAAGGGCATGGTATGTTAGAGGAAATGGGCTGGGTAAGGATCCAAGTGGATGTTGTGAGTGAAGGTCCTGGCTGAGGACCTAAGTGCCCACGCTGAGTGCTTTTAGTTCAAGTGTAATTTCCGAGCATCGTTTGTGGTTCTTTCAGGTGTCTGAGTGTGCTAGGCTGCCACGCAGGCCTTCCCTGAGCTTGTGAGGTGAGCTTGTGGCCCCTTTCGTCCACAAAGTGATGCGTGGAGGTTTCCTGGTTTTTTTT
>NW_006288030.1:20964-22811 GCF_000327345.1 Myotis davidii | reverse complement strand
GGTGGCGGGGCTCCGTTCGTGGGCCGTGAGGCGTGGTTGTGGTGTTTTTGTGCGCAGGCATTTTGTGAGCGATGAGGCAGTGAGAGAGAGGTGTTGGGCAAGGCGTTTGTTTTGAATGGATGTGTATTGGTTTTCGTTTGCAAGTTGTTGAGTGTTGTGTGGCACGGTCCGTATGGCAGGCAGTGTGACGTGTGTCCGTGTTTTGTGATAGATGGAGAGTGTGGACGAAAGGGGCACACGCTGACCTGACCATCTCATGGAAGGCGTGCGTGGCTGCCTAGCATACTGAGAGACCTAACATGGCCCCAAAGGATGGTCTGAAATTAAACTTTCACTAAGAGCAGTGATGGTGGACAGTGATGTTCTAAGGCAGTATCTTCACTGAGAAGATGAACTTTGATCCTTCCTGAGCCCATTTTCCTTTTTTCCTCTAAGGTCACATTCCTTTGAAGTGTCTGGGTAAGGTGTCACTTGCCCTTTTCTGGAGCCCCTGGGGCCTATGCAAATGTTCTGGGCGCCAGGGCAGATAGTAGCAATTCCTTCATTATCATGTCAATGGATCCTGCACCCACCCAAGGACGTGTCCCTCGTTTAAGTTTTTATCCTATCCTTGAGGTTTCCCCGATTCGCTTCATCCCATCTCCTTCTATCTGTCGCCAATGAATTTCATGTAACCCACCTATGTCCGTCCTTTGATTGCAATGCAGAAATACAATTGTAACCGGCCATTTTTCGGAGCACTCTCTCAATTCCTTGAGGTTTTGCTTTCCAGGCATAGGTGTCTAGTTTGGCTCCAATAAACTCACAGAAATTCTTTGTAGGTTTCAATGGGTTTGACGTTAACGAGAGAGAGAGAGAGAGAGAGAGAGAGAGTTGTTGTGTGAAGATGTTATTTTTTTGAGTTCCTTTTGGACGGTGATTATTTTGTCTTGTTGGGGAAGGAAGTCCCATCTGTGTGTGGCGTGTGATTTTTGTTGTGCAGCCATTGTCGTGTGGTCGTGTGGAGGTGAGCAGAAGTCATCTGTTTGTAAAGCGAAATAGAAGAGGCCATTGTAGATTTTGGGAAGCAATGTGTTTCGAAAGGTGTTGTTGGTTGTCGATGCTGGGGTTCCCTAGGGCGAAAGCTTGACGGCGGTGTGGATGGGCCATTGTGGAGCGGATGAGGGTGGAGGCGTGTGTGTCTGTGCAGGCGTGGCGATGTGGGCGTGTGTGCGGAAAGGGCGGGCGGATGGTTTGGTGTGTTTGGAAGTGGAGTGTTTTTGGAGGGTATTGGGTTTGGCATGGGCAGGAAGGGTGAGGTTTTGTGTTTTGTGAGGGAGCCGGGTGTGGTTTCGGGTCTGGTTTCCGTGGCGGTGTGCGTGGAGAGGGTGCAGCGGTCGTGTGTGTTGTTGTGTGGGAGAGAGCCTGTCCGGTGTTGCGAGGTGCGTGTGGGCCGTGAGCGTGGGCCGAGTGTGGTGGGAGAGGTGGTGTGTGTGTCCCAGGGTACGCCGAAGGCATCCTGTGGTGTCCCGGTGTTAGGGTGTGGTTCACGGCGTCCGTTTGGGTGGGAGTGTCGATGAAGACGGGCAGGTGTGTTGGGGCAAGGGAGATGCGACTGTGTCGTTTCGAGGAGGCGTGCGTGTGAGGCGCTGAAGCTGTTTGGCAGCAGCAGGGGCTGCATCGTGTCGTCGGTGAGGCGAGAGGCCGTGTCGTTTGAGAGTGCAGGTCGTGTGTAGCGATCCCAGCGTGTCCGTGTCTCGATGAGCAAAGGGAGTCCCTCCGAGGCGCTCGTTGTCCCGAAGGTGGAGGGATGGGTGCCGTGTGTGTGGCTGGAGGCCTGGCGTCGGTCCCCGTGTGTCCCGAAGTGT
>NW_006288030.1:19735-20520 GCF_000327345.1 Myotis davidii | reverse complement strand
TCTGTCTGGTGGTTCCTTGTGCACGCCGTGGCGTTTTTGGAGCGTGTTTTGCGTGGGTGTTGAGGGAGAGTTGTGTTTGTACGTGCGTATTGTGAGGTGGGCCAGAAAAGCGGCGAAGAGAACAAAGATAACCGAGAGAATCAGAAAGAAAAAGGAGAAGTTCATTTGCGTTCTCGGGCGAGATCCACTGACCTAAAAGGTCGTGCCAGTGAATTTCGCGCCTGGAGGGAGGGAGGGAGGGAGGGGAATCCTTTTTTTCAGGTGTTCGGTGAGGGCGGGGGGCTGAACTGAGGAAGTCTCCACCGCAGGGGTCATCATGGCATTCAACTGAGGAAGTCTCAGCTGCAGGGGAGTGGGCGGACTATTGAGGACGAAGTTCTTGTCTGTGTGGGGGTATGTGAATTCAGGGAGAAGAGGCTGGTATCGGTGTCTGGCACGTTGATCTGTGAGCAATTCCAGGGGAAGTCCATTATCTCCTCACATGTCCGCATGCATCCGAACCTGGGCTCTCTCTTACCTAACATGTATGATGTGCAGTCTGTAGGTGGTCTTTGGTTCGTGACGAGTTGTTGTCACCTGTTTCTGAGCCGCTTGGGATGTTGTTTGTCATGGGAGCGTGTTGCCACGTGTGTTTGTTGGTGCGTGCGGAAGTGTCCTTCACGTGGTAGAATTGTAAGAGTGTGTGGTGATGGATTTCTAAAAGGTGTTTCAGTCTTTTTTTTTTTTTTCCGCTTGTCAGTTTTCCGTCCCCGTGTCCTTTCATCTCTGGCTGTGCTTCCAAGAAT
>NW_006288030.1:18404-19565 GCF_000327345.1 Myotis davidii | reverse complement strand
AGGGAGGGAGGGGAGCACAGAAAGGAAGATGGAGGTGAGAGATTGTTGACTTGTGATTGGTAATGTTGTAGAGTTTTGTTGAGTGTTGCATGTGTTTGTTTTGCATGGTTGTCGGTGGGAGCCCTTGGCCTGATGCAGGTTGTGCGTGTTTGTGTGAGTGTGCATGGGGTCCTCCCGGAACGGTGGGTGTTGGGAAGATGGGTGTCGGTCCATGTGTGCTGTGATTGTTGGCGATGTGGGCTTTTGATGGCGGTCGTGCGGTCCCATCGTTTGCACAGGACTCGTGTGGGCAGCTGTTGGAGGGAGCCACGGTGGAGCGGCGGAGGCGGTGGTGAGTTGCGATCACCCTGTGCCGGGTGCCGTGCAGGGTTGTGAGGGTCTCCCCCTCCTCGTGACCCCCCGGGTTCGCCAAGAGCGTGTGCGGTGTGGTTTGGGTTCCTTCCCGGCGTGTGTGGCGAAGGCTGCGGGCGAAATGTTTGTCGCTTGTATTTTTCAGGGGAAGTCATGGATGGAAGGTGGACGTTCCGGTTCGGTTGTCCATGCGAGGTCGTTGTTCTGTGGAGCTTGCCCGTGCCGTGTTCCAGCGTGTCATTGGGTGGATGCGTTTGCGCCGTGAAGAGGTAAGAAGGTGTTGTGCTTGAGCAGGGCGAGTGTTGTTTGAAGCGATAGGAGGTTCCGACAGCAGTAGCGTTTGGTTCGTTGGCCACGTCGTGTTGTAGAGTTGAGCATCACGGCATTGTTTTGGAGTCCCATTTGCGAGAAGACGTGTTCGATATGTGTCTGTTGTCCTTGTCGCCTTGCCATGTACGTGGCCAGTTTTCTGGTGTAGCGTGTTATCCACATGGGTTTCTTGCCTTTTAAATTTTTTTTGTAGTATGTGTCTTTTTTGTGTAAGAAGACCAAGTGCCTTCTTGAGTGTCCCAAATGGTGTCCATGTCCATTTGTAGTAGAGTTTGTCTCTTTTTGTGCCGTGTTTTTGGAGCGGTGCCCGTCTGCCCTCCTTCTGCGGCCTGCCAACGGTCTTCCGTTTGTGACCGGTTGCTCGTGAAAGCCGTAGCGGTGGTTGAGCTCTCATGTTTTCGGGGGTGTGGGATGGATTCTGGCGACCCCCTTTTGAAAGCGTCTGGGGATGTGTGTTGCCTGGATGACAGCCAGTGAAAG
>NW_006288030.1:16053-17520 GCF_000327345.1 Myotis davidii | reverse complement strand
AGGAGGAGGAGGAGCCAGCATGCGAGTGGCGTGAATGTGTGGTTTTGGAGCGTGAGGAGGTCGTATTGTCTCTTGTTGTATGTGATCAGTGGGTTGCATATATTGTTTGTGTTTGTTTTTTGTTATTTTGAGCTCACCATGTATTTTTGTTAGGGGTGCCTGCCTGTGGTTCCCATGTCTTTTTTGCAGTGTTGTAATCTGTGTTATGGCCAGGCCTGGCATTTTTTTTTTGGTGTGTGTGTGTGTGTGTGTGTGTGTGTGCGCGTGCGTGCGTGCGTGTGTGTGGGCGTGCATGTGTGTGTGTTCCAGCTTTTGTTGTTTGTATGTCCCTTGGCATCTCACTGGAGTGGAGTTGTCTGATCCCGTTGGTGGGTGTGCCTGTCAGCTTTGGAGAGTGTGTTGTTGGTGTCACGTATTGCACTGCAGAGAAGGGTGTGTGTGTGTGCCGTTGTGCCCGGTGACAGCCAGCTGCAGGGAAGGTTGCAGGTTGAGGTTTCCTGATGGTCAGGGAAGGGCAGAGTGTTTTGTTTCTGTCGTTTTGCAGAAAATATGGACGTAGAAGAGAGCATGTCTGTTTCGTGTGGGTTCTTTTTCAGTGGATGGTTCTTGAAGGTTTTTCATATGTAGGCATTAGGAGAGGTTGAGGTAGAGGAGCTCTGGATAGCATGAACGTGTCCCAGAATACTCGTTGTCGGCAAGGTCACGTTTTGGGCACCCACCCAGCGTGACGGTTGTCTTTGTGACTCGAGAGGGACATGGCTCGGTTGGGTGTAGCATGTGTCAGAAGGTGTAGGAAGGAAGATGTGTAAGGTGATGGCACCTGAGCAGGAAAGCATCCTTGGTCGATGTGTGTTAGGGATGGGGACCGTTCTCCCTGTGAGGGAAACCGTGTTGAGACTGATATTTGGGTTTGTAAGTTTGCGTTTTCCCAGAAAGTGTTGAGTTGTTGTAAAAATTACTTGTCTCTGCAAGGAGTTCAGGGTAGGCCGTTGTGTTGGGTGCCATGCCATCGTTTTAGGGGAACTCTGTTCTAAAGGTATCATCTTTGTGCAGAAGAGGTCCTTGTTGCACTGAGGGTGTGAAATTGTGTTTCAGTGTTGTTGTCCATGTTGAAGTCTATGGTCATGGTAGTGGATAAATTGTGAGGGTATAGAGTAGGCTATCGTGTTTTGTGGTATCCTTGAGGTCTGTGTTTGGAGGCTACTGAAGTGCATGTGTTGGGTAGTAGTGTGGTTTGGTGGTTGGGTGGTTCACCTGTGGCATCTGATGTTATCTCTAGGTATATAGTGTCAGAACTGAGGTGAATTGTAGGACACCCACCATCTATGCAGTGTGATGCCATAGGTCTTAGTGCAGGTGAGTAGGGTCTCCTGGTAGTGTGAATGCTGTGATGCAGCACCTGCTCTGCTTGCTGGGTGAGTGTGATTTTCGGCTCCCTGCTTCAGTGTGTCTGAGCCCCCAGCCATG
>NW_006288030.1:13539-15237 GCF_000327345.1 Myotis davidii | reverse complement strand
TTTTTGGAATGTGGGCAGATATGGTACGCAGAGCGTTCTTTATTGTGTCCCACCAGGTGCCTCCCTCCTGCATCTAGGTTGTTGCACAGTGTGTCTTTCCCTGCCCCCATTTATATTGTAGTACCAAGGAGGCGTTTGTGCACACCTGTCCCCTGTCAACGGTGTGCCCTTATTTCCTGGGGCAGCGGTAGTTTCACCTGTGTTTTGTGTTGGCATGAATGCCTGTGAAAGTGCCCCCCTTTTCCAGCGTGTCAACTGAAGCGGTGTACAAAATTACCAGAGCACCCACCTGGCGATGCTTTTCATTGTGAATCCATGAATGCATATTGCATAGTACAATGTGGTCCCCAAATTTTCACCTGGCCCAGTGCCTCACGAGTTCATTTGCTGCTCCCCTGGGCCTCCTGTGGTCATGTCATTATCCATCCCACATTTACACCTCCACCCTCAGTGTAGCCCATTTAGTGTCAGTATATGTTAGTTGCAGTTTCCACTCCATGTAAAGGTAGTGTGTGTCATGGCAATGTGTCATTGCGAGTTCTAGTGTAGGCCACTTTCCCCACATGCTCCGCCCCTCCTGCGGAAAAACAGCTCTTTCGTTTTGCCTGTCACGTGGGTGTCCTTGCCGCCAGGTGAGCCGGTCGGTTTCCCAATACTGGTTCAAGGGGTGGATGGGGTGCCGTGAAGCAGCCAGTTGCAGTTGATGAAAGCGTGAAGTGACACCCCACCTTCCTGCCCATGCTGTGCTCATTGGAGCATGGCTGTCGCCACTGGCCCCGCCCCCATCCCACCCCACTGTGCGAAAACTGGATGTCCGACAGCCGGTGGTCATCGTGTGGGTTCTCTGATAGATGGTTGGCTTTATTTTCTGGAGTGGCCGTCCAGTCATGCCCCTCCCCCCCGACCTCTCCGCCAGCGCACATAGAGGCACAGATTGTCACGCGCCCTTTGGTAGGGCGTTTTGGAGCGGGAACCGAAGAACATTCCGCGGTAAAAAAAAAACCAGCATGTGCCTTAGGAGAAAAGAAAAGGTGAGACTGACACGCTGTCCAGGCTTTGCAAGCAGCAGCGCCCATTTTCAATAGTCCGCAACCGCCTTTCCTCGCAACGAGTGTGTGCGCGCGCGCTCTCCGCCCCTTCTCGCAAGCGGAAGACTCCCTCGCCCATGCGAGCGCGCTCTCCGCCCCTTCTCGCAAGCGGAAGACTCCCGCGCCCATGCGAGCGCGGTTGTCTGTGGCGCGCCACTACAGGCCCCATCGGCCGTCGTTCAGGAGCGGTGCGATACCCTGAAAGCTCTCTTCCCGTAGTCCCCGTGTGAGCGTACGGTCGAACGCAGCGAGCCTAGCGCACATTTGCGGCGTTGGGGAGAAAAGATACGCAATAGTGCCGGTCATTTATTGGGCAGCGAAGCATTGTCGCTCGGCTTTTATGGCCGCGATCACGCCAATTGGCACCCCCCTCCCCGCTGGGCCCCGCCGAAGAAGCCTGCTGTTTATTCCCTTTCCACTTGAGAGTGTGCATTGATCCTCAGGTGCTGGCCTGTGGGGTTCCTGTGGAGCTGAAATAAATTTTCATAGAACCCAGTGAGTGTTGTTGGCGTCATTGATTTCATCACCGGATGTGTGTCCCCACTTGGCAGTGTCTGAATGGTATTCAGTGACCTAGTGAAACCACCCCCCCCCCCCCCCCGCGCGCCAG
>NW_006288030.1:0-778 GCF_000327345.1 Myotis davidii | reverse complement strand
CTGGCTGCCACTGCTGGCGGTGTGCGGATGGTGCACTGCATGTGCGCATGCGTGGCTTCCGATTCCACTGTGCAGAACTGCTGGTTTGCGCTGACTTAGCCTGTGTGTGCTGGGATGCTTTGTGTGTGCAGCGATGAGACCTCTCGTGACTGCCGTGCTGTGGCTGTCAGGAGCAAGTGCGGCGTCGTCTGTGCTGCTGTCATTATACTCAAATACTTCGTGTTGCTGGATTCCGTTGCAGTGATCGGCTTCCTAGTTTGGGTCGTTCGTTTTACGCCATTCAGGGCTTTTCTCCGTTTGCAGTGCTGCCTTCCCTGCTGTGCCCGGCCGGTGCTTGCTGGGATGGGCGTCGTTCGTTTTACGCCATTCAGGGCTTTTCTCCGTTTGCAGTGCTGCCTTCCCTGCTGTGCCCGGCCGGTGCTTCTGCTGGGATGTGCGCAGGGCCTTGCTGCATGTGCTGTGTGCTGGAGTCTGCGGTTGGGGAGGCATTCGCGGATTGCTGCTTTTGCCAAAGGGGCCGTGGATGCTGTCGATGCTGACTGGTGTTTTGGCCTTGCTGAGCTTTGCTTTCCTCCTGTGTGCGCTGCAAACTTCCTTCACGAAGACCCAGAGGTTCTGTGTGCTCATGTTGCTTGCTTTGCATTGCTTGTCATTCCTGCCTGTTTCCTGCTAATGCTTTGAATCCCTCTGTAGGTTAGATGAGTGCTGCATAGGCGAGGCATTAGGGGGAGGGTGGAGAAAGGAAAGCAGACAGGGAGTGAATGTGGGGCCAAGGGAG
>NW_006288029.1:0-760 GCF_000327345.1 Myotis davidii | reverse complement strand
TCTCATCGATGTTTCTAACTCTCTATACCTCATCCTTCCTCTCTGAAAAAAACAAACAAAAATTAATAAGATATATTTAAAAAAAATAGTGATGCCAAAAATTTAAATTTACAGTTATCTTGTATAATAAAAGGCTAATATTCAAATTGACCAAATGGCAGAATGACCAGTCATTATGACTTGCACTAACCATCAGGGGACAAATGCTCAACACAGAAGCTGCCCCCTGGTAGTCAGTGTGCTCCCACAGGGGGAGCACCACTCAGCTAGAAGTCGGGCTCACAGCTGGGGATTGGGCCTAAGCAGGCAGGCAGACATTGCCTGAGAGGTCCTGGACTGGGAGAGGGCACAGGCGTGGCTGTGGGATCCCCCCTCCAGTGTACGAATGTCATGCACTGGGCCTCTAGTATAAAATAATGTTAGAAAAGTATCTAATTTTTCTTCATCCCAAAACTTTATATCCCATTACTTTAACTTCACAATCCACTCTTTCTCAGATACAGGGAAAAAAGTGATAATAAAAATGTATAGTTATATAAGATCATGTTACATAATTATCTATTAATTATAATGTATAAAATGCTTTAAACATGCATCAGTTTTGAATTCGCTCCATCCCCAGGAGGACCTGAAGGAGGCAGCCAATCAATGATTCTCTCTTTTTTTTTTTGCATGGATCTTTTATTATTATTATTATTATTATTATTATTAAGGTATTACACGTTTGCTCAGCCCCCCCATTAACCCTCAACCTCCCCCC
>NW_006288028.1:0-377 GCF_000327345.1 Myotis davidii | reverse complement strand
GTCCAGTGACCAGTACCAGGGCCCAGTGACTTACCAGTGCACAGTGAACATGATCAGGGCACAGTGACCAGGATCAGGGTCCAGTGAACATGATCAGTGCCCAGTGATCATGATCAGGGCCCAGTGACCATGATCAGGGCCCAGTGACTGCCCAGGGCCCAGTGACCATGATCATGGCCCAGTGACTGCCCAGGGCCCAGTGACCATGATCAGGGTCCAGTGACTGCTCAGTGCCAAGTGAACATGATCAGGGCCCAGTCACCAGGATCAGGGCCCAGTGACTGATCAGGGCCTAGTGACTGATCAGGGCCCACTAATCAGGGCCCAGTGACTAATCAGGCCCAAGTGACTGATCAGGGCCCAGTGACTGATCAGGG
>NW_006288027.1:0-358 GCF_000327345.1 Myotis davidii | reverse complement strand
TCAGAGAAAGATAAATACCACATGATCTCACTAGTTTGTGAAGTATAGAGAACAACATAGACTGATGAACAGGGACAGACCCAAAGACAGAGAAACAGTGATAAGACTGTCAATCCCCAGAGGGAAAGTAGAGGAGGGTGGGGGTAAGGGGAGGAGATCAACCAAAGGACTTGTATGCATGCATATAAGCAAAACCAATGGACACAGACAACAGGAGGATGAGAGTATGAGTGTGGGGGTGGGGAAAGGTTGGGGGTTATTGGGGGAATGAGGACACATTTGTAATTCCTTAACCAATAAATAAATTTTTTTTAAAAAGAAAGTGGTTCAATTTTTTAATGACTGATTTGGCAGTATA
>NW_006288026.1:0-594 GCF_000327345.1 Myotis davidii | reverse complement strand
ACAGGCGAATTACATGCTATGTCAATTACACCTTACCCTGGGCCAACACAGGGAGCCCCATCTCTGTGGCCTGGGGAAGTTCTGATTGGCACCCCAAATGTCATTGTTTAATTCTCTGTGTTGCCTGGTTGCCCAGACAACAAGGTGCCCTGATAACCGGATAACCGATAAGGGTTAGAGTCACCCTGGGTGGGGCGGGAAGGGAGGCGAGGGTGAAGTCACAGCGGAGCTCAGGTTCAACCCACAGCAGCAAAGCCCTTCAGCACACAGCTGAGTCTCAGCTGGGTCTTGGGGAGCAAAAGAGGGGGATCTCTGGGGCATCCCTTGCCACACAATAGGAGAAGTGTGGGGTTACCTTGTTGTGGAAGGGTCCCCTTAGCTCCCTAGCCCCCTCTCTGCCATCTGTTAAGAGTGACTCCCTGAAGGGGTCAGAGCACTCATTTGCCCCCTCTCTTCCACCTGCTTCAGTTTCCCCTTTAGGGAGTAGCTTCCAAAGTGGATCTGGAAGGAGCGTGGAGATCCCTCTTGGGATGGGGAACAGACCCTTAGAGCACCCTGGGAGTTCCTGCCCAGGCATGAAGGTACCCAGGCATT
>NW_006288025.1:17063-17816 GCF_000327345.1 Myotis davidii | reverse complement strand
TTTTTCAGGTGGATTTTCAGATTCCGACCTGCTGGACGGGACCTCAGGGGGAGGTAGGGTCACTTATTCCTGTTGTGGATTTTCTCCGTCGACAGTGGCATCGGGGTCATCAAACGTCATTCCTTCCGGAAGGTTCCTTGAGAAGCGATTTCTCTGAAAATCGAATCGTCCCCCCTCTGCCCCCGACGTTAGGAATCATGGGAATTAAATGAATCCGTTCCAAACCCCCCAAAATGGTCCCCCCGTGTTTTAACCTTCCTTAGATATAGGACACGTCGAATGTACTGGGTTTTTTTAAAAAATTTAATTTTAATTTATTTATTTTATTTAATTTTTAAAAATATATTTTATTGATTTTTTAGAGAGAGGGAGAGAGAGAGAAACATCCATGATGAGAGAGAATCAGGGATCGGCCGCCTCCCGCACGCCCCCTACTGGTTGGGGATGGAACCCGCAACCCGGGCCTGTGCCGGAATCGAACCCGGGACCCTCCTGGATCCCAGGCCGATTGGCGCCTAACTACTGAGCCACACTGGCCGGGTGGGTTGCGTGGTCTCTTCAGCCCCAATGAGTTCAGTGTCCCCTTCGCTGTCTTACAGCCGGAGCTGGAGGTGGAGCTGGAGGTGGGGGTGCCGGTGGAGACGCCGCTGGCGGTGGAGGAGGCAGCCCCAGGCACGAGGGCGACGGGGAAGGTACGTACCCCATTTTCTTCATTTAAAATAGATTTTTTCATGGAATTTTATTTTCTTATTG
>NW_006288025.1:16707-17025 GCF_000327345.1 Myotis davidii | reverse complement strand
GCACACCTCCCACTGGGGATGTGCCCACAACCAAAGTACATGCCCTTGACCGGAATCGAACCTGGGACCTTTCAGTCTGCAGGCCGACGCTCTATCCACTGAGCCACACCACGTAGCACTGGTTGGCCTTTTGTATCTTGTAAACAGACGTTGAACCTGTGTTTGGGGAATTTCAGTATTTTATTTTCATTTATTTTGTTTTTTCATTTTAATATATATATATATTTAGTATTTTATTTTTATTTAATTGTTTTTGTTTATTTATTTTGTTTTTGTTTATTTATTTTGTTTTATTTATTTTGTTTTATTTTATTTATT
>NW_006288025.1:15268-15512 GCF_000327345.1 Myotis davidii | reverse complement strand
CCTCCCCTTCCCCTCCGGCCCTCCGTCCTCCCCAGGACTGTCCCCCCAAACCCGTGTCTGTCTTCTCCCCGCAGCCGAACCCCAGGGGGTGATCCCCGGCATCATCGGGGCCGTGGTGGTGGCGGTGGCCGGCGCCGTCTCCAGCTTCATCGCCTACCAGAAGAAGAAGCTCTGCTTCAAGGAGAACGGTGAGGCCCGGCCGGGGCGGCCCAGTGGGTAGAGCGCCGGCCTGGGGGGAGGGGCC
>NW_006288025.1:13759-14411 GCF_000327345.1 Myotis davidii | reverse complement strand
TAAATAAAAGACTGTGAAGAGGGAGAAAAGAACAGGGTGATATGACTACTTTGGGCCTGTTAGTCTCAGACAAAACAATAATAGAAGCATTAGATATAGATGATATAGATATAGATATAGAAGATGTAGATATAGATAATATAGATATAGATGATATAGATATAGCTATAGATGATATAGATATAGTGATGAAGCAGTAATGAGAATAACGTTACGGTCGGGGGTCCCCACAGCGTGAGGAGCTGTATTCAGGGGTCGCGGCCTCAGGAAGGTTGAGAACCGCTGCTTTAGCCCAAGAAGCAGCACCCCCTCTGTCTTCTCTTCGCATTCACCCAATGCGTGTCCTGTTCTCTTTTTTCTCATTTTTTTCTTTCTTTTTTATTTTATTTTTCCAGCTGAGCAAGGAGACATCAACCTGGAGAACCATCGCAGCGTCAACGCTGAGCCACCAGGTGAGAAGGGATTGTCATTTTTTTTTTAATCTTTTATATGTTTTTTATTTTTTTATTATTTTAAAAAATATATATATTTTTATTGATTTTTGACAGAGAGGAAGGGAGAGGGATAGAGAGTTAGAAACATCGATGAGAGAGAAACATTGATCAGCTGCCTTCTGCACGCCCCCCACTGGGGATGTGCCCACTTCCAAAGC
>NW_006288025.1:10415-13734 GCF_000327345.1 Myotis davidii | reverse complement strand
AGTCCACTGTTTTCTGCTTTTAAAGAATGGAAGTAATTCTCTATCAGCAAAAATGGCACATACTTTGAGATCAACACTATCCCACACTAGTTGCATTACTATGGTATATAGCTTAATTTTTCTTAATACATATAATACCTACCACATACAATCCTCCCAAAGGGTTACTTAGTGTAGTGCCTATCTGGCAGAAACTGTAACTCTAAAAATAAATGTTATCTCTTCCAATACTTATTGTAAAATTATTTTTTTCTTTTTCTTTCTTTTTCTTTTTTTTTCTTTTCTTTATTTTTTATTTTTTATTTCTTTTTGTGTGAAATCTCTTCTTGTCTCTCTGTTCCCCCCACAGTTCAACAGACGCTCCTGGCGAAATAGAATATCGGCGGCAACAAAGACCAAAACAAAAAAAAAAAAACACCCAATGTGATCGCAGCAGGACGGCAAGGCGTACCTGCTGTAGCTCCCATGAATCCCTGCGAGTGGGCGGGGCCTGCTCCACCTGGCCCGGCCAGGCCAGGAGACACCGACACCCGCCTGGGACCCGGTCAGGTCCGGTCTCGCCCTGCCTTTGCCCCAGTTGGATCCTTGCTCTTCATCTTCTATACAATTGGCCGGCCTGAGGGTCAGGCGGTGGGGACCTAACCATTGAGCTTCCCGAGCTCCGAGGAACGTTGCTCTCGCCGCCCTCCTCCTCCCAGGGCCCCGCCCCCCGTGAGGGGTCCCCACGCGAGATGGAAACAGCGCGTCCGTCACACGCTTCCCCCCGCCCCCGCATCATTTGAATTTCCCGGAATTTGTGTGTCAGCGTGCCCGCGGGGCCACGTCTGGGTGTGCCCGGCTGCTGGCAAATTTCACCAAAAAAAAAAAAAAACCAAAAAAAAAAAAAAACGGAGGGAGGGAGCGCCTTCCAGCCATTCGTCGGAACAATTTTCGTGTCTGAGGATGTATTTAATTTTATTTTTGTTTTTTACATCCTAATAAAACGGGGTGAGAAGCCACCCGCTTTTAAAATATTTTTATTTTATTTTATTTTATTTTTTTACTGAAATATCTTGCGACGGGGTGGCTTTTTCAAAGAGGCCTTTGGAGACGGAGTGGGATGGAGCCCGCGGTTCCTGTTCGGGGGCCCGTAAGACACGCGGCCAAGCTAAGTGCTTGCTGGTTGCTCTGGGAAATAATAATAATAATAATAATTATTATTATTATTATTTTGACAATTATTTTAACAATTATTTAATTGTTATTATTTTGACCCTGTTCTTTCCACTTGTCTTCTCACATCCCAGACAAGGGCGTTCTTGGCGCTCAGATACTCCCCTGGATTTAGATACTCCCCCCCTGCACGCAGGTACTTCTCTGAGTGCAGGTACTCTTCTGCGTTCAGCTACTCCCTTGTATTCATCTTAGACACTTCCCTCCATTCAGACACTCCCCCGTTTTCAGGCATTTCAGCCGGTTCAGGTAATTCTGTGAGTGCGGAAACTCCTGCATTCAGATGCTCCTTTGCATGTAGATACTCCCTCCTGCATTCAGATACTCCCCCAGTGTTCAGCTACTCCCCATGCATGTAGATACCCCCCCCTACATTTAGATCCTCCCCATGCATTCACATACCCAGTTGCATGCAGACACTCCCCCCCTTGCATTCCATAGTCCCCCGGCATGCACATACTCCCCAGGCATTCAGATACTCCTCCTGTTTTCAGATCCTCCCCCTACAGGGCAGGTGCTTCCCTGAATGCAGACACGCCCCCGTGTTCAGATACTTCCCTGCATGTAGATGCTCCCCCCCGTATCCAGATAATCCCCTGTGTCCTGAACATCCCATGCAGGGCAGGTACTCCTCTGCGTTCAGATAATCCACTGCGTATAGATGCCTCCCGCATCCAGATACTGCTCTGCCCTCAGGTACTCCCTTTTGTTTAGATGCGTCCCCGAATGCAGATACTTCCGTGCACGTGGATACTCCCCCATGCATTCACATAGTCCCCCTGTTGTCAGGTACTCCCCCTCCGTGCAGATAGTCCCCTGGATGTAGATACTCCCCTCTATACAGATACTCTTCTGCATTCAGATACTCCCCCTGTGTTCAGGTCCTTTCATGCACGCGGGTACGTCTCTGTGTCCAGCTAATCCTCCGCATGTAGATACTCCCCCTGCACTCAGATACTCGCTTTTGTTTAGCTACTTCACTGAATTCAGATACTCCTGTGCATGTGGATACTCCCCGGTGTTCAGATACTCCCTTTTGTCCAGCTACTCCCCCCGAGTACGCTAACGAAAAGCTGTGACACCCGTTCGTCAGAGCGTGTCCATTCCGCGTGAGCCATTCCTCTGGTCTCAGACAATGGCCCGAGGACCCACGACGTACCCCGAAAGCGTGGTACTCGCCCTGTTCTGAGGTGCAGGGTCCCACACCTGTGAGGGCTGCCGCCTCCCGTAGGCCAGGTTTGGGGAAGGGGCTGGGACGGTGCGGCCACCATCCATGGAAGGTCTTTCCCACATTAAAACTGGTAAGAGCTGCCCCTCGTTTTGGGGGGTTCGGAGGAACCCCCTCCTCCTTGAGGGGACTTGACACCCCCTCCCCAGATTCTGTCCCTGGTCCCTGCTCCCCCTGCTGGTCCAAAAGACTGACATCTGGCATTTTAGGGGGACATGTTAGTGACTTTTCAGTGTCTGACATCTTGAGCACTTTTGTGTCTATAAAATGAGGTAAAAAAACAAACACAAAATTGAGTCCGGCCGGTGTGGCTCAGTGGTTGGGCATCGACCTAGGAACCCGGAGGTCCCGGGTTCAAATCCCACTCAAGGGCACAGGCCCGGATTCCAGGCTCCATCCCCAGTAGGGGGCGTGCAGGAGGCGGCCAATCCATGATTCTCTCTCATCACTGATGTTTCTCTCTCTCTCCCCCTCTCCCTTCCTCTCTGAAATCCATAAAAATATGTATTTTTTTAAAAAATGAAAAAAAAAACATCACAAAGGGGTGGGTTTTGGCGTCAGGATAAAAAATTAACCACAAGGGGGAGCTGTCACATGGAACGGGCCAACAATTGGGGAATCGCACCCTGTTCTTCTCAGACTGAAATAATGGATTTCATTGTTGTTTTTTTGTGGATTTTTTTGTGTGTCTGTGTGTGTGTGTGTGTCTTAATTTTACGTGGAACAGGGTCCAAATGAAACAAACAAACAAACAAACAAAAAAGAATTTTTTGACCTTCCACCTCTCCTCCAAATACATTGTATGCTGTTGTCTTAATTCACAACCTGGCCACATATGACATGCCCCTCCTCCTCCCATCCATTCAACAATAACCACAT
>NW_006288025.1:5201-5895 GCF_000327345.1 Myotis davidii | reverse complement strand
ATCAAGGGCACGTGCCCGGGTGGCTGGGCTCGGTCCCCAGTAGGGGGCGTGCAGGAGGCAGCCGATTCATGATTCTCTCTCATCATGGATGTGTCTCTCTCTCTCTTTCTGTCTGAAATCCATAAAAATATATTAAAAAGGGGGGAAAAAAGAGAGAGAGAGCAAGAATGACAGCTGGGAGGGGAAGACGGGGAACTGGGTGCCCCCCAGGGCGCCCCAGAAATTGAAGCTATAAATGCAGGGTGGGGGCTGAGGTGCCCACTCAGATGCAAACCCTGTTCCTAGGATCGGGGTGCCTGCGGGGCCACTCCATGGGGCACTGACTCCTGATGGTTTTCCTTTGGGGGAAAAGGCTGGGGGAACACGGTTTGGTTTTGGGGGGGAGACGGCTGACCCCCCGGAAGGCGGTCTCCTCTCCGAATGGGGAGTTTTGTTGGTTTTTTGGGTTTTTTTGTGTTTTTTTTTTTGGTCCAAGGGCACGTTTCCTGGTTGTGAAGTTTTTTTAAACGTCTGAGTTGTTGATCTCCTGCAGGGCGACGCCCAGGAGCGGGGCGGGTCTGTCCGGATTTGGGGCGCCTGGGGAGGGAGGGGGGTGAGTGAGAGCGAGTTTAGGAACTTTTGAAGGAAGAGGGGAGTATCTGAGGTTTCTTGCGTGTGTGACATTATTCTATTTAAAATCGTGTTGGCGTCACTG
>NW_006288025.1:2996-3776 GCF_000327345.1 Myotis davidii | reverse complement strand
ATATATTTTATTGATTTTCTACAGAGAGGAAGGGAGAGAGATAGAGGGATAGAAACATCGATGAGAGAGAAACATCGATCAGCCGCCTCCTGCACGCCCCCTACTGGGGATGGAGCCCGCAACCCGGGCCTGTGCCCTTGTCCGGGAATCGAACCCTGACCTCCTGGTTCCTCGGTCGACGCTCACCACTGAGCCACACTGCCCCGCCCTGGATATTTCAACGAGGCCCGAGCTCAGGTCTTTGGTGGTGGGTCCCTACCCCCCATGCGGCTCTTAGCTCTCCGAGTGCATTCTCACACACCCTGAGCTGGGGCGTGGCACCGCCTGAGCCCATTGTATGGACGGGTAAACTGAGGCAGGGCGGGGTTCAATCATTGGCCAGATGGTGACCTCATGGGGGGACCGGGCCCTGAGCGGGTGTCCGCCCCAGGCCGACCGGTGGTGTGTGGCTTCTTGACTTTCTGCAGGAAACATTTCAGAGCGAGCGTCCGGGCGGATTTTAAAAGGTGTTTGTTCACTGAAGCCGGGGGCGGTGAAAAGGGGAAGGGCCCAGATTAGAAGCAGGAAGAGGAGAGGGATTGGGTAGGGAAATGAGCTCCCTAAGAAGACAGAGAGGCCCGGCTGGTGTGGCTCAGTGGTTGAGCGTCAACCTAGGAACCAGGAGGTCAGGGTTGATTCCTGTCAGGGCATATGCCCGGGCTGGGGGCTCAATCCCCAATCAGGCAGAAGGTAGCTGATCAATGATTCTCCCTCATCATTAAGATTTCTTTCTCTCTCTCT
>NW_006288025.1:0-2161 GCF_000327345.1 Myotis davidii | reverse complement strand
ATGGGAGTTCCGTTTGTAGCTTTTTGAGGAAACTCCATACTGTCTTCCATAGTGGCTGCACCAGTCTGCATTCCCACAAGCAGTGCACAAGTGTTCCGTTTTCTCCCCATCCTCTCCAGCACTTGTCATTTGTTGATTTGTTGATGATAGTAATATCTGTAATTATTCTCATACTTTTTACTTCACATCGATTGTCTGAAGCCAAAAATCTAAGTGTCAATTCTATCAAAAAGTAACTAAAAACAATAACAGTTAAGATGAACAAATGATGGAATCCGTCTCCTGGAGTCGGGCGATTGAAGCAATTTTCTCTCTGGGTGAGGAGACGTGCAGGCCATTTCCTCTGTTTATTGATTTAGTTTTTAAAAATTGGTTTCAGATAGGAAGGGAGAGAGAGAGAGAGAGAGAGAGAGAGAGAGAGAGAGAGAGATACATCGATGATGAGAGAGAATCATTGATCCTATGCTTCCCACAAGCCACCCCTGGGGATGGAGCCCACGACCTGGGCATTGGCCCGGCCAGGCAGGCCTGGGGATCAAGCCCACAACCCAGGCATGTGCCCTGACAGGAATTGAACCCTGACCTCCTGGCTCATAGGTCAGCACTCCACCACTGAGCCACACTAGCTGGTCTGCATTCCCCTTCTTTCCTCTTAGGCCCTCCACCATTCTCGGCTGGAACCCGTGGGTGGGTATGGAAGTTCTCGCCCTAATGGGTCATTGAACTGGCTTGTCGTCACCTGGCCCATCCACGGGGTTGAGGCCGGCCAGTTATTTAGGGCAAGGATGCTCAAGGCGTGATGTACGCAGGTGTGGGCGGGAGAACTGGATTCAGGAGGTGGGTGGGCTCCTGGGGGGCTGGGAACCCCGTCTTTGAAGAAGCCCCATCTTTGGAGATGCTGAGAGATGATAGGACAGCGTCCGGCCATCTGGTTGACCCATTGGCTAAGCCTCTTGGATTCCAGACTCAGGGTGCCTGAGGGGTAGGGGGCGTGTAGAGGTTGCTGTGTGGATCTCCACTCCATGGAACAGCCCCCAACACGTGCAGGTCAGAAGAGACACCCCCAGGTGGGGATGTTGAAGGTAGACATTCCCAAGGTGGGGGAGACGGGGACCCCAGGGAACACGTGGGAATATTTGGGGTTAGGTTTGGGTGTCATGGCTGGGAATGGGGGGGCTGCTATCATCAAGTGGGTGGAAGTCGTGGGTGTGTTGAATGTCCGTCAACGCACAGGACTGGCCCCCAGACCAGGGAGTGAATTATTCACCCCCTAGTGTGACTGGTGCTGGGGTTCTGAACGCCGGCCTTAGTATGAGAGACTCGGTCATCCATCTCCCCTGTGATCTGTCAATCATCGATGCATGATCTTTCAGTCATCCATCTCCTCTATCAATCATGTCGCTATGCATCTGTCATCTATCATCTATGATGTGTCTATCTGTCTGTTATTTATGTATGTATTTAGCTACCCATCATGCACCTATTCATTATCTATCATCTATCTACCTACCTACCTATCTATCCATCCATCATCTATCATATATGATCTACCAGTCATCTATCTATCTATCTATCTATCTATCTATCATCTATCTACCTACCTACCTATCTATGCATCTATCTATCTAATCTATCATCTATCTATCCATCCATCAACTACTCATCAATCTATCATCTACATATCCATTCATCTATTATCTATCTACCTATATATGTATGTACGTATCTATCTATATCTTTTATCTATCCATCATCTACCCATCTACCTCCTTGTCTATCATCTATATCTATCATCTATCTATATCTATCTGTCTATATCTATCTATCTATCTATCTATCTATCTATCTATCTATATCTATCTATCATCATCATCTACCTATCTATTCATCTATAACCTAACTATTCATCATCTACCTATCTATCATCTATCTATCTATCATCATCATCTACCTATCTATTCATCTATCACCTAACTATTCATCATCTACCTATCTATCATATATCTATCCATCTATCTAATCTATATATATCCAGTCATTATCTATTTATCATCATCTACCCAGCTACATATTTATTTATCTGCAATCTATCTATTCATACATCTATCTTTCATGTATTTATATCTACCTATCTATCTACCTACCTACCTATCCTATCATC
>NW_006288024.1:0-390 GCF_000327345.1 Myotis davidii | reverse complement strand
CACCTTTGGGGACCCCTGGACCTGGTGGGGTTGAACCCCAGCAATTATGTCTATTATATTATACTAGAGGCCTGACGCACAAAATTCGTGCATGGGGGAGGGAAGGCAGTCCTTCAGCCCTGCTTGCACCCTCTCACAATCCGGGATGCTTGCCTGCCAGCCTTCCTGATTGCCCCAACTGCTCACCTGCCTTCCTGCCTGATCACCCCTAACTGCTCACCTGCCTGACTGATCACCTTTAACCACCTCTGCCTTGGCCCCGCCACCACAGCTTCATCCAGAAGGATGTCTGGAATGATGTCTGGAAGGTCGTTTGGCTATCAGTCTAATAAGCATATGACACTTTTTTTAATATAGACTAGAGGCCTGATTCATAAAGATTAATGCAAG
>NW_006288023.1:0-455 GCF_000327345.1 Myotis davidii | reverse complement strand
ATAATACCTGTCAGGCTTTATTAAGGCCGATTCCCAGAACAGGAACTTAAGTGATTTTATAAAACAGTGTGCTGATGTAAGACCAGCATTTATACAGGGTGTAGCTATAGCTGCAGATCTCAAAGGAGAGACATACCCTCAATATGTACAGGGCATAGGACAAGCCAGCAGTAACACAGGTAATAAAAGAAATATGAACTGCTACTCCTGTGGCTTACCTGGGCACTTTAGCAGAGAATGCCCAAATAAAAATAATAATACTCAGGCCAGATGGCAAGCTCCTCGACAGCCTGGAAATACATTAGGGAATAATATTAATCCTCCAAAAACTGTGTGTCCCCGATGTCAGAAAGGATTCCATTGGGCAAAGGAATGTAGATCAAAATAGCATAAAAATGGTCGGCCTTTAAACTCTACAAACCGCTCCCAAGGAGGTTATATCCCATCACCTCAAT
>NW_006288022.1:0-970 GCF_000327345.1 Myotis davidii | reverse complement strand
GCTACATTGCCGAATTCGTTTATTAAGTCTAATTTTTTGATGGAGTTGTTAGAGTTTTCTATGTACAGTATCATGTCATCTGCAAATAATGACAGTTTATTTCTTTTCCAATTTGGATATCTTTTATTTCTTCTTTTTGTTTAATTGCTATGCCTAGCACTTCCAGAACTATGTTGAACAGGAGTGGTGAAAGTGGGCATCCCTGTCTCGTTCCTGTTCTTAGGTGAAATGGTTTTAGATTTTGCCCATTGGGTATGATGTTGGCTGTAGGTTTGTCATTTAAGGCTTTTATTATGTTGAGATATTATCTCTCTATTCCTATTTTCCTGAGGGTTTTTATCAGGAAAGCATGTTAGATTTTGTGAAATGCTTTTTCTGCATCAATTGGTATGACTATGTGATTTTTATTTCTCAATTTGTTTATGTGATGTATCATGTTTATTTCTTTGCAGATATTGTACTGTCCTTGCATCCCTGGGATAGATCCTACTTGGTCATGGTGTATGATCTTTCTGATGTACTGCTGGATCCGATTTGCTAAGATTTTGTTGAGGATTTTGGTATCTATATTCATGAGGGATATTGGCCTATAATTTTCTTTTGTTGTGTTGTCTTTATATGGTTTTGGTATTAGGGTAATGCTGGCTTCATAGAATGAGCTTGGAAGTGTTCCTTTCTCTTGAATTTTTAGGAATAGTCCGAGGAGGATGGGTTTTAATTCTTACTTGAATGTTTGGTAAAACTCCCCTGTGAAGCCGTCTGGGCCCGGGCTTTTGTTTGCTGGAATCTTTTTTGATGACTGCTTCAATTTCTTCCAGAGTTATCGGCCTATTGAGATATTTAGATTCTTTCTGATTTAGTTTTGGGAGGTTGTATTTTTTCTAGGAATATGTCCATTTCCTCTAGGTCTGGGGTGGGCAACCTCTGGCACGCGTGGCAAATACGGCACACCAGTAACTTTTGCTGGCAC
>NW_006288021.1:0-207 GCF_000327345.1 Myotis davidii | reverse complement strand
TTGTGAACAAGAACATCTTTGAAAGAATAATCTATCTATATATATGAAAGCCCAGTGACCATTACCGCAGAATGACCAGAACGACCGGTCGCTATGATGCACACTGACCACCAGGGGGCAGATGCTCAAACCAGGAGCTTCCCACTGGTGGTTAGTGAGCTCCTGCAGTGAGAATGCCGCTCAGCCAGAAGCTGGGCTCACAGCTTT
>NW_006288020.1:0-429 GCF_000327345.1 Myotis davidii | reverse complement strand
AATGGAAAAATATCCTCAGATGAGTATTAAAAAGCAAACAAAAAGAGATTAAGAAATAGGATAGATTTTAAGCTTGGGCTAGAGTGAAATGATGATGGCAGTAAAAAAGGGAAGACAAGAATTAGAGACGGTTTCACTGGAAGGAAACGCCAATTCAGTTTCTCCACAGATTACAGCCTGAACAAAGCAAACATTATGTGTTTTGTAAGATTCAATTCATGAAATGGAAATATGGATTTAGGGTGGTGTATAAATAGTAATTGGTAAATAATTAACAAAATAAGTACACTTCACTATTAGCATTATAAAATCAGAATTTTTGCTTTTCAACTAAAACACTAATATTGATGCAAATTACAAATTATATTAATAGATTTTCAAACTACAAGGCTTAATATTTGCAAATATTCTATTAGATCTTATCTTACC
>NW_006288019.1:0-1466 GCF_000327345.1 Myotis davidii | reverse complement strand
CCCAAGGGCTCATCCGAAGTTTTGGAAACGGACATGGGCACAGGGGTCACTCAGACACAGGAGGTCCAGATGGAGATGGAAACTGCCCTGGAGACCAAGGAAGGGCTGGAGAAGGCGAGGGGTGGGGTCGGACCCCAGCTATGAGATGGAGGAGGCTCCTCCTGAGAGAAAGGTCAGGAGGAAAACATGCATCTGGGACTGACTTCTGCCCGCTCACCAGGAGCCCAGAGGCCCAGCGCTGCCTCTGAGGGCGCAGCAGACCCGCTGCAGGTCCTCTCCCTGAACCTGCTCTGGCCTTTTGGCCTCATGCTAGAACGGGGAAGTGGGGATGGATGGCAGCAGATGGGGTCCCTTTCCTAGGGGGGCACGAACTGGCTCCCTCCCCATTTTTCCCCCTGAAAATTCCAGTCGAACATCACTCCCCAAAAAGGGTGGCCAAGGGAGATTGTTGCAAGGTGGCTGTGGTTGCAAGGTGGCTGTGGTTGATCAGATGTCCAGGCCTGGACTTGGTTTCGGATGGGGGAGAGAGAGAGAGAGAGAGAGAGAGAGATGGCCCTGCCAGGACTTGGTCTAAGACAGGGAAGTGGGATCACTGGGCCAAATGGGAGCTCCATTTTTACTTTTGAGATGGAAACTCTATACTGTTGTCCATAATGGGTGCAACAGTTTGCCTTCCTAGTGGACCATATAAACTGATGAACAAAAATAGACCCAGAGACATAGAAGCATGAACAGACTTTGGAACCTCAGAGTGGAGGGTGGGGAGGGTAGGTGGGAAGAGATAAACCAGTGAACTTGTTTGCATATATGCCTAACCCATGGACACAGACAATAGGGTTGTGAGGGCCTGGGGAGGGAATGGGAGTGAGCAGGGAGAAGATAATGGGGAGAAAAGGAGGAACTATGTAATATTTTCAACAATAAAGAATAGAAGAGAGAGAGAGAGAGAGAGATGCTAAAGGGAATGCTATAATGAGAAGGGAGAGAGAGAGAGAGAAAGCGAGAGAGAGAGAGAGAGAGAGAGAGAGAGAGAGAGAGAGAGAACATTCTGTTAATTATCCTGGCATCCACTCCCTGCCTTGCTCTCTCCCACCTCCATGTCACTCCTCACCTTCCCTCCTTAACTGCAAATGCACAAATGCAGCTGCAAATGGTTATTCTCAATGAGCATTTGAGGTCTTGCTCCCCCACAGTTTTTATCAGTTTGGCTCCAAAAACCTTATAAGATCTTCTCTACACATTAGGACACTTCTTATACTAAAATATTGTCTTTTCTTCCTTTACAACATACGTTCATACACGTGGTTTCTCCATGTGGAGTGGGACGTTCACACAATTATTAAAAACTTGCTACCTGGGCAGGATAAGGTAGTTCTGAAGAGTTCGCACCCTTTGGGGTGGGCACTGATGTGCCAACCACTGAGCCCATCAGTCAGGGTCCATGTGTAAATGATGGAAATTCTCCC
>NW_006288018.1:6190-6544 GCF_000327345.1 Myotis davidii | reverse complement strand
ATGTCTCCTTTTTCTCCTGCCCTTGACAATCCCTTGGCCTCCCTTATCCCAAAGTGTCTTAAGTCCATTGGTTATGCTTATATGCATGCATATAAGTCCTTCAGTTGATCTCTTAACCCACAACTCCTGCCCCCCAACCTTCCCTGGCCTTCACGATATAGTTTGACAGTCTGTTCGAGGCTGCTCTGCCTCTGTATCTATTTTTGTTCATAAGTTATTAATGGTCTTTATTATCCATAAATGAGTGAGACCATGTGGTATTTTTCTTTCACTGACTGGTTTATTTCACTTAGCATAATGCTCTCCAGTTCCATCCATGGTGTTGCAAATGGTAAGAATTCCTTCTTTTTATAG
>NW_006288018.1:0-1871 GCF_000327345.1 Myotis davidii | reverse complement strand
TCTGGCTGGTCGGGGGAGGCTTCTCACACAGCTGCTGTTCCTCAGACAGAGGGTGTGTTGATCACGAGGTTGCTGTTCCTTGGATGGGGGCGGGCTACACACACAACTGCTACTCCTTGAACTGGGGCGGACTGTTCACGTGGCTGCTGTTCCTTGAATGGGGGCTGGGTGCACGCTGCTGTTGTTCCTCTGATGTGGTGGGCTGCTTCTGGGGCTACTGCCCCTTGGACTTGGACAGGTTGATTGCAAGTCTGCTGCTCCTCGGACGGGGGTGGGTTGCTTGTGCAGCTGCTGCTTCTGGACAGGAGTGAGCTGTACGGGTGGCTACTCTTCCTCTGATGAGGACGGGCCACTCACCTGGCTGCTGCTCGTCAGACAGGTGCAGGCTGTGTGTGGCTCTGCTCTTCGGACTGATGCGTGCTGCACAGGGCTGCTGCTCCTCAGATGTGGGTGGTCTGCTTGTGTGGTTGCTGCTCCTCGGACCGGGGTGGGCTGCTGCTGCTCCTCGAATGGGGATGGGCTGCTCGCAGAACTGCTGCTCCTTGGATTGGGCAGGCTTCTCGTGCGACTGCTACTGCTTGGATGAGAGCAAGATGCTTGCGCAGCTGCTGCTCCTCGGACTAGTGCAGGGTGCGGGCTGTGCGCAGCTGCTGCTCCTCAGACAGGACAGACTGCTCATTTGGTCGCTGCTCCTCGGATGGGGAAGCCAGCCGTGAAACAGCTGCTGCTCCTTGGACAGGGGCAGGCCACATGAGGCTGCTGCTCTTAGGCCTGAGGCAGGCTGCTCAAGGGGCTGATGCTCCTTGGACAAGATTGTGCTGCTCACGTGTCTGCTGCTCATGTGGTTTGAAAAAATATTGTGAAAAGAAGTAGGAAATAAATCAACAAACAGAAAAAGGGAAAACAAATTAAAAAGCAACAAAAAAAGCTAAAAAAATAATAAAATGAAAAATTGAAATGTCATTCCTTTGGCTGGCTTAAGATCCCAGTTTTCTGGAATGTCTGTGATCTTTTTTTTCTCTTTTTGGTTTTCTGCTTTAGGGACTTCTATTATGTGTGTGGCTCTCCTTTGTCTCTTTAATATCTGTCACTCCCTCTTGAATCTTATCTCTTTCTTAGTTTCTTTTTATTTTTAGATTTTTCCTACTTTCCTGAGGCATTATCTGCTCTGTTGTTCACTCTTATATTGCTCTTCACTGTGCTCATTCTGAAGTGATATTTTTCCTTTTACTTCTCAGTCTTTCCTAAGTTGGTCACCTCTTTTTGGAGTTCATAATTCTGATTTTTATTGTTCTTCTATGTCTTCCATCATTTTCTGAATGCCTCAGCTCATTTTGAAATAAAAGATTATAAGATTTAATATGCTCTTGACATGCTTTCTTTGTAAGAATGCTATTCAATTACTTTTACATTTTTACTAAAAATAAAAAATTATATTTGACCTTAATACTTTTCTGTTGCTCATTTTTACACAAAATTAGTATTACTGAACTTGTTTCAGGGTTGCTTTTCTAACTTTATGGAGATACCTCCTCTGTTATTTTCACAGTATATATATATATATATATCAGTAGATATATAGCTATAAGTATAGGTATAGGTATAGGTATAGGTATAGGTATAGATAGAGATAGAGATGAGATAGCAATAGAGATAAAGGTAGAGGTAGAGGGAGATAGAGATAGATGATGTAGATGATTATAGATAGATATATAGATAGATATAGAGATGGAGATGGAGATGGAGATAGATGCTTACTTAGGTTTCCCAGCTCTGTTCCCCTACCCCACTTTTACCTTTCTTCACTATCTCTTGCCTCTCTTGTCCCCATCCTGCTCAATTTTTTAAAATATATTTTATTAATTTTTTAC
>NW_006288017.1:0-607 GCF_000327345.1 Myotis davidii | reverse complement strand
CAAACAAGCTACAGCTGGGTCAGGGAGCCCAAAGCTATCAAAACAATGCCCAAGGCCACACCAGCACCAGCCTGCCTTGTTTCACAACTGGGCCTCATCTAGGCACATCCAAAACCCATACAAAGAGAAAGAATCTGCAGATCTCTCTGCAGCTCCTGCTGGGTGGTCTCAGGCAGTGGCTGACTTTGCACCTCCTTAGAGATCCAAGAGCCAGTGTACCCAGTGGTCAGTGTAAGACCGTACCAGATTACAGTTCTTCACATCCATGAGAGACATACTCAAGGGGCAGACTCAGTGAGCACCAAAGCCCCCCCTGAAACAAGTCCTGCACCATAAGGGTGTCTCCTTTACAGAAGCTCTTCCATTGTAGACACAGCTGGTCTTCACAGCCAATTGGCCTGGAGGTCAATTCCTATCAGTGATACCAACAGCGATCAAGGCTCAACTACAACCAGACTGTGCGCACAGCCCACAAAGAGGTGCACCAAGAGTGTCCACCTCAGGTGATTAGGGAGGCTGAGGCATTGGGCCCTATAGGACACCTACTACACAAGGACACTCTATCAAATTAGATAAACTTAGCAGCTACCCAGTACATAGAAACAAA
>NW_006288016.1:0-633 GCF_000327345.1 Myotis davidii | reverse complement strand
AAAAAATATAAATCAGATCCCCCTATTCTGGTACCTAAAAGCCTTCCTGCTGTGACAGTATTTCCAACCCACCCTTTATCTTCCCGCCCTCTCCTGCCTGCCCTCTCCTGTACCAGCCTGGCTCTCCCTGCCTTGGAGGCACTTGCTTTCCCTTTGTTGGTAGCTTCCTGAGTTCTCCTTGTGGCGAGCTCTGTCTCACCAGCCAAGTCTGAGTTAAATATGACAAGATCTTGGGGATCCCTTCCCTGATTCTCTTGGGACATCACACTGAATGGGCCTCAATCCAGCTGTGTGGGGTATAAGGTGGCAGCAGGTCACAGAGCTATGACAGGTCACAATGGTGAGACAGGTCATAGAGGTAACCAGCCAACCACTGGAGGCCAGCCAGGTGGGCCAATGTAACCAAGGGTTCTTGAGTGGGTTTTTTTTTTTTTAAATCACTGAATGAACATTTATTCAGCTAACAAACCCCAGACCCTCTACAGAATGTACAGAAGTTCATAAACATAAATTCTTACACAAATGTCGTGCACTAGATGCAGGGAAGGGGGTCCCTCAGCCTGGCCTGAGTCCTCTCTTATTCCTGAGCCCTCGGGGGTTTTCCATCTCCTGGCTTAGGTCCACTTTCCTGAG
>NW_006288015.1:0-751 GCF_000327345.1 Myotis davidii | reverse complement strand
AGAACAGGCTTCCTCATCTGTTTCACGTAAACAGCCTGCAAAGACAGAAATACTGAGGAACTGAGTGTTGACTGTGGTGACAGGGGAAATCCAATTGCTAGTGTTCTGCACATAATATATGGGTTCCGACAACCATGGGAAAATAAGAAAGGTGCCAGAAGGATTAATGAGATGCTGCTGTGAAGGTCTCATCCACTGAACATCACAAAACAAGAAAGGCCTCACCAGAAATATGACACAACACATGGCAAGCACCTCATAGAAGAGAAGCTAGATCTCCAGCTCCGTCTTCTGCTAACAGCGCTCAGCAGGGCTTGTTTGATGGTGACAGAGGCAAGCAGTAGAGGAGGTTGATGAGGTCCTATTCCAAGTAAAATTCAGTATAGGAGTAACTGCTGTCGAGGTCTACTTAAGCACTTATGTGTACCTCATAAGACATGTGCAGGTTAATGTGGGAGATACTGCAGAAGCGAACAGCCAGCACTGGCCCGGAGCAGCACAGTTTCAACAGGGTTCAGGAAAGGAAACATTGCGAACAGCTGAAGGAGGGTCTTCCAAGAACTGCTCATTGTTAATGTCCGAAAAGACCATAACGTGGCACTGGTCGTCACTAAGAACCCTTAGATCAAAGAAGGAGGGAGAAGTGGAAGCCATGCAGGTGGATCTAGTCACCCTCCCAGGAAGAGAAAATAAAAGCTGGGACCCAGTAAGCTCTCTACAAGGCTCCTGATTCCCAGGCACTTGCTGCACC
>NW_006288014.1:333578-338513 GCF_000327345.1 Myotis davidii | reverse complement strand
ATGTGGGGACACTAGCTTCCCAGGTGGCCTTGGACAGCTGCCTTCTGCTTTTCTCCTTCTTCAGGCCGGTGGCTGAGCTGGCATCATCACTGGATGTGTGATCTTCACCTTCTTGAGTAACGGGGTGAGCTGTTCTCCCAGGATCCATGGTCCTGACACACCGCTGGCTCTGGCACCCAGGTGGGGTTAGAAGCACCTTCTGGCAAGATACAAACATGGCCTCTTCCCCACATCATTACTGGATCTGGCCCTCTCCACTACCCTGTTTGTAAATCCTTCCATCTTGCCATACCAGCAGATGCCTCGGGACCAGGACGTTGATTCCTCTTCTCGGCTGTTGTGTGACCCTTATTGTCGAAATTTAAAGTGTAAAGGGCATGATTTAACTGATTCTGTGAAGTAGGATAATACCCCTCTCCCACTTTGTGTTTATGCAAATGAGTCTTTAAGGTTTGACTAGCTCTTTCTATAATTGCCTGTTCTTGAGGATTATAGGGAATTCCTGTTTTATTTCTTATTTGGTAACCTTGCAAAACTGCTGAAAGGAGGATCTAGTATAGGCAGGTCCATTATCTGTTTTTATCTCTAGGGGCCGTCCCATGACTGGAAAAGCTTCTAGGCCAGCGGCTCTCAACCTGTGGGTCACCAACCTGTGGGTCCCGACCCCTTTGGGAGTCAAAGGACCCTTTCACAGGGGTTGCCTAAGACCATCGGAAAACACATATATAATTACATATTGTTTTTGTGATTAATCACTATGCTTTAATTATGTTCAATTTGTAACCGTGAAAATACATCCTGCATGTCAGATATTTACATTACGATTCATAACAGTAGCAAAATTACCGTTATGAAGTAGCAACGAAAATAATTTTATGGCTGGGGGGCACCACAACATGAGGAACTATATTAATGGGTCATGGCATTAGGAAGGTTGAGAACCACTGCTCTAGGCAGTGGTTAATTACATGCCTTGCACTTTCCCCTGTTTAGGGAGTAGCAAAAATGCAATGTCAGCATGGGTCTATAGAGACATGGACCCAGCGAAATCGGCCAAATTGCGGCACATGAGTAACATCCATTTGCCAGATTCTATTAGGTTTCAGTCCACGGGGATTTCCTCCTAATGCTGGCACAGGGAAGTGGTTAACACACTGAGGGTGTTGCTTAACAGTTTGGCGAGCCTGTCTCAGGAAACATGGAATTCCTTGGGCAAGGCAGAGGCATTTTGATGATGCAGGGCATGCAAGGCCTGTGCCATGGAAAATGGAGTGACCTCCTCTACTGAGGCAGCGAGGCGATCTACTTCCTCATTACCTGCAGCCAAGGGCCCCAGAAGGCCAGAATGGGATCTAATATGGCCAAGAAAACATGGAAACTGTCATTTTCGAATAATTCTTCGCAAGGTGATAAACAGGTGGAATATCTCTTCAGAGTTCGTGTGCCCAATGGCAGCAGTTTCAATAATTATAGCCATTCCAACTACATAAGCACTGTCACTTTGTTGTGCCGTGGTAAATGGCACTATAATGAGGGAAGGTTCTTGCCCTACTAATTGAACTAGTCTGTACTGTGCTTTCGCTATGAGTTGAGAAACTAAATCATGAAATGGTGTTAATACTGTGGTCGGAGAATGGGCCAGATGGAGCCATTCTATTACTCCTGGGTCCTGCCAAATGACTCCCGTGGGAGTGGGATTAGTGGGCAAAATGAACACCTGAAGGGGTGCAGTTAAATCTACTCTTGCAAGCTGAGCAGCTTGAAGGGCGGCTTTTACTTTGGTTAAAGCAATACCAGCTTCAGCAGTTAATCGTCTGGGAGAAGACGGTGAGGAATCTCCTCGAAGAGTATCAAACAAAGGAGCTAAATCTGCAGTAGTCAATTTTAATGAGGGACAGAGCCAAATAATGTTCCCGAGTAAATTTTTAAAAATCATTTAATGTATCCATCCGAATTTGTAAACATTGAGGACACACAGTATGTCCTTCAATTAAACTTCCCAGATATTGAAAAGGAGACATTTTCTGTACCTTTTCTGGTGCAATACACAGCCCCACGGTTAAGAGAGAGTGTTGTAAGTCTGCAAAAGCTTTATGAAGAGTGTCTACATTCTCATGAGCCAGCAAGATGCCATCCATATAATGGACGATGTATGCGTGGGGGTGCTGCTGCCTTATGGGGTGGAGAGCTGCATCCACAAAGCCCTGGCAGAGTGTGGGACTGTTAGCCATTCCCTGCAGCAGCGCTTTCCAGCAGTATCTCTTCGCTGGCTCCTTCAAGTTTATTGCAGGGACACTAAATGCAAATCCTTTACAGTCATCTGGATGCAAAGGTATAGTGAAAAATCAATCCTTTAAATCTAGAATGAGTAGTTCATAATTAAGAGGAATAGCAGTAGGTGAGGGCAGCCCCGATTGAAGAAAGCCCATAACGTCCATGGTCTCATTTATTGCTTGGAGATCTTGCAAAAGTGTCCACACACCTGAATTTTTCTTAATTAAAACAGTAGGTGTATTCCAAGGACCATAAGTAGGTTCAATATCACCAGCTTTAAGTTGTTCTTGTACTAGAAGCTGTGCTGCTTGAAGCTTCTCTCCAGTTAGGGGCCACTGCTCAACCCAAATAGGGTTGTCTGAAAGCCAGGTAATTTTTGCAGCAGTCTTTTGGGTCAGAGAGATGACCAAGGCCCCTAATGAAAAAACTGTGGCTCCCTGTACCCTAACCCTCTTCTCCCTTGCTGGGTGGACTTGGGGATAGGAGATATTCTGCCTTGCTGCCTTGTGCCTAGTCCTTTACCAGGAAAAAATCCTTGATTTAACTTTTGAGCTGTAACCACAGCGGTGGGACTCATTAGTAATACCCCCACTTGTTCTAGAATGTTCCTTCCCCAGAGGTTAATAGGTAAATTTTCAAGCACATAAGGTGTGAAATATCCTGTATTTCCCTCTGGATCTTCCCATTTGATGAGCTGAGCACTCTGTTGAGGCTGAGAGACTTGCCCGATGCCTTGTAGATTGGTAGTGGCTCTATTAAGAGGTCATGCAGGGGACCAGTGCCTGGAGGCCATCATTGAAACATCTGCCCCCTTATCTATTGTTCCTAAGAAAGCTTTCCCACTTAATTTCAATTCTAGCTCTGGGCGCCTCCATCTAAACAGTGGCACCCAGTACATTTGATTAGAGCATCCAAACCCTCCTTCTCCCCGAGGCTCTGTGCAGAGAAGTTTCCCTGCTGTATGATAGGGCAAAAGTATAGTTTGAGCTATTCTAGTTTCGGGAAGAACTCGAGTTATGGTATTTGTTGTCTGTGCTATAACTTCAATTTCTTCACTATAGTCTTGATCTACTACACCTGGTAAAACTTGAAATCCTTTCATGGTTAAGCTACTTCTTCCTAAAATAAGTCCCATAGTGCCCTTAGATAATGATCCATAAATCCCTGTAGGGATTGCTTGTGGCCCCATATCAGGAGTTAGTACATATTGGGCTGTGGGATGGAGGCCCAATCCTGCGCTCCCTGGGGTGGCATGGTAGAGACCTTGCTGCCCAGCAGGGAGACTAGGAGCGTGACTTCCCTGTTCCCCTGAGGAAGCCCATTGCCTGCAATTTTTTATGAAGTGACCTGGCTTCCCGCAAGTGAAACAAGTCCTTTTTTCTTTGTCTCCTGAATGGTCCCTCTGCAGCAGCTAAAGTCACTCTCTGAACTGGCCCAATATCAGCTAATTACAGATGAACTCAGAAATTGACCCCCTTTTCCTGTAGGGGCGTAGATCCTCCTGACATGTTCTATTGGCATTCTCAAAAGCCAGTTGTTTCACTAGTAGAGATTCTGAAGCAACCGTGCCACAAAGTCTTGATAATTTTAGCAATGTCCATGGAATTTTCTCCCTTAGTGGGCCACTCCCTCCAAGCCTAGTGCCACAAATACTTATCTGCTGATAAGCTTGCAAAGGAAACATCATCTGAGCCTGTAAGCTTTGATATGCCACGGTTCCTACTAACATTTCAAGAGTGATAGGCACAACATGTTGTTGATTTCTAGCCACTTATTCTGCACTAAGTTCAGTCCAATTGGATTTCCACATTCAATAATCACCGGGGCAAAGACATGCCTTAGTGAGTGTTTGCCAGTTCGGGGGCAGAGCTTTGCTAGTTACAGAGTCTAGCAAGCTCAAGACAAAAGGAGAAGTGGGGCCATACATAGAAGCAGAGGTTTTTAACTCCTTGAGGGTTTTAAAATGAACAGGCTCGTGTACTCATAGTATCTGCCCTGGATTGGTAGGGTCTGGCCTTTCTAGGACAGGATACATGGAAAATCCTGGAACTTCCTCTCCAGCTCATCTGGCCTCCAATAAGGTCTGCTGTGAAGGGGACAGTATCTGCAAGGAAGTTCCTTTCACTTTTGGTTATGCCCCTGCTTCTAGCCATAAAGGCCGAGTGGCTAGGGACATTTTTGCAAAACTGCGGGCAAAAATCTTCCTTATTATCTGAATCATCCCTCTCACGGTGATGCTTGCCTCTCTCTTCCTCAAACTCTAGATCCCACTCATATTTAGGAGCTAAATCTTTGTCAGGCGGAATCTTAACTATGGTGGCAGGAGCAGCAGGTGGAGGCGGAGGAGGCGCAAGGGGGGAGGTGGCATTTTTAGAGATTCACACCCCTCCACTGTAGGCTGTAGAGCCATGGCCACATCCCGCTTAGATATTCTTAAACTCTCCTGCGCTGGATCAAGGCAATCACAAATCAACGGCCATAGTGCAAAGGTAGGAATGGGAATCTTCTCTGGACCTTCTGCTGTGTATCAGTCACTCCCTCTTCACTTCCATTCCATGGAATCCTGGTCACAGGATCTGCTGAATTAGCCATTTTCTTCATTGTGTTTAACTCATACTTCATAGACTCACTGCCTGGGGAGGAGAAGATTAAAATCTGCAG
>NW_006288014.1:332869-333468 GCF_000327345.1 Myotis davidii | reverse complement strand
TCTGATCAAAGACAGATACCTTGATCAGGTTGTGGGCTCCTCGTGGCTATAGATGTTTCTTTTCCTCAATCTTCCACTCTCTCTAAAACAAATCAATGGAAAAATATCCTTGAGTGAGGATTAAAAACTATTAAAAATAAATGTCTCAATATGAAATCTCAAAATTTAAAGCAATTTGTTTTCTGTGGAGTAACGTTGTGGTATAAAATACAAGCAAGCTTAAAGTAAGGTAGAGGAGACCTTGTATTTAAATGGTGCCAAAGGACGTTGCATTGGTTTTTCCACTAAGATTTAAAATGATTTCATAGTGATCTGTTTCCTCACTGAGGAAAGGAAAACTTATTCCTAACCATGGAATGCTTCTCTGTGGACCTTGGCTGTGCCCTCTGTGTCTTTGCTCTGTCCTTTTCATAAGAAATGACCTGTGCTTACAGCTCTTGTCTCAGCCTGCTTCCTCCCTGTAGAACATCTGAAATCCACAGGCCTCTTTTCATTGTGTACTGTGTTGGTCTCTCTTCAGCAGCTAGCAGGCAGGGTTTGTGCTACTACAATTCTCTCAGGAGCTTTGAGTTTCCTGTGAATTTTATTGGGGTTCATGG
>NW_006288014.1:329303-332819 GCF_000327345.1 Myotis davidii | reverse complement strand
AGAGGCACCACATTGATGTTTCTGAGATCTTTAGGACTTTCATATGTCGTGGCTTCATCTTTAGACTGTGTTTTCCTTTATTTGATGTTAGCCCAGAAAGCCATTTCTTTACTTTAGCGTTATTTGACAAATGGACATGTGGGAGAAGCTATAAATGGGAAGTAGGTACTTGAAAGCCATAAATCCAGGTTCTTTTATAGTTAATTGTCTTTCTTTAGCTTATCTTTCTCATTGATTTCAATTTCAGCTGCTTCCTAGCGAGAATTCCTGTCATCTTCATTCAGTGTCACTTTTTTCAATTGTCCAGAAGCCCTTGCTGTGAGCCTCCTCAGAAGCCATGAGGGCTCCCCTCAGTGTTTCTTGGAGGCCCCCTTGGTGTTCATTTTCACACTTCACTACATTATGTCGGGTTCCACCTACCTCCTGTTGAGAGGCATTCCCATGAGTGTGTGTTTCTTTCTTAGTGTCAGCACTCTATTGTTCTCTCAATATCTGTGCCAGTTATTTATTGATGTTTAATAAACCATTCCTGTCAGGGCCAGCCTGAGAGGTTGAGCCGGGCTGAGGCAGGGTGGTGGGAATTGAGAAAAGAAAGAAAGACAGGAAAGTGGCATCAGGAGGACTACAGCTCTCGAGGAGCTGAAGCAACTTTATTAGCCACACAATCCTATTTATATACAACACACTGAATAGGAGGTCTGTCAAGAGGACTGTATTCTTTGTTCCTCTTAATCTCTAAGGGAGGGACAGAACAGAAGGACATGTTCTCAGTACAGCATATCTCAGTAAATAGTTACAGACTTCTTGGTAAGCCATGAAAGGCTGTTCTCATTCTACTGATAATTGCCATCCAAACAAGTCTGGGAAAACTCTGTGGGTAAGGGTCCCAGCCTTGCTAGCCCCTTTAGGTACAAGGACTTTGCCAGCTTACATCTGGTCTCAAACAGATCCCCCTTCTTTGTTTTTTAGGCAAAGTTCATGTAGTTCTATTTGTAGGGATCAGATGCTGGATCCGATGGTTCAGAAGCAGACTGGAAGTAAACAGAGAATAATGAGAGCAAGGATAACAACAATTAATAGAGACCAAATAAAAGACTGTAATCCATGAAAGGACATAAGGCTTTGAATTTCATTAAAAATATTCTGTGCTACTTCGCTAGGAGGCAACAGAGCAGGACCTGCATCATTAATAGCTTGAATCTCTTTATGTAATCTACTGATAGCTAAAGTAAAGTTAGTCTGATCCCAAACTCCTAACAGGTGGTTCCGAACTCGATCCATTATATATCTTAGGGGTGACACAAATCCAATTAAATTCAGCATGACTAGAAACAAAGTCTCAACAGTTCGTTGTGCTCCTTGGCGAATGACCATGGCCTTGGCCTCCGTTGTTAGCTTCTTCAACTGTTCCCAAGTTGGTGGAGATTTCCTCCAAGTCGTCTGTGATCTCCATGATGGCAGTTGGCGGCACAGGAGCATAGCCTCTTGTCTTCATGGCTGGAGCATTCCTGATAATTCCTCTCTGTTGCAGGAATCCACATGGTCTTGGAGCTGTTTTCTGAAAATATACAAATGTATTCTCGAGCAAAGGTTAATAAAGGAAACTTTACTTTGGATCCTATTTATTTTTGCTCAAATTAATTTCCTTTGGCTTATTTCGACATCACGTATGTTTTTCCTGGGTGTCTTGCTGTTAGCATTACAAATGAAAATTTTTTTCTAAATGGAAAAAAGTTACAGGATATTTTTCCTTACATGGTGTTTTTCCACTATCTTTCCACTATCCCCCCCCCTTTTTTTTAAAAAATTAATTATTCGGAGGCTTTTTGGAAAAGTTACAATGTAGTCTAGATAACTGTAAATTTTAATTTTTTGTACAAAAACATGACTGCTTTAGGTTTATTGTATGTTAAGCAATTTTTCCATGAAATGATAATTTTGGTTAATACTTTTTGAGCTAATTTTAATTAATCTGAAAACTTGACTACTATTTTACTGTCAAATTTAATACTCTAATAACAATCATAGTTTACACTGTAAATATTAGTGGAAAGGATTATTTTGTATCCTTGAGAAGGCCCTGAGCATTCCTGGTGTTAAGCTGGATTTAGATATAGGGTAGCTGCTGTTAGTGAAGTCTCTGTTTTCTGCATATCTATCTTGGCTGGGCTAAGTCTCTTTCTGTTATCTGGGTCCCGATCTTCAATGGGCATGGGAAGCGGGAAGCAGCCATGGAGCCAGGAGACCTCCCTCAGAAGGGGTGAGTGTTCAAGCCCTTTCATAGTTGGGGGGGATGAGGATCTGTGCCCCACTTCTGTTGACCCCCAAGTTCTCTCCTGAGACCTCCTGTGACTGTGCCTGTTTTAGGTCGTTCCTCCCTGAGGAATCGTACCCATCATTGATAACCAGCCATCCTTCGGGGCCAAGCAGGGGGATGTGAGGTTCAGTTCTGTCTCCTTGGTAGCGTATGCCCCTGTGGCCTCCATGCCGAGCAACTGCCTTTGAATCCCCTCGCCTGGTGGGGGGGCCCAAGCATTGATCATATATCTTGGGGAACCCAGGTTTCTGCTCCAGAGAGGGCCCAGCTCACACTATTGGGCGAGAGACAGATCTATGGTACCAGCCACCATGAGGCTTCAACCTTAGCATGAACAGAGAGCTCAGGTAACAGCTATGGGCAATTGGAAGAGGGACCCCCTTGGCAAAAAGGGCAAGAGAGGTCAATATAGAATGCTCAAGTGCCTTCCTAAGGGGCCTTCCACACAGTGGAAGGGATTAAATCCTTTTATGTTCTTATTAAATTGCTGCCAAATATTTAAAGAATTAGTTTGTAAGTTTGTTTTGGATAAATGTACAAGATGCTGTTGTAAAATATTAAAAATTATTAATGAGCTTTTGTTATTTTAAATTATATCTTAAAATTCTACTGCCATATTTTAAGAAATATTAAATAAAATAACTTGGTTTGCCCTTTCTTAGAGGAAAAAACTTAAAATATAAATTTATTAATTTTAATTTGATAAAGCTTTCCATGTGATTTCAAGTACATTAAATTGGCTTTATTAAAAAATCCTTTAAGAAGAGAGAATAAACTTTTGAAAGCATTTCAGGGGCCGTTAAATGTCTCAAAGTTATTTCTTGGTTATAGTTTTGAAATCTAACTTGGAAGACTATCAAATATATATGTGAATATGTGATTTAAAGGTTATATACTTTTTATAATTATTAAGAGATATCAATAAAATTGAAACTGATCTTTGTATATAAAAATTTTGGTTGGGAAGTACGATTTATCCCAGGGATGCAAGGATGGTACAATATCCACAAATCATTAAATGTGATATATCACATAAACAAATTGAGAGAAAAAAACCACATAGTCACATCAATTGATGCGGAAAAAGCATTTGACAAAATCCAACACCCTTTCTTGATAAAAACTCTCAGCAAGATAGCAATTGAGGGATCATACCTCAACATAATAAAAGCCATATATGACAAACCCACAGCCGCCAT
>NW_006288014.1:317733-327791 GCF_000327345.1 Myotis davidii | reverse complement strand
ATTTTAAGAAATATTAGTGTAAAAGAAAGTATGTTCAGATCAACGGAAGGACTTGTATACATGTATATAAGCCAAACCAATGGACATGGACAACAGGGGGATGGGAGCCTGAGTGTGGTGGGGCGGGGTGGAGGTTGGGGGTTAATGGGGGGGATGAGGACACATTTGTAATACCTTAACTAATAAAAAATAAATAAAAAAATTTCGGTTGGGATCACAGAATTTATTCTCTTTTCTAATTAGATCAATGAGTAACATATTTTGAATTCTGAATTTTTCAGAGAAAGCCTAAGATTTTTTTTAAAGAATGAATTTCCATACTTTAGGTATTTAGTTACTACAATTATAATTTTTTCTAATTTAATTTAACTACAACTTTGAACTCTTAGCTGGGAAGTTAAATATTCAGCATTTCCACATTTTGGAGGAATTACATAAGGAGAAAAAGCCATTGACCTGCCTTAAGATCTTCTGATTTTCCTTGTCAGTCCTTTTTATGAACTCTCCAGAGTTATAATAAAACAGTAACTGTTAGAAAATTATTTACATTTGGCTTACTGGCCTGTACCATTTGATTAATTTTCTTTCAACATTTCTCTTCTCCTTCTTATCACATACTCAACCTTTTTAAATTTCAGACTTCAAATTAGCCTTTAAACCTTCTTTCCATGTCCTTTAAAAGTGCATAACTATGCCTTAGACCTTCTGCTTAGTAATTCCTTATTCTTAGAAACCTCAATCCTTTACAGCCAGTATTTCTTAGATTACTAAGAGCAGATGCTTCCTTCCTTATGCAATTTCAAGTATATTGTATCAGTCTAATTTAGTATTGGAAGGGTTAAAGAGAACAAAAGAGAGCAGAGAGAAACTTATGCTTAGTAGCAGCTTGTGGCCTTGAGTCCAACGTAGTTCAGATAAGTAAAAATTAACAAAGAACTCTCTCTCCCTGCTCTCCCTGCCAACAGCCTTCTTTTTTTCTTTCTGCATTAACTATTTGGATATTGGGAATATTGTTGCAGATCTGGTGGCATTTGCTGTAGCTGTATCAGAACTGCAAGGAAATCTTCATTTCTTCTCCATGTGGGAGTTTTTAAATCTAATGACATTTTGTTTATTTTAATAAGCAATGGTAGCACCCAGGGCAGATAGAATGTCTCATCTCTATGGATCCAAGGTCCAGCCCAGCACTTCCGGGGATTGCTCGGAATAGCTCTTGTATCCATTTTGCTCTCTGGGGCAGGCTGGGTGCTGTGCAGCCTGCTGGCCTTGAGACAGCACAGGAACAGGAGAGTAAATAGACAATGACCCTGTTATTTGCCATGGCTGGGCTGGCCCATACTGAGCACAGGCTGTTTATAACTCCTTCAAGGTTTTAAAAGGAAGCAGGTTATAAGTACGCTCACGCTGTCCCATGTCAGGGTTCACCTGTTCCATAACAGGGAAGGCATGCACTCCCACAGCCAACCTTCCACGGCTGGCCAACCAGCCATGGACAGCCAATCTCCCATGGCCTCCCGATAGGCCTTGATCGCTGGCCAGGCCAAGGGAAGCCAACTGTGCAGGAATTCGTGCACCAGGCCTTTAGTGGTATATAAAGAATAGTTTCAAAGCCCTAAAAATCCTCTGTGCTCTACCTATTTATCCCTTTCTCCTTTGATACTTTGGTAACAACTGATTTTTTTTGTTTGTTTTTTTTACTGTCTTCCTAGAATGTCACATAGTTGGAATCAAACCTTTTGTAGCTTCTCAGGTTGGCTCACTTTTTTTAGAAATATGCATGTAAGATTTCTCCACTTTTTTTCATGGCATAATAGTTCTCTCTTTTTTTTCTTTTTTAGCATGAATAATATTCAGCATTCCCATTCCCATACATGTTGCATTTTCCCTGTTGTTCCACATCCTCACCAGCATTGGATGCTGTCAATGTTTTGGATTTCAGTCATTCTAATGTATGTGTAGTGGTATCTGATTTTACTTTTCAGTTTTCTAATAATGTATGATGTTGAACATCTTTTCATAAGTTTATTGATAAATGTGGACTATGTAACACATGTACATATCAATTTTGCACAGAGTACATATTAATCTCTGCATCATTCAAGTTTTATTATGTGTGCTTTCAAAGGGAACACTGTCCTTTCATTTGATCCTCAAGATAAAGGATGCAACAGTTAAAGCAGATAGGATGTACTATTGAGATCACTGGGGGTGTGCCAATAATAAAAGTGCCATGTATATTTCTGGAAATTATAAATGAGATCAGACTGTGAATGAAGAAAACAGAGCAAGAGGCATCTGGGAACACAGGAGAAAAAGAACTGTAGAAAGAGGGTGTACTCTCAGACAACACAGGCACCCTAGGTTCAGTGTGTGTGTGTGTGTGTGTGTGTGTGTGTGTGTGTGTGTTTATTTAGTTTTTAAGAAAATGCCAAACCAACTTCCAGAATGGCTGTACCATTTTACATGTCCACCGTAGTGATTTTAAATTGTGGTTTTATTTAGCATTTCTACAATGACTAATGATGTTGAACTTCTTTTCTTGTGCATATTTTTCATTTGTATATTGCTTTTGAAAAAATGTCTATTATTGTATTTTGCCCATTTTTTATTGCATTGTTTATTTATCTATTCAAACACCTTGGTTTTATACTACTAGCCTCCAGAACTGTGAGATAATAAATTTTTGTTGTTTAAGTCACCCCTTCTGTATTACTTTGTAATAACCACCCTAGCAAACTAATACAGTGAGGCAACTGTTACAGAATGATTTAATATTTTAATATTTGTAACTTAAAAATTCAAAATTTTAAAACTAGGTACAAGGTATTCAAATTTTCCATGTCTTTAATGCACTTTGGCAGTTTGTATCTTTTGAGGATTTTTTCCTTTTCCTCAACTACCAAATTTATTGGCATAATGTCTTTTTGTAATGTTTTAATTATTTAAATTTTTGTTATCATTTTGATATCTCTAGTATATATAGGATCACTAATGCTGGTAATTTGTTTTTTCTATCTTTTTTCCAGAGCAGTCTGGCAGAGGTTTACAAATTTTATTGTTTTTCTCAGAGAATCAGTGCTTGGTTTCACTAATTTTCTTTTTGTTTTCTATTTCACTGATTTTCCACTATTTCCTTTCTAATGCTTTTAATGGCTTTATTTGTTCTTTAGCACCCTCATTATTTTAGAAGGATGATGAATTAATTGATTTTATATGTTTTCTTTTTTATTTCTAACCCTGGTATTTAATGCTATAAAATTTTATCTAAGTAATTGTTTAGCATCCCACTATTTTTGTTTTGTGTTGTTTTTATTTTCATCCAGTTCCCAATTTGGTCTAATTTTTATTTTGGTACGTGAACACATAATGCAAGCCTGATATAAGACTGGTGAGATGTTATGTTCTTTTTTCCTTTTCATTTGGTTTGTTGCAACATTCTCACCTTATTGAGCTCTAAGAAATGCTCTCTCTAAATCCTCCTTCTAATTTCTATTTCTTTGTAAGTTATCAAGACAGTAGTCTTTATATACATTTTAATAACAATTTAGTGACTTATTTTGTGTGTCATACTATTTTCTCATTTAAGAAATGAGGTAGCTGAGAAGTAAAAATGCTGAATGACTTGAGCAGGATTATTTAACACTAGATTCCCAGTGCATGAATTCGTGCATGAGTGGGGTCCAGCCAGCCCAGTCCCAATTGGGATGGATCAGGTCTGGACCTACTGGGAGGAGGAAATGGCAGGAGGTTGGCCAGCAGCCCACATTGATCAGGGCCCAATTAGAGCTGGGATGGGGGAGGGGCCACAGGCGATTGGCTGGCAGGGGAGAAGATTGGGGGGTGGGACCAACCGGGGGGAGGGGCCATGGGCTGTAACCAATGGCCTTGCCCCTGATTGGAGTGTGGGGGGGCCGATTGGGGGTGGAGCTGAGCCAATCGGGGTGGTGGGGCTGATTGGGGGTGGACCCAGCTGTAGGGAGGGGCTGTGGGCAGTGGGCCAACTGACCCCACCCCTGATGGGATGGGGAGACCGATCCGGGGCCAGCAGCTGGGAGAAGGGGCTATGGGTGGTTGGCTGGCTTGCCCTGCCCTGATTGGTGTGGGAAGGGCAGTGGCTGGGGATAGATGCCATGGGCAGTTGGCCGGCCAGCCCTGCCCCTGACCAGAGGTTGGAGGGCTGATCAAGGGAGGAGTTGGCTGCGGGAAGGGGCTGAGGGAGGTTGGCTGCCAGCCCCATCCACAATCGGGCCAGTTTGCTGGCCACAGAGGGCGTCATAGTGACCCATCGTTCCAGTTGTTACAGCGCTGTGGTTGCTGGCTTTTAATATATATAGACTAGAGGCCTGGTGCACAAAAATTTGTGCACTCGGGGGAGGGGGGTCCCTCAGCCTGGCCTGTGCCCTCTCAAAGTCTGGGACCCCTTGGGAGATAATGACCTGCTAGGTTAGGCAGAGGGCAGGCCCAATCCCTAGGTGCAGCCCCTGGTCGGGCTCAGAGCAGGGCTGATTGGGGAGTTGGGGTGCCGCCCCCTGTCAGGCACAGAGCAGGGTCGATCAGGGGGTTGGGGAGCTCCCCCCTGTCACACACTGACCAGGGCCCATCAGGGGGTTGGGGACCTCCCCCATGTCACCCACAGAGCAAGGCAGGGGGTTGAGGAGCTCCCCCCTGTCACTCACAGAGTAAGGCCGATAGGGGAGTTGGGGCACCGCCTCCTGTCACACACAGAGCAGGGCAATCAGAGGGTTGGGGAGCTCCCCCATATCAGGCACAGGGCAGGGCTGATAGGGAGGTTGTGGCCCCGCCTCCTGTCACACACAGAGCCACAGGGCAATCAGAGGGTTGGGGAGCTCCCCCATATCAGGCACAGAGCAGGGCTGATAGGGAGGTTGTGGCCCCGCCTCCTGTCACACACAGAGCCACAGGGCAATCAGAGGGTTGGGGAGCTCCCCCATATCAGGCACAGAGCAGGGCTGATAGGGAGGTTGTGGCCCCGCCTCCTGTCACACACAGAGCCACAGGGCAATCAGAGGGTTGGGGAGCTCCCCCATATCAGGCACAGAGCAGGGCTGATAGGGAGGTTGTGGCCCCGCCTCCTGTCACACACAGAGCTGAAGGACGATCAGAGGGTTTGGGCGCGGCCCCCTGTCATGCTGATCCCGGTGCTGGGAGTCCTAGCGGCTCTGCTGATCCTAGTGCTGGGAGGCATATTCGCCTGTTACTATATAGGGTAGAGGCCTGGTGCATGGGTTTTCCCTGAAGGGTGTCCTGGATCAGGGTGGGGGTCCTGCTTGGGTGCCTGGCCAGTCTGGGTGAGGGGCTGAGGGCTGTTTTCAGGCTGTCGGGTGACTGCAGCTCCCAATCGCTCCTTTTTTTCTTTCTTTTTTTTTATTCTCGGCCAGATTTAGCTCTGGCTCCAGCTCTGAGGCCTCGGCTGCTGAAAGCAGGTATCTGGTTTGTTTCGGTTCTATAATCAAAACACTGTTTCAACTCCAGCTCTGAGATCCCGGCTGGCTGAAAGCAGGTTTCTGGGGTTTTGTTTAGCTTCTATATTTGTAACAATGTTTTAAACTGCAAGCTCAGAGGCTGACAGTGTCAGGCGGGAACGTTGGAATCCTCCGTCACTGAAGCAAGCAAGCCTCATGTTTGCTTCAAGCTGCCTGGCTTCTGGCCACCATCTTGGCTGGCAGTTAATTTGCATATACCCCTGATAAGCCAATGGGAAGGGTAGCGGAGGTATGGCTAATTACCATGTTTCTCTTTTATTAGATAGGATACCTGGACATGCTTGATATCTTATACCATTATGTACAAAATGCTGTTAATATAGATATTTTCTACAAACTTTTTCATTGAGGTGCATCCTAAGGCAAAGTGTGAATCTTAGTGGGGATGGAGGAGTGGTTGATGAGAAGGTTGAGGAGAGATGGAAAAGCACCATCAGTGAAGCTTATCTATCTTGTGTATTCTTAAAAAGTAATGTGAATTTATAAGCTACTTCCCAACATTGTTATACATGGAATAGGGTGCTGCTCTGTCTTGTGTCAGTTTTCTAAAAAAAAAAAAATTTTTTACTTTTACCATTTGCAACAGCATGGATGGAACTGGAGAACATTACACTAAGTGAAATAAGCCAGTTGGAGAAGATAAATATCACATGGTCTCACTCATATGTGGGATATAATGATGAACATAATCTGGTGAACAAGGATAGATTGATCTAGAGCAGTGATTCTCAATCTTCCTAATGCCGCGACCCTTTAATACAGTTCCTCATGTTGTAGTGACCCCCAACCATAAAATTATTTTTGTTGCTACTTCATAACTGTAATTTTGCTACTGTTATGAATCATAATGTAAATATCTGATATGCAGGATGTATTTTCATTGTTACAAATTGAACATAATTAAAGCATAGTGATTAATCACAAAACAATATGTAATTATATATGTGTTTTCCAATGGTCTTAGGCAACCCTTGTGAAAGGGTCATTTGACCCCCAACGGGGTCAAGACCCACAGGTTGAGAACCACTGATCTAGAGACAAATGGTAGGGGAGGGGGGGTTAGAGAGCAACCAAAGGACTTATATGCATGCATATTAGCATAACCAGTTGACACAGACACTGGGGCAGTGGGGGCTTGCCCTGGCTGGGAAGGGATGGGGGAGAGAGTCAATTAGGGAAAAAGGAGACAAATGTAAAACTTTAGACAATAAAGAAAAAAAGTGGAGACACAGACATAATGGAACGATAGGGTGAGGGAGAGTGTGTGTGCGTGTGCATATGTAAAGCTCATATTGTAAGAAAGCCAACTAAATCATCATTTCTACTGGTACAGCGTCAATAGACAAATAACATTTCATATGTTAAATGCCGGAGTCCATTCATTGTCTTCACTAGCTGAGTTTAGACAGAGACCCCCCAAAAGCTAGTAGTCATTGAAAGTCCTAGTAAAGGTCAGGGCTTGAAAGTCCTGGCAAAGGTCAGGGCTGTGCACCACCCAGTTAATCCAGGAACCACTCAGTTAATTTAGATAATAATAGTTGAAGCATCCCCACCTTAGTTCCCTTAATTCCTTAGATACTTATGTAGATCCTTGTTGATTATTGTTGATCAGATACTCCTGGAAATCTATTGATGAGCTAATCAGTTACTCTGCCTACACTCGGAAATCTATTGATGAGTTAATCAGATACTTTTGTCTATTCCTGGAAATTGTTTGCTGATCTGTGTGTCATTGAAACTTCCTTACCCTAAGGGCTACTCCAGATCAATAAAAGATTGGAGAGGCCTGAGCATCGGAGGCAGTCCTTCGGGACTTGGCCGCCTGGTCCCCCAATCTTGCCAAATTATCTCGTGTCTTTTTCTCTCATTTGCTGTGCGGCTCCTCTCTCAGATACCAAACCCTACTCCACACAGAACGTGTAGGGCATCATACTCAACAGTTAAAAATCTAGAAGTAGCAAAAACAATTAAAAGTCTTGTTAGTGGTAGCTTGAGCTGCTGGAGAGGGAACTTAGGGTTTAGTAGGACTGGAGAAAGGGTTTTTCCTTTGTATTACAGACCTTTTTTTTGTACTTTCTGGCCCTTTACAATTAATTATATGTATTATCTTGAGAATAAAAAACAAATAAATAAATGAATGAATGAATAAATAAATACATAAACTTCCAAACAAAGGAAGTTCCCTCTCTTGGCCTTACAGGTGACCTCATGGGACTCCAGCTGCAGGGGACTGCACTGTGGCCGCATGGTGCATAGCCGTGTTGGGCCCACACGTGGACTGAAGGATTTAATCTGGCCTGGATGCTGAACCATGCCTAGCTGCAATGTGGAATGAATATACTGGATACTGGCCCTCTTTCTGACTCTGCTGAACTCTCCGCTGCCCCTCTTTCAGGACCGGCTGTGGGAACCGAGACATTGGAACTCGAGGAATGTAACTCTATGCCAATAAAATCTTCTACCACCAAAAACCAAAAAATTTGTTCCAGGAAAATATGCCTTATCCCTCCCACCTTTCATCCACTGTGGCTCCACCTACTCACAATACCCTGCTTTGTGTCCTCAGGGAATAGCCACTGAAGGAAATTATGAGAAACATTTTTTAAGGCCATCTTGCCAGTTCAGAACGTTCTTCAAAATAGTGAGTAAACTTTTTATTTAAAAAATATGGTAATAGAATGAAATGAAACAGATTTTTAACTATATCTAAGACAAGATTTGTCAGACATAACAATCTATCCTATCTAATAAAAGAGAAACATGGTAATTGGCGTACGACCACTACCCTTCTCATTGGCTAATCAGGGCAATATGCAAATTAACTGCCAGCCAAGATGGCGGCCGGCAGCCAGGCAGCTTGAAACTAACATGAGGCTTGCTTGCTTCAGTGACAGAGGACTCCAACATTCCCCGCCTGCTGCTGCAGGACTCTGAGCTGCAACTCTAAGAAACTATGTAACAAATATAGAAGCTAAACAAAACCCCAGAAAACTGCTTTAGTCCGGCCGGGCTTCAGCCAGCAGGATCGCAACATTGTAAGCAAAGGCCAGAAACCTGCTTTCAGCAGCGGAGGCCTAAGAGCTGGAGCCAAGCCTCAAAGCTAAAGCTGGCCCAGAAAAATTTCTTCTGTCTTGGGGTTCATTAATCTGTTTAGATCTGTGGGTTTGTAGCATTTACCATGTTTGAGTATTTTTTTCAACCATTATTTATTCAAATCATTTTCTATTATGTTCTCCCTCCTCACCCAACAACCCATTACACATTTATTAGGCCACTTGAATTTGTCCTCAGTTTATTAATGCTATGATCAAATTTTTATTGTTTTAGTCCTCTTTCCTGCTTTTCATTTTGGACAGTTTCTAATGCTCTGTTTTCTATTTTACTAATCTGTTTCACTGCAGCATCATTCTTTATAAGAAATTTGTAAAAAAAATTTTGGCTTTCTTCTATACATATTTGCAACAAAAGTCCTCTCAGAGAAGCATCGATTAGACTGTCAAGCCTCAGAGGAAAGATAGGGGAGGGTGGGGGGAAGGGGAGAGATCAACCAAAGGACTTGTATGCATGCATATAAGCCTAACCAATGGACACAGACACCAGTTGGGGTGGGGAATGGGGTGGTAATGGGGGGATAAGGACATAATACCTTAATCAATAAAGACAAAAATAAAATGGGGGAAAAAGTCCTCTCATAAGGAGACATAAGAGATGCTATTTCAGGCTGAAAAGGACATGGATTTTACCATTCAGAGATCACACTCTACACTCAACACTAAGTGCATATTTGAATGCTTTAAAATAAGCCTGTCAGGAATGGAGGGAGAGTTCACATGACCAACATGCAGGTTGGTCCATCCCTTCTGAGTGAATTTTCCAGTGTGGGATCCAGGCTCCCCCTGGTGGTCTTCTGGTAGCACTTCATGGCAGAGGCCGAAAGACACCATATGCTAGATGCCTAGTTTCCCTCCTGTGGTGAGCTGAGGCAATTTGCTGAAATAAAAGTAAACATATAACAACAACAACAACAACAAACATTGTCTAAACATTAAGACAATATATTTAAGTCTAAGTTCTAAGATTTTTGGAGGTTACAGATATCTTTATTTCCTTTGTGGTGGTGGTAAAATGGAGGCATTCATATATCAAAACTCACCAAATTCATACATCACTTATGTACAGTTTTTTTGTAAACAAATTATACCTCAATAAGGCTGGAAAATATCCTAAAATGTATTATTGTGAGAAAAATTAAAATATTAAAAAATTGTGAAATTGTATAATTTTCATTGCTGATGCCAAGTATACAAATTTACCTTAAAATGAAATGCCAAGTGTTAATGATCACAATCTACTTTCTTCTTAGCTTGAGATAAATGAATTATAATTAAAATTAAAACTGAATCTTGAGTTTTTCTGAATCAACTCCCAAACATAAATATTTTTTTAAAAAGTGTTATTTTCAGTTCACCAGACATTTATTAGACATCTGCTTATTTCATTTCATATTTATGCACTATAAAAGGTAGGTCTCAAATAAGAAAACAAGAAAAAACA
>NW_006288014.1:313477-316902 GCF_000327345.1 Myotis davidii | reverse complement strand
GATGTGTGTGAGTGTTAATTTGTTTTATCTCTATTTAAGATCATCACAAAAAAAGACAGTCTCTACATTCACTTTCCATGGGTCATTAACACTCCTTGAAGAGTCAAGTTTAATCATTATTGTGCCTTTAGGTCCTATCAGCATGTTCCATATTTGGTGGGTTAATTAATTATTCTAGTGAACATAGGAATATAAATATAGGGCTTTACATTTAAATTTTAATAAATCTAATAACATCTGCTTAGCACTTCAATTTTAATTTGAAGTTTAATTTGGATGACAAATTGGTGTTTATAAAAAACCACACACACACACACACACACACACCTGACAGGCAGGTATTAGCTAGTGTCAGAAAAACTACTTTTGTCACTTACATGCTGATGATCTCAAATAAGCCACAGTCTTCTCAATCCTCACATTTCTTAACCATCTAAATGGTTAAAAACACATCCTTAGCCCATATCTCAATTTTAATAATTGTAATTCCTATATTGTATGATTAAATTCAGGATTACTTTAAACTTATAGTACAAGCCATACGAAAAACATATATAAATATCAGGTTAATGAAAAATGGTCATGTAAAATACAAATACTAAATAAATAGTATTAGTCATCATCAGAATAAATTCTAACTTGAAATTATATTTTAAGAAGGATTAGATAGCATTGCATTTTCATTTTACCCCTTACTGTTAAAGTTATATATACGCATATAAATTTCCTAGCAATACAACCTACATAATAAAGAGCTAATATGCAAATTGCCCCCTCAGGAGTTCAACCGCTTGTTATGACATGCGCTGACAACCAGGGGGTGGTGCAGAACAAAGGAAGGCCCTGGCCAGCAGCTGGCAGCCAGGGTAAGGAAGGCCCCGATCGGCCCTGATCACTGGCCAGGCCTAGGGACCCTACCTGTGCACAAATTTTGTGCACTAGGCCTCTAGTATAGAATAAACTTAGAGAATACAGGTTTCAGGTGGAAGAAATGGATAATAATAGGAAGCAGGTAGGGATTTTCAGGACTAACACAGGAGGCCCTGGGTGTGTTGTGGAGGAACACTGTTGATTAAGCCTGAGAAGGACAGTACCACAAAGTGTAGGGCTCATGGTAACAGCTCAAAGAATCCTTTCTTGATTGAATGTAACTATCACTGAATATAAAAGGCAAAGAGGGCCAAGTAAGAGATAGTATCAGACAGAAAAGAGGAATAGCTGCCTAAACAAATTGCACCTGGTTCATAAAGTCACAGGTGGTTGATGGGACCAGATCTTCGTATTACTAGATGTTATGGACGTCAAACAAAACTTATAAGGATAAAGACAAAATTAAGATCAGGGTGAAGCTCAATTTGTGTATTAATAATATAACTGAACGTATATTGTTGGGAAAATATCTATTTTTGTTTGCAAGGAATTGTATGGTTACTGCTCTTTGATTTCTAATCAAATCCTGCCATCTAGTGGCAACACTGCTCTTTAGCATTGCAAAAAATAGTGAACATTGGACACACCAGGTCTGGCCTTTCACTCCATCCTCAACCCTTCCCATCCCCACAAAAATCCACATAACTCATTGTAATTTTTCCTTAGGTCAAAGATTCGTGTAGATTTTGTAACTTTTCATATTCTATGCATGCGTATTTAACTGTCTATCAGGCCTACGATATTTTATTCTACTTCTATAATATCTAGAAAAAATATTGAGACTGAAGACTGACACATATCAGAAAGTGTAAATAAGGATTTCTACTATTTTTAAAACATTTTAATATCAAATACATTTTCAATTTAAAAATATTTAATTTGACTCATTTAAGATTTATATAATGTAATTTTTCTACCTCTCAGTACATAATTGAAGATGGAAATAAATATATTACTTTTCTCATCTAATCATCACTTCAAAAAAATCTTACCATTTAATATCCAGAAAGAAAAAATGAGTCCTAAATTCTTCTGTGACTTTATCCAGAGTGAGGAAGAAAAAGGATGTGAGATTTTATGCAATAAAATTGTATGAGTTCCCAATATCATATCACAAGAATGTGAGATTTTATGCAACTTTCAAAAGACCTTGAGTTGATGTAAGGGTCCAGATTTCCTGGTGGTGGAACCAGCTCTTGAAAAAAGTTAGTGCTGGCCTCACCTGTGAGGGCTTCCAACCAGCAGGTAGCCTTGGGCAGGAGAGTTTTGCTAATTCTGTCATTAAACAACCTCTAGGCACATAGTAGAGTGTCATTGTTAACAGTATAATAATCCAGTCTTATTTTAAAAATAACATTTTTATTGTTATTAGAGAATTGACACAGGCAAGGTACCCCAAATGTTTGCATTAAATTATAAATACAATGTATCTAGTTCTAGAGAGTGGGGGAGTGGGGTGATTAACAAGATATAGCACTTTACAGAAAGTAACTTCTATTCCAAAAACTCAAAGAAACTGGTATGATCATATTTTAATAATTTGTATTAATAAGTAAAGAAGTACATTAAACACACACACATACATAAAGAAACTAGGGTAAGGTAGATGGAAAGTTGGTGATGATAGCGGTAGTGCTATTTTCTCAAATTCTTTCCTAGTATATTTTAGGAGTAAGAATACAGTGAAATGCTGATGCAAATATCCAGTCTTATTATACACTTTAACAATATAGCTGGCCAATTCATACAGAGGAATCAGACCATTCTGCACTGGTGCCTATGGAAAAACCAGTGTGGTAGCTGGATAGGCCCTTGTGGTTCTTATGATTACAAGATGCCCAGCAGCAATAACCATCAGGAAATTGTGAACAGATACATATTTATTTCTTGCAAGACCTGGTTATTACTCAGAACACTTGGGGCCACACAGCAAGAATGCAGGGAGAGAGAGTGTGCTGTGCCCATGGGGCTGGAGGTCTGTGACAGGCCCTCTCACAGACACCAAGAGGTACTGAGGGAGAGGGCTGTCCCCATTCTTGTCTTCTCATATAAATGAATTCAAATGAAAGACTTCAGACGATGGTGTTGTGATTAAGCCAATTTATTAAAAATTAAAGCATGCACATTTACTAAAGAAGCAAGGCAAGCAAACCTCTACATCTGGCTTATGACGCACAGATGAGCTTTCAGCTAATCTGAAGAAAGAATGGGATGGAGGGTTTCTACCTTATACACCCTCCTGTCTATACATTTTTAAAAAATTCCTCTGCTAGATGTACTGGTACAGGTTATCTGAAGGTACCCCACTGTCTTTGTTATGGTTTTTCCACAACAAACAGAAGCACCTGGCAACTTTATCTTACAAACCCAAGACTGCTGGCTTCCCTGTTTCCCCCTCCTCCGTGCTGTTTTTTTGTTGTTGTTTGTTTTTGTTTTGTTTTTGTTTTTTTTTATTGCTTAAAATATTACAAAGAGTGATACATACGTCTCCTTTT
>NW_006288014.1:299965-313115 GCF_000327345.1 Myotis davidii | reverse complement strand
ATTTCTCTGCATCCTCTCCAGCACTTGTCGTTTGTTGATTTGTTGATGATAGCCATTCTGAGAGGTGTGAGATGATACCTCATTGTTGTTTTGATTTGCATCTCTCAGGTTATTAGTGACTAAGCATGTTTACATATGCCTCTTGGCTTTCTGAATGTCCTCTTTTGAAAAGTGTCCATTTAGGTCCTTTGCCCATTTTTTGATTGGATTGTTTATCTTCCCTTTGTTAAGTTGTATGAGTTCTTTATAAATGTTGGAGATTAAACCCTTATATTTTATTGATTTTTTACAGAGAGGAAGGGAGAGAGATAGAGAGTTAGAAACATTGATGAGAGAGAAACATCGATCAGCTGCCTCCTGCACACCTCCTACTGGGGATGTGCCCACAACCAAGGTACATGCCCTTGACCAGAACCAAACCCGGAACCCCTCAGTCCACAGGCCAATGCTCTATCCACTGAGTAAACTGGTTAGGGCCTCCCTGCTGTTTTAACAGCTTGTATCTGATTCGTTTAAATTAGGATACCTTTCTTACCGGAAACCCCCGGGGTGGGCTCGGCTGCCTGTTCCAATGTCCAGTAACGAAGGCAGAGTTGAATTATATAAGGCATTTATTAAGAAGGCCAGCCAACCAAGAAGACAGGGATCTTGGAAGCATCCAAAACCTGTCTTACGGCAAGGTGCAGGCGACAGGATTATATTGGGAATATAGACTAGGTGAGGTTGGGAACAGAATGCGATTGCATTCAGTCCTGGGGGTCAGCAGAAATCAACTATTGTTCTTGGTTGTCAGGCGATGGGATGATGTCTTGGCTTCTGGTGGGGTCGGCCTGATCATGCTTAACTGCACTGCTTGCTTGCTGGGTACATGGTACGTCGTCCGCAGCTGAATCACCTCCCCAATCACTTTGCTCCGGATCAGAGGGAGTATGCAGGTGCACCGGCCGGAGAAATGAAACTTAGAAACGAGAAAAACTTAACCCTCTGCTCCCATATAAGAAACTTAACCCTCTATTCCTATAAATGTATGTATTTCAGATTTTCAAAATAACATGATTATCTTTCAGATTAATTCAGGTGCTCTATCTATCAGGTTGTAAATCCTCTCTATCAAAACTGAAAATGGCTCTAGTGATATAATTATCTGATCCATTTAATGGTTAATTTCTTTGTATAAATTAACAGAGATTCCTATAAATATCTGTCTCTTTTAAACTTGAGTGGATTCATTCAGCTTCTCTGAGGCTGATCAACCTAATACATCTAAGATTGGCCCAAGCATAGGGGTCGGATTGTTTTCCTGAGCAGGATGCAAAGGGGGTGTCTTGCCTGGATCTTTGTCCAGATGGATTCGAAGAAGGAAGCCAGGGACAAAAAGTGGTAGGTGAAAAGGTGGAAATTTATTGGAAACAAGTACAGACTCCCACATGGGGAGGGGGTCCCAAGGGGGTGACGCTCCTTTTTGCTAAGGCTTATAAATAAAGGCTGCAGCTCTTTGTTTCTTTTTTTAAAAAAAATAAATTTTATTGATTTTTTACAGAGAGGAAGGGAGAGGGATAGAGAATCAGAAACATCGATGAAAGAGAAACATCACTCACCTGCCTCCTGAACACCCCCTACTGGGGATGTGCCTGCAACCAAGGTACATGCCCTTGACCGGAATCAAACCTGGGACCCTTTAGTCCGCAGGCTGACGCTCTATCCACTGAGCCAAACCGGTTAGGTCGGCTCTTTGCTTCTTGATGCTGCCTTCCAATTGGTAGCATATCAGCTTCAAAGCCCAAAACCCACATGGTGCCTCCCTCTCTCTCTCCCCCTTCAGTAGTAGAATTCTTTATCTCCTGTGAAAATCTGTTTTCCTCTTTCTCCTATTTGTCAGCATTTCTCTATCCTCTGTGAAAGTTTGTTTCCTCTTTCTCCCCATACCCTGTGGCTTTCCCCTATCTTCTGTGAATAGATGGCTTTCTCTCCCCTTATCCTGTGGCTCCTTTTTTATTTTCTCTGTGAATGTATGCCTTTTGGCAGCTCCAAGCCCTCACCCACGCAGTCCTTCCCCATGGGCCCTCTTTGTTCCTAAATCTCCCTAAACCTGCCTATTTCATCCCTAAAGCTGCTTTCACATAGATCCAGGAAACTTATTTACAGAATGCACCTTATGAAATCAGTTGGTGGGCAGTCAGTCAGCAGTCTCTCTTATGGTGACATTTAGTGCTCACTGGGCATTATCCCTGTGGATAAAGAGCAGCCATATGCTAACCTGACAAGTTCAGGGAAGGCAGGCATGGTTGGCCTTGAGATCTTAGAGACCTAAAGTAACCACAAAGGATGGTCTGAAATGAAAACTTTTTAACTAACAGCAGTTTATGGCAGGTAGTCATGTCCTAGGCTAGACCCTTCCCTGTTAAAGCCTATCTTTACCTTAACTGAGCCTGTCTATTGTCATTTGCATCTACCAAAACATACCTCTGGGAATGTCAGGGTAACTCCCCCTTTTCCGGACCCCTCAGGGCACAATGATGCAGCAGGGTGGAGACCATAAATCCTCTCATTGTTATGGTCATGATATTACTTATTGACTGTTAACTCTCCTATAACCACCTATGTAAAAGAGGTATGTGTCTATCATTTTACTTTCCACTCAATTCCCAGGGTTTCTCTGCTTTGCTTTCTCCCACTTCCTTAATCTATCACCAATGGATTTCATGTAAACCTCTTGCATCTTCTCTTTTGATTCTAATGTATAAAATAAGGTGCAAAACTCCCATTCTATAGAACATTATCTCAACCCCTTGAGATTTTGCTTCCCGACAATTGTCGACAGTTTGGCTCAAACACACAAAATTCTCTATAGGTTTAAATGTTTCTTATGTTGACATCCTCATCATCCCTCCCATCCAAAAATTATTGTTGTTGTTTTTTTAATTACTAAGAGCTTAGTGTCTATATTTGGTATTTTTTTTCACTCTATATAGTTTAGAGAAAAAGTAGATGAGTGCATGTGAAACCAATGGTCTTGATTTAATGTATGATTCTGATGTAATATGTAGCCCCAGTATTCCGTTCAGTTTTTTTCACAGCATGTCCCATAAGCCTGGGTCCTTTTCCTTATTGGCTTCTAGAGGCAGTAAGAAACGATGACCAGGTCCTGACTAGTGGTCAGGTATGGGTTTTGTTAAGCTAAAGATAACATCATGCCCTACATGTGTTTCAGCTTCTGAGCCCGGAAGCAGAAAGATCCCCTGGCCACATCCCCATGAAACCAGACTGAGGGACAGGGAAGCTGACCTCCAGACCTGAAATCATGATTTGCTGTCTTTACCTCACTCTTGACCAATCAGTTTCACCCACGACTCCAAATCTCATCCTCATGCTGATTTATGATTCTGCTCTATGAAGCCTCTCATATATAAATCATCAGCGAGCTGGTATTTTGGAGCTTAAGACCATTCTCCTGATTGGCACCAATCCTAATACATTAATTATTTTCTCCACTGCAAACTCCTGCTTGTACGTTTCTTTTGGTCGGTGTGTGCAAGCAGACAAACTCTTGTTCAGTTCTGACTAAGAAAAATTCTAAGAAGTTTAAAGAATTAGAACAAAGTGATGAATCTAAATACTAAATAAAAGAAGACCCAAAAGAAGTAATCAATGAACTTATAAGAAATGCGATTTCTCCTCCTCCTCCTCTTTCTTATTCAATTGCCTGAAGAATATGCTAAATGTATAAGGTCGACTTTGTTGTAAAGAGTTGATTTTGTGTTTGTTTTTGTAAGAAGAGCACTGATAGAGGGGGAGGTGTTATTGGAAAATTGTTGTACAAGGTCAGAAGTCAGTGAAAACATTTCAATGTGAATTTTTTTTATTTTTTGGTAGGTGTTAGGTTAGGTGGCTCAGGAGGCGACATAAGAAATAAAGAGTCTAGTCAATCAGAAAAGAAAAAAAAGGAAAGGCTTTATTCTGTGTTCCTGGGCAACCCATGAATCCCAAAGACAGGGCAGTGGATCTGCACCATCAGGGAGGGGGGCGCTTTTTTTATACTGCCATTGGGTGAGGGGTGGGGACATGAGCTGAGGTATTCAGCTGAGGAAGTTTCCACTGCAGGGGGTGAGCAGGGATATTCAGGAAGGAGTCAGAATCTGTGTGGGGGTCCTGTTGATTCAGAGAGAAGCCAGTATCTGTGTCTGGCATGCTGATCTGTTAGAAATGCCAGGGAAAGTCCATTATCTCATCACACGTCTGCATGTATCCGATCCTGGGCTCTCTCCAGCCTAACATCCCGGCCTTTTGGTGATAGGGGACACCGACTTGTTCTGACTGCTTCCAGCTGGCCAGGGGCATCAAGGGGGCGGTTTTAAAGGCCAGGGTTAGGCAGAGGCAGATCAGAGGGCAGCTGAGTGTAGGGATGGAGCAGGAGCTGATTCACAGTCACCCGTGACATCTCCGCGATCTAGAAGCGGATGAACTTGAGGAGGCAGGGGGCTAGGAGAAAAAAGACACAGATGAGAATAAGGGGCCCTATCATGGACACAGATGAGAATCAGGGGCCCTACCATGGGTAGGACCCAGGTAGCTAAGGGGCTTTGGAACCAGCCGGAAGAAGAGTTGTCCTGGAAGTGTCCTGCAGGTAGTTCTTCACTCAGCTTAGTCAGGGTCTGTACGTTTACGTTTTGCTCCACTACTCCGGACTCGTTGATGTAGTAGCAGCATTCTTCCTGAAGGAATATGCAGGTTCCTCCTCTTTCTGCAGTCAGAAGGTCTAAGGCGTGCTGGTTCTGTAGGGCTACTTGCGCTATTGATGTCACTTGCCACTGTAGGGAGGCTAAAAGAAGCGATAGTAGACTCCAGGGCTAACTGGAGCTTGTCATTAAAATACTGAGCAGTGACCAGACTGTTCCCGAGGGCACCCCGGTGAGTTCTGCCAACGCAGCAATACTCACCCTTAACATGACAGGGAGGAAGGCAGCCCAGCGGGCTCGGGGGCAGGATGGAGGGAGCAGCCAGGCAAGCTCTGACTCTCCATACAAGGTTAGTTGGAGAACTACTGTGACCACGAAGCAAGGCCCGGGGTCAGGGGAGTTCATGCAGTTGCTTAAGGTGCCGTTGCACCAAAAGAAGGTACCTGGGCTGGCCTTGGTGAGACTGGCTGCAGTGTGGTATGAAACAGTCTCTCCAGTGGCAACCCCCATAGGTGTTGACATCTTGATTACCCTTGTCTGGATCCCGTTGGTTGTAAGAAAAACAGGCATAGGGTTGGCCACAATTGTATACTGACCGGATGTCAGCAGTCATTCGGATCTTTGTCTGGCATCCAAACAGAGGGCAGTCCTGAGATCCTACCTGCCGGGTGACTTGTTTGCCATCTGGTAGTTGGTTTCAAGGACCTTGCACCTTCACACATTAGCGGGTGGGGGTGGGTGTAGGTTGCTCAGGGTCGAGAGGAGGAGGAGGAGGGGGAGGGCAGTTAAGGAGGACCTTAGTGGGGCCCAACACCTCACATTTATAGAAGTCATGCTGCTCCGGCGTCCTCTTGAGCCTGGAGAGGTGGTGCCATGACAGGTCACCGAGCTGGGGTCGCCAAGCAGCTTGGCCGCGGTGGGAGGTGTGAGGATTATCGTCCAGCGACTTGAGTTTCCAGCTGCCGCTTGGCGGGCAAAAGAGGGAAGATGGATCAGTAGGTCGGTGGAAGGCGTGGCTGGAGGAGGGTCTGGCAGGGAGGGAGGAGGGGAGGGTGTGGACAGACAGGGGCACGAGGCCGGTGGGAGAACAAGTGGCTTTTGCTGGGGGAGTTCCAGGGGGAATTCGTGGTGGTCTCCGGTGGAGAGGGGTGGGAGGACAAGGGGACGATGGTGGTGCCGTCCCTAACCCCCCCTCCACAGGACATGAACCCACCCCCACACACACACCACACACACCGCGGGCTCAGCGGTGTGCAACACAGCGTGGCAGCGCGGGGACAGCCCAGAGGGAGGAGGGAGGACGGGGCGAGGAGAAACAGCAGAAGGAACTTTGTGGGGGAGGGACAGAGATGCAGACTGGGTGGAAAGAGAGAGTGAGAGAGACTTGGGCACATTTTCCAGTTCGCTGGCAGAAATTACTGAGATCAGTACGGACAGTAAAGTCAAGGTCTCATTTTTATACTGAGGCCATGCTACGTTACAGAAATATGACACAGGTCCGGGGCAGGCATGGTGTTTAGCCAGATGGGCTAGCAGACACCCAAGAGGTGTGCTCGGATCAATTTTGGAATTTGGACGCCCTGTGCTCGATGCCCGTGGCCCGTAGTGGGGTGAAAGGCTGGCGTCTCAGTGGTTTAACCCACGCTACGGACGGACGGTTGGACCAGGGGATGTAGGGAAGTCTCCACTACTTCCCGAGGTCTGGAGGAACCTTCCTGGAAGGGTCCAGAGAGGCAATCTCTGACATGGGTGCATTTTAGGAACAGAGACGCCGGCCGGCGGGCGGCCACATGGGACCGGCACGGGAGCAGGACGGGACTCACCTGCTGATGCTGCCAAACTGGAAAAAGTTGCCAAGCTGAAGGCATGAGGTCCTAATGGGTCCTGGGCCACAAGGAGGGAGAGGCAAGTACCCTGAGCCGTGGAGGGACAACCAAATGGAGTGCTCACGCCACCCGGTTTCAGCACCAAATGTTAGGTTAGGTGGCTCAGGAGGTGGCGTAAGAAATAAAGAGTGGAGTGAATCAGAAAAGAAAGAAAGGGGAAGGCTTTATTTTGCATCCCCAGGCAACCCACAAACCCCAAAGACAGGGCAGTGGATCTGTACCAACAGGGGCGGGGAGCGCTTTTTTTATACTGCGGTTGGGTGAGGGGCAGAGACATGAGCTGAGGTATTCAGCTGAGGAAGTTTCCACTGCGGGGGGTGAGCAGGGGTATTCAGGAAGGAGTCAGTATCTGTGTGGGGGTCCTGCTGATTCAGGAAGAAGCCAGTATCTGTGTCTGGCATGCTAATCTGTTAGAAATGCCAGGGAGAGTCCATTATCTCATTACATGTCTGCATGTATCTGATCCTGGGATCTCTCCAACCTAACAGTAGGAACTATCTTTATTATCTCCATTTTACAGATGAAAGAACTGAGGTTCAGAGAGATGAATTAATTCATCCAAAGTCATCCCAAAGGCTTGTCCAAGGGAGTCCCAGTTCAGGGCTCTTTCCTGTGCTATGCTGCCTCCTGAAAGTAAGGTGCTACTTTTAGTAAGACTATCCTCAGGTAATAATAAAAGAAGTTACTACTTATTGAACAGTTGGTATGTTCTAAGCGCTTTAACATGTCTTTTTTCCACAGCAATCCTATGAGGTAGGTGCTATGATTATTATCCTATCTTAAAGATGAGAATATTAAGGCACAGAGAGGTTGAGAAACATGCTTAAAGTAACACAGCAAGTAGTAGAGCCAGTTTTCAAACCCAGGTTGTCTGGCCCCAGAGCCCGAATGGCTATCCACGCTGCAGGTTGACAGGACTGAGTAGTGTGCAGGCCCCAGGTTCAGCACTTCCTGCTGGTTTTCTTTTCAGATCAATCTCATGAGGTAGGTGATATCAATGTGAATCTTAATGTTCCAAAATACGTCATAAAACCTGGCAAAGTGGCATCTAGTGAATCATTCAATTTTGGAATTTAACAACACTGTGATGACAAGAAAAAAATTATGAGATGTTCTAAATTAAAAGTGCAGCCATCGAAGAGTGAGGGGAAGAACGGACAGCTTGTTAATAACTGTGGACCAGCTATGACAAGACTGCTGACATTCCTGTATACCTGTTGAATTTTGGATTAATGCCCAGGTGGATATTTCTGAGATTATTCAAAAGAGAGAATAGCCAGGCACCGTATAACTCAGGTGCCTCTGTCACCTGGCTGTAGGCCCCCTAGGCTGTTGAAACCTTGTGTATTATTTTTTCATGTTAGTTACAGGAAAAACACAAAAGGATGAGGGCTAGAATAGCAAAAATTGACCAGAGTTGGCCTAAACCAACATGGCACTGAACCTGACCTCCAGGAGACCCCAAATCTTCTTGTACCCTGATTGTAACACTTAGCATGCTAACTGACACACCACCTGCATCCTCACAGGTCTGACTCCGTCCATATAAGGGAAGGAAAGGGGCAGTGTCCCCTGTATTTTCCGGGGAGCTGTCTCCTAAACTCTCTTCCCTGAATACCGAAAGGGTTCCCTAAGACCAAGAGACAACCCTCTTTCACAAGTGAGATGGAAAGGTACAAAAGGACATTGTGATCTTTCTGTTGTTTTCACTGATCCTGTCGCTGCAGACTTGCTATTGAAACTGGTCCCACTTGTCTTATAGTCATGATCGACTTTGCTCTCAGGTTGCCCTTGCTGACGCAGGTTGCTGCGTTTTCCTGTTAATTTACACTCGGATTTGAAAGTTAGATTTTTTGTTTGTTTGTTTGTTTGTTTAGATACATGTGTTTGCATGCTCAGCCACCATTCCAATTATGAGCACCCTGTACTGGCAGCAGGGGCTCCTGGATTTAGTCACCGCAGCCTTCCCCTCACACTGGAAAACTTATGTGGCCCTTGCATTGTAGCCCAGACCTTTGCAGGAGTTACCCTTTGAGCATCATTGTTGTTTTTGTTTGTCTGTTCTGTTTTCTGATAGCAGGTGTTAGTGGGAACCATTCTAAGCTGCTAGGTTCGAAGAATGCTGCAGGGAAAGCTGGACTTTCCTTTCTCCTTTGTTACCAGATGTGCCCCCCGCCCCCCCAGATCGCTTTAGACAGAGCATCTTTGCGCACCTCGGCCTGTGGGCATCTGTGCGCAGGCTCAGCGACGGCAGCAGTTGGGCAGCGGCGCTTGGTGACTCCGATATTGGACCCAGAGGTTCTAAACCGTTGAACGGTCCTTCTGAACTGCTGTGGCCCAGGCGGTTGTCTTGTCTTGAGAGTGTTGCGTTCTGGAGGCGTGGAAAGCGGAGGGGCCTAAGCTCTGCCATGAAGAAGGTGCTCACCTTTGACAGGAGGCCCGAGGTGGTGTCTTGCGGCTCCTCCAGAGACAATGGGAGGAGCAGCGCGGGAGAGAGAGGGCCTGGGTACCGCATCCAAAAGAGAGACCTGGGCAAGATCCACAAGGCCGCCAGTGTGGGCGACGCAGCAAAAGTGAAGGACATTCTGTTGCTCCAGATACATGACGTGGATGACAGAGACAAGATGAGCAGGTAATTGGGCCCGCAAGGCCTGCGGCCCTGGGTCAGCCCCGAGGAGGCACGCGCCTGGGATGAGCGCTCACCTGGGAGAAGCGCTGACCTGCTTGCTCAGAGGGGTGCGCAGCCCTCCTGTCTACCAGGCGCTGGGCTATTGTCCCTGCTGGCCTGTGGTGGGGACCTTAGGTTGGTTCTAAGGCTAAGCCCTCAGGCCAACTTTAGGAGCAGCAAAAAAACAAAAACAAAAAAAACACACACAAAACAAACAAAACAAAACAAAACAAACAAACACACTTTAGGGCCCACTCTTAATTCCCCCAATAGAGCACTCTATCAACAATTGTAAAGCAATGTAACTAAATATCAAAATAGAAACAAAATTAAGTATATATACAGCATTCTATTTCTGATGTTCACTTTTTATACCATAATGTTATATACCGTAGAAAAGTGCATAATGAGAGAAATAATTCCCATCACAGGTCAACTTCTGGGCTAAAAGTTCTTTGGATAAAATCCGATAACCATTGTACGCCTATATTCTTTATGGAGGGAACTCAGAAGCAACTTTGAAGTGGGCAGATAGCGGTGGTCCTGATTAAGAAGTTTCACTTTCTCAAAATGTGTGCTCTTCCCATGTTTATCAATTTCACAACCCAATTAAATTTTAAAATTTTTGAGTTACACAGGTTATCTTTTATTGTTGTGATGACATTAAGAACATTTTTGTATAGTAGACATCAACATGTGCTATAATTTCCCACAAATTGTTAACTAATAACTGAAGAGACAGTGATTGGAACAGAATCAAAAATGACCAAATACCCAAATATATGTAAGATTTTAGAACTTGACACTGCTGATATGTTTGTAGGAAAAGTTGAATTGTGTACAAATGGTAGAGAAACACCTATTAAGTATTTGGAGAAAACTAACTAGATTTCTATCTCTCCCAAAAAGTTCCAGATTGAAAGTTTTGAATATACAAAATGAGAAAAGTGCCATAAGAAAACACAAAGGCCTATTTACACATTTTTTTTTACGTTGACAAAGACTTCAAAAGCAAGGTTTCTGGAAGTTGATTGAGCAATATAAAAAAACCCTCTGTCAGAAAATAATACTAAGAAAATGTACCTGTAAAATATATATGTATGAAAAAACATGACTTCTTTTACAGAGAAGTCTTTGAAATCAACAAGAAAAAACTCTAATTTGAAAGTGGAAAGAGTACCTTTTGCATATCTACAGGTGACCAATGGACAAAGGAAAAAATATTTAGTGTCCCTGGTAAGAAAAGGAATTTAAATTTAAAAAGGAGTGAACTAATGTTTTCCATTCACAAAGTTTGTGAAGATGACCAACAATGGTCCTTATAGGGCTGCTTAAAGTTTAAGTTGCTTTTTACTTTGGAAATAGGCAGTTTGGGGCTAAATAAATATATCCCCTATACCCAACAATTCCATTTATACTAAAATGTGTTTATAAAATAATTAGATAAATTATACACACTTTGTTTTTCTCAGCACTGCTTAAAGTAGCAATGAATTAAGAAGAAAACATCAGTTTCACTATACATACACACTATTTATATTATACTATGGTCTTATATTAGCTAAACATATGTGTAAAATGTGATGTTTATTTCTGAGCATTTGTATTATAAGTGAAATTTTCGTAAAACAAAAAACAAAGACTGATTTCTGCCCTGGCCCATGTGGCTCAGTTGGATGGAACATTGTCCCATGCACCAAAGGGTCGTGGGTTTGATTCCTGGTCAGGGCACATACCCAGATTTCAAGTTCAATACTCAGTTGGGGCACGATTGATTATTCTCTCTCACTTCAATGTTCTCTCTCACATCAATGTTCCTCTCTCTCTCTCCTTACCTCCCTCTAAAACCAATAAAAACATCCTCAGGTGAGGATAACAAAGTAATAATAAGGTACTAATGCAGTGCAAGCAAAAAAAAAAAATCTGATTTCTACAATGAACATGGATAAGAATTCTAGCAAATGTAATATTATGAGTGAAATAATCCTGGGGAAGAGCATTAATATGAACCTTGCACAGATAAAAATAATTTCTCACTTTCTGATTTTTAAGGTTGGTATCTTCTGACAACTTTTAGCTTCTTCAGAAATAAAGCGAATCTTTTTATCTGTGCCTATAAAGTGTATCTATAAATCTAATCACATACATATGATTTTTACTTTATATAGCTTTCTTACATAGAATATTTAAACTACTAGAGGCCTGATGCATGAAATTCATGCAAGAGTAGACCTTTCTTCCCCCGGCTGCTGGCACCGGCTTCCCTCTGACACCTGGGATCCGGGCAGCCCTGGCTTGATCTGGAAGATCGTCAGGAAGGACGTCCAGAAGGATGTCTGGTCCAATTAGCATATTATGCTTTTATTATTATAGATTATAGATTAATCATTGTAATTGTGTGCTTGTGAAAATAAAAAATAAAAATAGAAAATATAAGTGACTATTACTATTGCAGAAGTATCACATTGCTTTATAAAAATTTTCTTTAAAAAATACTGAACTCTCCCACTATGTTTATCCATTCTTTCAATCCATTTGTACATGAAATATAACCTGAATACCTATTATGTATCAGACATATTCTACTCAGGATCCTTTCAATCCATCTTTAAGGCCTCTTTCATCCTTTAAAATCTTCATTTGTGCCCTGACCAGTTTGGCTTAGTGGATAGAGCATTGGACTTTGGACTGAAGGGTCCCGAGTTCAATTCCAGTGAAGGCACATCCCCAATAGTGGGTGTGTAGGAGACAACTGATCAATGTTTCTTTCTCATCGATGTTTCTCACTATAGTAACAGAGCTATGATGGTTAGGCATACACTTTTCTAACAGAGAAGCCTGCTCTTATATATGGTTTTTGGAGAAGTGGGGTTTAAAGACTAGTAGACTTTCAGAGGATTAAGTGGGTTGACATCATCTGACGCAGCATGATTAATTAGGTGAGATGGGTTTTGATTGGCTGGCACTCTGAGGCATGTTCATTCAAATAAGATTGTCTCTGATTGGCTTTCTTTCAGAAGGAAGCAGCTGGCATTGCTTGATTGGCAATTGAGGTTCATGATCACTGATTAAACACATTTAAAATTGCTTCTGTTAGCTTCTTGTTCCCATACCTACTTGTTAATATTTTTCTAAATTTGAGAAGGTTTTAACCAAATATTTTCTGTTTAAAAGTTGCCTTCAATCAACTATGTTTAAGATGAAAACTATTTTATATTCTATAATTAGAGACTTATTTTTGAGGATTGGGTCAAGAGGAATTGTTTAATAATTGCTTTCAGGAAAATTCCTCTTTTCTTTAGATATAGTGTTAACCAGAAGAGTTTTTTGCATAACTGTATTTTTAAAAATAATTGTTAGCATTGTTTTTGTTTTTGGTAATCTTAGAGGCTCAGGCTCAACTAAAATAATAATCTCTCAGGGGAAATTTAAGTTTTTCATACACTTTTGAAAGTATATAATAATGATATTCTTATGAATGCATTTACTCTCTCTCTCTCTCTCTCTCTCTCTCTCTCTCTCCTTTTCTCTGTTAAATCTAGCTTTTAATATTAAGACTAGAGGCCCAGTGCACAAAAATTTGTGCACTCAGTTGGGGGGGTGTCCCTCAGCCCAGCCTGTGCCTTCTCACAGTCTGGGACCCCTCGAGGGATGACCATCTGCTGAATGAGGCCTGCTCCCCAGGGGATTGGGCCTAAGATGGCAATCAGACATTCCTCTGGCAGCCCAGCAGCCCGGCAGCCCTCGGGGGATGTCCACTTGCCAGCAGGGAACAGACCTAAGCTGCAGTCAAACATCCTTAGTGCTGCTGAGGAGGCAGGAGAGGCTCACGCCATCACCGCTGTGTTGGCAGCCGTCAGCCTGGCTTGTGGATGAGCAGAGCTCCCACTGTGGGAGAGCACTGACCACCAGGGAGCCGC